>NW_012109452.1:971659-978354 GCF_000951045.1 Mandrillus leucophaeus | reverse complement strand
TGAAGAAAGTCAGTGGTAGCTTGGTGGGGATAGCAATGAATCTATAAATTACTTTGGGCAGTATGGCCATTTTCATGAGATCGATTCTTCCTATCCATGAGCATGGAATGTTTTTCCATTTGTTTGTGTCCTCTCTTATTTCCCTGAGCGGTGGTTTGTAGTTCTCTGTCGAGATCAGCTTGGTTGGGGAGACCCTAACCCAGTGGTGCTAGAGTAATTAAAGACACACACACAGAAATATAGAGGTGCGAAGTGGGAAATCAGGGGTCTCACAGCCTTCAGAGCTGAGAGCCCCGAACAGATATTTACCCACATATTTATTAACAGCAAACCAGTCATTAGCATTGTTTCTCTAGATACTAAATTAGCTAAAAGTATCCCTTATGGAAAATGAAGGGATGGGCCAAATTAAATGAATAGGTTGGGCTAGTTAACTGCAGCAGGAACATGCCCTTAAGACACAGATCACTCATGCTCTTGTTTGTGGCTTAAGAATGCCTTTAAGCAGTTTTCCACCCTGGGAGGGCCAGGTGTTCCTTGCCCTCATTCTCATAAACCCACAACCTTCCAGCTTGGGCGTTAGTGCCGTTATGGACATTTCACAGTGCTGCAGAGATTTTGTTTGTGGCCAGTTTTGCAGCCAGTTTATGGCCAGATTTTGGGGGGCTTGCTCCCAACAGTCCTCCTTGAAGAGCTCCTTCATATCCCTTGTAAGTTGTATTCCTGGGTATTTTATATTCTTAGTAGCACTTGCAAATGGGAGTTCACTCATGATTTGGCTCTCTGTCTATTATTGGTGTATAGGAATGCTTGTGATTTTTGCACATTGATTTTGTATCCTGAGACTGCTGAAGTTGCTTATCAGCTTAAGGAGATCTTAGGCTGAGATGATGGGGTTTTCTAAATATACAATCATGCTATTTGCAAACAGAGATAGTTTGACTTCCTCTCTTCCTATTTGAATGACCTTTATTTCTTTCTCTTGCTTGATTGCCCTGGCCAGAACTTCCAACACTATGTTGAATAGGAGTGGCAAGAGAGAGCCTCCTTGTCTTGTGCTGGTTTTCAAAGGGAATGCTTCCAGTTTTTGCCCATTCAGTATAATATTGGATGTGGGTTTGTCATAAATAGCTCTTATTATTTTGAGATATGTTCCATCAATACCTAGTTTATTGAGAGTTTTTAGCATGAAGTGCTGTTGAATTTTGTCGAAGACCTTTTCTGCCTCTATTGAGATAATCATGTGGTTTTTGTCTTTGGTTCTATTTATATGATGGATTACATTGATTTGTATATGTTGAACCAGCCTTGCATGCCAGGGATGAAACCAACTTGATCATGGTGGATAAGCTTTTTGATATGGTGCTGGATTCAGTTTGCCAGTATTTTTTGAGGATTTTTGCATCAATGTTCATCAGGGATATTGGCCTGAAATTTTCTTTTTTTGTTGTGTCTCTGCCAGGTTTTGGTATCAGGATGATGTTGGCCTCATAAAAAGAGTTAGGGAGGATTTCCTCTTTTTCTATTGATTGGAATACTTTCAGAAGGAATGGTACCAGCTCCTCTTTGTACTTCTGGTAGAATTCGGCTGTGAATCCGTCTGGTCCTGCACTTTTTTGGTTAGTATGCTATTAATTACTGCCTCAATTTCAGAACTTGTTATTGGTCTAGTCAGGGATTTGACTTCTTCCTAGTTTAGACTTGGGAGGATGTATGTGTCCAGGAATTTATCCATTTCTTCTAGATTTTCTAGTTTATTTGCATAGAGGTGTTTATAGTATTCTCTGATGGTAGTTTGTATTTCTGTGGGATCAGTGGTGATATCCCATATATCCCTTTTGTGTCTATTTGATTATTTCATTTTCTGTCTTTTCTTTTTTTTTTTTCTTTTTCTTTCTTCTTCTTTTTTTTTTTTTCTTTTTGAGATGGAGTCTCACTCTGTCGCCAGGCTGGAGTGCGTGGCATAATCTCAGCTCACTGCAACCTCTGCCTCCTTGGTTGAAGCGATTCTCCTGCCTCAGCCTCTCAATTGCTGGAACTACAGGCACACGCCATGGTCCTCAGCTAAGTTTTGTATTTTTAGTAGAGATGGGGTTCACCATGTTGGTCACGATGGTCTTGATTGCTTGACCTCATGATCCACCTGCCTTGGCCTCCCAAAGTGCTGCAATTACAGGCGTGACCCATAGTGCCTGGCCAATTCTTCTCTCTTTTCTTGTTTATTAGTCTGACTATCAGTCTATCTATTTTGTTGATCTTTTAAAAAAACCAGTTCCTGGATTCATTGAATTTTTTGAAGGGTTTTTCATGTCTCTATCTCCTTTAGTTCTGCTCTGATCTTAGTTATTTCTTGTCTTCTGGTAGATTTTGAATTTGTTTGCTCTTGCTTCTCTAGTTCTTTCAATTTAGATGTTAGGGTGTCAGTTTTGGATCTTTCCTGCTTGCTCTTTAGGGCAGTTAGTGCTATAAATTTCCCTCTACACACTGCTTTAAATATGTCCCAGAGATTCTGGTACATTGTTTCTTTGTGCTCACTGGTTTCAAAGAACATCTTTATTTCAGGCTTCATTTCATTATTTACCCAGTAGTCATTCAGGATCAGGTTGTTCAGTTGCCATGTAGTTGCGTGGTTTTGAGTGAGTTTCTTAATCCCGAGTTCTAATTTGAGTGCACTGTGGTCAGAGAGAATGTTGTTATGATTTCCGTTCTTTTGCATTTGCAGAGGAGCGTTTTACTTCCAATTATGTGGTCAATTTTAGAATGAGTGCGATGAGGTGCTGAGAAGAATGTATATTCTGCTGATTTGGGGTGGAGAGTTCTGTAGATATCTATTAGGTCCACTTGGTCCACAGCTGAGTTCAAATCCTAAATATCCTTGTTAATTTTCTGTCTCGTTGATCTGTCTGATGTTGTCAGTGGGGTGTTAAAGCCTCCCGCTATTATTGTGTAGGAGTCTAAGTCCCTTTGTAGGTCTCTAAGAACTTGCTTTATGATTCTGGGTGCTGCTGTATTGGGTGCATATATGTTTAGGATAGTTAGCTCTTCTGGCTGCATTGATCCCTTTACCATTATGTAATGCTCTTGTCTCTTTTGATCTTTGTTGGTTGAAAGTCTGTTTTATCAGAGATTAGAATTTCAACTCCAGCTTTTTTTTTCTCTCTCTCTCTCTATTTCTTGGCAAATATTCCTCCATCCCTTTATTTTGAGCCTATATGTGTCTGCACGTGTGATGGGTCTCCTGAATACAGCACACTGATGGGTCTTGACTCTATCCAGTTTGCCAGTCTGTGTCTTTTAATTGGGGCATTTAGCCCATTAACATTTAAGGTTAATATTGTTATGTGTGAATTTGATCCTATCATTATGATGCTAGCTGGTTGTTTTGCCTGTTTGTTGATAAGCAACTTCAGCAAAGTCCCAGGATACAAAATCAAGGTGCAAAAATCACAAGCATTCTTACACACCAATAACTGACAAACAGAGAGCCAAATCATGAGTGAAATCCCATTCACAATTGCTTCAAATAGAATAAAATACCTTGAAATACAACTTATAAGGGATGTGAAGGACCTCTTCAAGAAGAACTACAAACCACTGCTCAACGAAATAAAAGAGGACACAAACAAATGGAAGAACATTCCATGCTCATGGATAGGAAGAATCAATATCGTGAAAATGGCCATACTGCCTAAGGTAATTTATAGATCCAATGCCATCCCCATCAAGCTACAAATGAATTTCTTCACAGAATTGGAAAAAACTAAAGTTCATATGGAACCAAAAAAGAGCCCACATTACCAAAACAATGCTAAGGCAAAAGAACAAAGCTGGAGGCATCACACTACCTGACTTCAAACTATACTACAAGGCTACAGTAACCAAAACAGCATGGTACTGGTACCACAACAGAGATATAGACCAATGGAACAGAACAGATCCCTCAGAAATAATGCCACACATCTGCAGCCATCTGATCTTTGACAAACCTGAGAAAAACAAGAAAACAAGAAATGGGGAAAGGTAACCCTATTTAATAAATGGTGCTGGGAAAACAGGCTAGCCATATGTAGAAAGCTGAAACTGGATCCCTTCCTTACACCTTATACAAAAATTAAATCAAGTTGGATTAAAGACTTAAATGTTAGACCTAAAACCATAAAAACCCTAGAAGAAAACCTAGGTAATACCATTCAGGACATAGGCATGGGCAAGGACTTCATGTCTAAAACACCAAAAGCAATGGCAACAAATGACAAGATTGACAAATGGGATCTAATTAAACTAAAGAGCTTCTGCACAGCAAAAGAAACTACCATCAGAGTGAACAGGCAACCTACAGAATGGGAGAAACTTTTTGCAATCTACCCATCTGACAAAGGGCTAATATCCAGAATCTACAAAGAACTCAAACAAATTTACAAGAAAAAAATCAAATAATCCCATCAAAAGGTGGGCGAAGGATATGAACAGACACTTCTCAAAAGAAGACATTTATGCAGCCAACAGACACATGAAAAATGCTCATCATCACTGGCCATCAGAGAAATGCAAATCAAAACCACAATGAGGTACCATCTCACACCAGTTAGAACGGCGATCATTAAAAAGTCAGGAAACAACAGGTGCTGGAGAGGATGTGGAGAAATAGGAACACTTTTACACTGTTGGTGGGACTGTAAACTAGTTCATCCATTGTGGAAGACAGTGTGGCGATTCCTCAAGGACCTAGAACAGTTTGACCCAGCGATCCCATTACTGGGCATATACCCAAAGCCTTATAGATCACGCTACTACAAAGACACATGCACACGTATGTTTACTGCGGCACTATTCACAATAGCAAGGACTTGGAACCAACCCAAATGTCCATCAATGACAGACTGGATTAAGAAAATGTGGCACATATACACCATGGAATGCTATGCAGCCATAAAAAAGGATGAGTTCATGTCCTTTGTAGGGCCAGGGATGCAGCTGGAAACCATCATTCTCAGCAAACTATCACAAGAACAGAAAACCAACCACCACATGTTCTCACTCATAGGTGGGAATTGAACAATGAGAACACTTGGACACAAGGCTGGGAACATCGCACACTGGGGCCTGTCATGGGGTGTGGTGAGGGGGAGGGATAACATTAGGAGATAGATATACCTTATGTAAATGACGAGTAAATGGGTACAGCACACCAATATGGCACATGTATACATATGTAACAAACCTGCACGTTATGCACATGTACCATAGAAGTTAAAGTATTATAATAATAAAAGAATGTGAAAGTCTAAGAGAGGAAGAAAAAGAGATCTTATGAAATCTACAAGATGTACTTCTGTGTGCCTAATACATCTAAGTTTTTATGTGTTATGTATACAATGTTTTACTACTAAAAATACATAAAAGAACTCTAATTAATTGGCTTGAAGAAAAATAAAAGCGATTAAATCAAATATAAAAAAGACTAGTCAAGTGCTTTTACAAGTTCATGTGACTTAAGGAAAATCTTTAAGCTGGCTTCAAAATTATTGAAATAACATTAGAAATGTCTTAAGAATTGTTAGCATTTTTGTTTGTACTTATTGATCAAATGGTTTCATGCTAATCCCTGCAGAATACTATAAAATTTGCCATAAGGGTTATAAAACTATAAACCCAGCCTAAAACAGAATGATCTTTGCTTGTATAATTTTTGATAAATAAGACATGTAATATTGTTGGTTTAATGAAGACAGCTGAATCCTGAGTTATTGGCAAAAACAACCTTATATTTAACCATAAGTTTCCTTACTTAAGTAAACTCCTGAAATTCATAGTTTATAACATTGGTTAACAGGGTATTACTGTAAATAATGAGTTACAGTTTTTCTAAATAATCTAGATAAACTATTAAATAAATTAATCAAGTAAATGTAAGGCAGCAAATGCTTGTAAACAAACTTGTCATATAATTTATGATCTAAGGTTATTAATAGATATTAAGTAGCTGAGTAATTTCCAACTTAAAAAATATAGGAAAACATTTTTAATATTCTTATTAAAAGGTAAATATCTTTGTCTAATTTAAAGCCTATTTAAAGGTTATGTATAAAACAAGGTAAAAGGAAGAAGGATATAAGAGATGTAAAGAAAGTTATTGATATAAATTTATATTTTTGTGGTCAGGCACAGTGGCTTATGCCTGTAATGGGAGCATTTGGGAGGCCAACACAGGCAGATTGCTTGAGGCCAGGAGTTGGAGACCAGCCTGGGCAACACAGCAAAACTCTCTCTACTAAAAGTATTGAGACAAAAATTAGCCAAGCATGGTGGTGCACACCTATAATCCCAGATACACAGGAGGCAGAGGTTGTAGTGAGCCAAGATTGTGCCATTGAACTCCAGCCTGGGCAACAGAGTGAGACTGTTTCAAGAAGAACTCCAGGCCGGGCATGGTGGCTCATGCCACTTTGGGAGGCCAAGGTCGGGGATCACTTGAAGTTGGGAGCTTGAAACCAGCCAGGCCAACATGGTGAAACCCCTTCTCTACTAAAAATACAAAAATTAGCTGGGCGTGGTGGTGGGTGCCTGTAATCCCAGCTACTTGGGAGGCTAAAACAAGAGAATTGCTTAAACTTAGCAGGCAGAGGTTGCAGTGAACCAAGATCAGCCACTACACTCCAGCCTGGGCAACAGAGACTCCATCTCAAAAAAAAAAA
>NW_012109452.1:970027-971518 GCF_000951045.1 Mandrillus leucophaeus | reverse complement strand
GAATGAGACCCTCCCGCCCAAAAAAAAAAAAAAACACAAGAGGTATTAAAAGAAAAAAAAATACAGGTAAAAAGGAAAGTGATTTTCTATGAGAAAGAATCTTGTATAGTGAATTTTTGTCCTAAAATAAAATAACTGGGTTGCTCAAGAAAAAGGAATATTTACGACAAACCAGGAAGTCCAAGCATGTTATAAATGATCTAAGTCATGGTAAGATTAGTAAAAAGGGAACTTATATAAATGTCATGTGATTGTCTTTAAGTGAAGGAAATTATAATAGGTTTCCTAAGATTGAACTTTGATATTGAAATAAAACACTAATATAGAGCTAAAAGATTTGGTTAAAACAAGATTTTATTAAAATATTGACTTACTCTTAATGCAAGAACTTTTCAATTTTTAGATTCTATAATCTATAATCTGTTTCTTCGAAATTCTTCAGACTGATATCTCTGAAGTTCAGCTCCTTCTCTTTTAAAAAGGCTTTGGATGATAACTCTCCTTCACTTTTTGTTAGCTCCTGTAATGTTTTATTAATTAGTAATCTAAAATAAGGGAGAAGAATTTCAAAAAACAGGCAAGTAAAATATTTTTTGGAGGCCTGCCTTTTAATTATGCAGACCTGTTATATCTCTGTCTTTGTATGTGTCACATGAAAGTGATATTTCACTACCAAACTTCATGAAAGATCTCTAATCAAGTATCTTTTTTTAAAAAAGTAAGTGCTTGTTAGACTCAGATACCTTTTAATTCACATAACCCTGGTAAGATTTGATAAAATTAATTTGATAAATATAATTTAAAATCTCTGTTCAGTAATTAAAAATTTTAAAGACATGTTATGTTAAATTATCTCTTTATTTTTTTTCTCTGAGCATTTGGGTTACTAAGTTAAAATAATGGGAAAATAAAACAAAGTTTTACAAAACACAAGGATGTTGATTTTGCTAAAAAAAAAAAAAAAGAAAGAAATTAGGTTTTTTTTCTAGTTAAACTATTTGAGTTACTTTAAAATGAAGGAAAAATTAAACAGATAAAACTAAACGAATAAAAAGAACAAGGAAGACAGGACAAAGTTAACTCTGAGACATGTGGTTCCCAATAAGATAGTCAATATGGGGACAGGGCAAAACCAAATAACTATTTTTTTTTAATTATTGTACTTTAAGTTCTAGGGTACATGTACACAACGTGCAGGTTTATTACATATGTATACATGTGCCATGCTGGTGTGCTGCACCCACTAACTCATCATATACATTAGGTATATCTCCTAATACTATCCCTCCTCCCTCCCCCGACCCCACAGCAGGCCCCAGTGAGTGATTTTCCCCACCCTGTGTCCAAGTGTTCTCATTGTTCAATTCCTACCTATGAGTGAGAACATGTGGTGGTTGGTTTTCTGTTCTTGTGATAGTTTGCTGAGAATGATGGTTTCCAGCTGCATCCCTGGCCCTTTTTTATGGCTGCATAGTATTCCATGAACTCATC
>NW_012109452.1:850769-967767 GCF_000951045.1 Mandrillus leucophaeus | reverse complement strand
TTTCTCCCATTCTGTAGGTTGCCTGTTCACTCTGATGGTAGTTTCTTTTGCTGTGCAGAAGCTCTTTAGTTTAATTAGATCCCATTAGTCAATTTTGGCTTTTGTTGCCATTGCTTGTGGTGTTTTAGTCATGAAGTCTTTGCCCATGCCTATGTCCTGAATGGTATTACCTAGGTTTTCTTCTAGGGTTTTTATGGTTTTAGGTCTAACATTTAAGTCTTTAATCCAACTTGATTTAATTTTTGTATAAGGTGTAAGGAAGGGATCCAGTTTCAGCTTTCTACATATGGCTAGCCTGTTTTCCCAGCACCATTTATTAAATAGGGTTACCTTTCCCCATTTCTTGTTTTTTTTTTTTTTTTCAGGTTTTTGAAAGATCAGATGGCTGTAGATGTGTGATATTTCTGAGGGCTCTATTCTTTTCCATTGGTCTATATCTCTCTTGTGGTACCAGTACCATGCTGTTTTGGTTACTGTAGCCTTGTAATATAGTTTAAAGTTGGGTAGTGTGATGCCTCCAGCTTTGTTCTTTAGGCTTAGGATTGTCTTGGCAATGTGGGCTCTTTTTTGGTTCCATATGAACTTGAAAGTAGTTTTTTCCAATTCTGTGAAGAAATTCATTGGTAGCTTGATGGGGATGGCATTGAATCTATGAATTACCTTGAGCAGTATGGCCATTTTAACAATATTGATTCTTCTTATTCATGAGCATGAAATGATCTTCCATTTGTTTGTGTCCTCTTTTATTTCATTGAACGGTGGTTTGTAATTTTCCTTGAAGTGGTCCTTCACATCCCTTATAAGTTGTATTTCTAGGTATTTTATTCTCTTTGAAGCAGTTGTGAATGGGAGTTCACTCATGATTTGGCTCTCTGTTACTGGTGTGTAAGAATGCTTGTGATTTTTGCACCTTGATTTTGTATACTGGTACTTTGCTGAAGTTGCTTATCAACTTAAGATTTTGGGCTGAGACGATGGGGTTTTCTAAACATACAATCATGTCATCTGCAAACAGGGACAGTTTGATTTCCTCTTTTCCTAATTGAATACCCTTTATTTCTTTCTCCTGCCTGATTGCCTGGCCAGAGCTTCCAAGATTATGTTTAATGAGAGTGGTGAGAGAGGGCATCCCTGTCTTGTGCCAGTTTTCAAAGGGAATGCTTCCATTTTTTTAGCCATTCAGTATGATATTGGCTGTAGGTTTGTCATAAATAGCTCTTATTATTTTGAGATACACCCCATCAATACCGAATTTATTAAGAGTTTTTAGCATGAAGGGCTGTTGAATTTTGTCCAAGGCCTTTTCTGCATCTATTGAGATAATCATGTGGTTTTTGTCTTTGGTTCTGTTTATATGATGGATTACGTTTATTGATGTGCTTATGTTGAACCAGCCTTGCATCCCAGGGACGAAGCCAACTTAATCATGGTGGATAAGGTTTTTGATGTGCTGCTGCATTAGGTTTGCCAGTATTTTATTGAGGATTTATGCATTGACGTTCATCAAGGATATTGGTCTAAAATCTCTTTTTTTGTTGTGTCTCTGCCAGTTTTTGGTATCAGGATGATGTTGGCCTCATAAAATGAGTTAGGGAGGATTCCTTCTTTTTCTATTGATTGGAATAGTTTCAGAAGGAATAGTAACAGCTCTAGAATTTGTCTTTGAAACCATCTTGTCCTGGACTTTTTTTGGTTGGTAGGCTATTAATTATTGCCTCAATTTCAGAGCCTGTTATTGGTCTATTTTGGGATTCAACTTCTTCCTGGTTTAGCTTTGGGAGGGTGTATGTGTCCAGGAATTTATCCATTTCTTCTAGGTTTTCTAGTTTATTTGTGTAGATGTGTTTATAGTATTCTCTGATGGTAGTTTGTGTTTCTGTGGGATTGGTGGTGATATCCCCTGTATCATTTTTTATTGTGTCCATTTGATTCTTCTCTGTTTTCTTCTTTATTAGTCTTGCTAGTGGTCTATCAATTTTGTTGGTCTTTTCAAAAAGCCAGCTCCTGGATTCATTGATATTTTGAAGGCTTTTTGTGTTTCTATCTCCTTCAGTTCTGCTCTGATCTTAATTATTTCTTCCCTTATGTTAGCTTTTTAATGTGTTTGCTATTGCTTCTCTAGTTCTTTTCATTGTAATGTTAGGGTGTGAATTTTAGATATTTCCTGCTTTCTCTTGTGGGCATTTAATACTACAAATTTCGCTCTACACACTGCTTTAAATGTGTCCCAGAGATTCTAGTATGTTGTATCTTTGTTCTCATTGGTTTCAAATAACATCTTTATTTCTGCCTCCATTTCGTTATGTAACCAGTAGTCATTCAGGAGCAGGTTGTTCAATTTCCATATAGTTGAGTGGTTTTGAATGAGTTTCTTAATTCTGAGTTCTAGTTTGATTGCACTGTGGTCTCAGAGACAGTTTGTTATAATTTCTGTTCTTTTACATTTGCTGAGGAGTGCTTCCAACTATGTGGTCCATTTTGGAATAAGTGCAATGTCATGCTGAGAAGAATGTATATTCTGTTGATTTGGGGTGGAGAGTTCTCTAGATGTCTATTAGGTCCACTTGGTGCAGAGCTGAGTTCAATTCCTGGATATCCTTGTTAACTTTCTGTCTCATTGATCTGTCTAATGTTGACCGTGGGGTGTTAAAATCTCCCATTATTATTGTGTTGTGGTCTATTTCTCTTTGTAGGTATCTAAGGACTTGCTTTATGAATCTAGGTACTCGTATATTAGGTGCATACATATTTAGGGTAGTTAGGTCTTCTTGTTGAATTTATCCCCTTACCATTATGTAATGGCCTTCTTTGTCTCTTTTGATCTTTGTTGGTTTAAAGTTTCTTTTATCAGAGACTAGGATTGCAAGCCCTGCTTTTTTTTTGTTCTCCATTTGCTTGGTAGACCTTCCTCCATCCCTTTATTTTGAGCATATGTATATCTCTGCACATGAGATGAGTCTCCTGAATACAGCACACTGATGGGTCTTGACTCTTTATCCAATTTGCCAGTCTGTGTCTTTTAATTGGAGCATTTAGCCCATTTACATTTAAGGTTAGTATTGTTATGTGTCAATTTGATCCTGTCATTGTCACATTAGCTGGTTATTTTGCTCGTTAGTTGATGCAGTTTTTTCCTAGCATCGATGGTCTTTGCAATTTGGCATGTTTTTTTCAGTGGCTGGTACTGGTTGTTCCTTTCTATGTTTAGTGCTTCTTTCAGCTGCTCTTGTAAGGCAAGCCTGGTGGTGACAAAATCTCTCAGCATTTTCTTGTCTATAAAGGATTTTATTTCTCCTTCACTTATGAAGCTTAATTTGTCTAGATAGGAAATTCTGGGTTGAAAATTATTTTCTTTAAGAATGTTGAATATTGGCCTCCACTCTCTTTTGGCTTGTAGAGTTTCTGCCAAGAGATCCACTGTTAGTCTGATGGGCTTCCCTTTGTGGGTAACCCGACCTTTCTCTCTGGCTGCCCTTAACATTTTTTCCTTCATTTGAACTTTGGTGAATCTGACAATTATGCATGTTGGAGCTGCTCTTCTCGAGGAGTATCTTTGTGGTCCTGTCTGTTTTCCTGAATTTGAATGTTGGCCTGCCTTGCTAGGTTGGGGATGTTCTCCTGGATAATACCCTGAAGAATGTTTTCCAACTTGGTTCCATTCTCCCCGTCACTTTCAGGTACACCTAATCAGATGTAGATTTGGTCTTTTCACATAGTCCCATATTTCTTGGAGGCAGTGTTCATTTCTTTTTACTCTTTTTTTCTTAACTTCTCTTCTTGCATCATTTCATTCATTTGATCTTCAGTCATTGATACCCGTTCTTCCAGTTGATCAAATCAGCTCCTGAAGGTTGGGTATGTGTTATGTCGTTCTCATGCCATGGTTTGCAGCTCCATCAGGTCATTTAAGGTCTTCTCTGTGCTGTTTATTCTAGTTAGGCATTCGTCTAATCTTTTTTTCAAGGTTTTTAGCTTATTTGTGATGGGTTCAAACATCCTCCTTTAGCTCAGAGAAGTTTTTTATTACTGATTGTCTGAGGCCTTCTTCTCTCAACTCGTCAAAGTCATTCTCCGTCCAGCTTTGTTCCGTTGCTAGTGAGGAGTTGTGTTCCTTTGGAGAAGAAGAGGCGCTCTGATTTTTAGAGTTTTCAGTTTTTCTGCTCTCGTTTCTCCCCATCTTTGTGGTTTTATCTACCTTTGGTCTTTGATGATCGTGATGTACAGATGAGGTTTCGGTTGTGGATGTCCTTTCTGTTTTTTAGTTTTCCTTCTAACAGTCAGGACCCTCATCTGCAGGTCTGTTGGAGTTTGCTGGAGGTCCACTCCAGACCGTTTGCCTGGGTATCATCAGTGGTGACTGCAGAACAGCAAATACTGCAGAACGGCAAATGTGGCTGCCTGATCCTTCCTCTGGAAGCTTCATCTCAGAGGGGCACCTGGCCATATGAGGTGTCAGTTGGCCCCTACCAGGAGGTGCCTCTCAGTTAGGCTACTTGGGGGTCAGGGACCCACTTGAGGAGGCAGTCCATCCATTCTTAGATCTCAAACTCCATGCTGGGAGAACCACTACTCTCTTCAAAGCTGTCAGACAGAGACATTTAAAAATGTCTGCAGCAGTTTATGCTGCCTTTTGTTCCATTATGCCCTGCACCCAGAGGTGGAATCTACAGAGGCAGGCAGGCCTCCTTGAGCTGTGGTGGGCTCCACCCAGGTCAAGCTTTCCAGCTGCTTTGTTTACCTTCTCAAGCCTCAGCAATGGCGGATGCCCCTCCCCCAGCCTCGCTGCCACCTTGCATTTCGATCTCAGACTGCTGCGCTAGCAGTGAGTGAGGCTCCGTGGGCGTGGGACTCTCTCAGCTGGGCGCAGGATATAATCTCCTGGTGTGCTGTTTGCTAAGACCGTTGGAAAAGCGTAGTATTAGGGGGGGAGTGTCCCAATTTTCCAGGTACCATTTGTCATGGCTTCCTTTGGCTAGGAAAGGGAATTCCTCGACCTCTTGCACTTTTCGGGTGAGGCAATACTGCCCCCACTCGCCCGCTTTGGCTCTTGCTCCGTGGGCTGCACCCACTGTCCGACAAGCCCCAGTGAGATGAACCCAGTACCTCCCTTGTAAATGCAGAAATCACCATCTTCTGCGTTGCTCACTCTGGGAGCTGTAGACGGGCTGTTCCTATTCAGCCATCTTGGAACCTCCCTCCAAAACCAAATAACTATTCAAGCCAGAGGGAATCATGCAAAGAAATTGTTCCATTCTGTAGATTGGTATCATCAGTTTCTTAAAATATCTAAGTAGTGGATTGTAAAAATAACCATTTTAAGAATAGAATTCTTAATTTTATATGCTACAGAATGTAAGGACTTATTTGGGTTGAGGCAGGAGCCACAGCTTACTATTGAATAACCATTGAGGAGTATATGTGATCCAAATGCACAAGAGGTTATTCCTGAGAGAGCAATCAGCCTAGTGGACCAGACAAATATCACTGTGAGGTCTGTTTGCCCTGAAATGGGAACTCCCCAATTCTCCCTCCAAAATACCAAGTGAAGCACCCCAGATGAAGCAGTTAATATGCTTCATATGCGAGCCATGTGGGACTGGCTTTATAATAACCAGGATATCCTCCAACCAAAAATACCTATTATCCAGGTCATGGTAAATTTTGGGGTGAAAGGGACCCCTTTTACATGGGCCTTTCAGAAGGCTTATCAAATTTGCTATCCCTCATGGGTATTACAGATGCAACTCCCTGCTGGGAACCCAAACCCTTTTCCACCAGAAAAGGTAAAATGGCCCAGGGAGAAGAAATAATTTCCTGTGACCAGAACATAAAAAATTGCAGGTTAAAAAAATTATGAAATTTAAAATGTTTAAACAGGCTTTATGTAAGGTAGTTGTAACCCCTTTATCTAAATGTCTTATGAAAATGGGTATTATATCTAACAGGGGGTTGTTTCCCCTATCTAGTACAAACTAGTATAAACCTGAAGAGAAATATTAATCTAGTATAAACCTGAAGTATTATCTAGTACAAACCTGAAGAGAAATATTAATCAGACATGCAAAATGGGAACTAGTAAGATCACATGAGTCTACAAAGTATAGGGTAGAAGCTGGAATATGAAGCTCCACTTCATACCCCTTTGTGGAGCATTTACTGGGGCTGAGGGCAATAAACTATGAGTAGTACTTCCCAATGACGATGACTGGACTAGAAAATTTCCACTTGAGGGCCATTTACTGCCCTGCTATATGATGTTAATTGAAGCTAACCCTATGCTACTAATAGAAATAATGGTGCCCCAAAGAGTTCTGTGACAAAATAAAAATGGTTTACATAGGATCTTGCTACCTTGCTACCTAGAGATACAAGGAGGAGATACTCATAAGCAGGGAGCCTCTTTCTTCCATAGGAAAATTTCTGTGTGAGGAGCTGCTAGATTCTAGATTCTACAGTGCCTCATAGACAGCTCCCATGAGCTGTTTGGCTTGTGAATGGCATTTCCAAGGTAAAAAAACATCTTGTTTGAAAGCTGTTGTTCTGGTTAAAGAAGGGTCAAGAAAATCTTTTTCCTTTGCATTGTTTGGGTGAAGTATGTTTTTGTAAGCAAATTTACCATCCTCTCTTAGTTCTCTAAAATTCGATTGTGATTTTATGACAATATAGTTATTTGCATAAGTTCAATAAGAGACTTTTAAACAGAACAATTGGAGACACTGATGCCTTTACCAAGACTTTAACTAAAATAGTATATTTTTAGGTAAAGTTCCAACAAAGCTAACTTTATGGCCAATTAATTATTGCTGCATTTTATGCAAATAATCAGGCCAAGTATAATAAGCCCAAAACTTGTTTTGCACACAATTTAGTCTTACTATAATTTCTCTTTAATAGAAAAGGAAGGCTAGAGAAAGAGAAATTGTTTCAGAGGAAAAGTGTAACACTTGATAATAGATTTCAGCCCTAACTTTTGTTTTTTTGAGTACAGATCGAATCATTATTTCTTGGCTACAATAATCCTCTAGAGAGTACCCCAGTTTATAATTTTTCTTCATATTTTTAGTTGGTACCCTACTGGAATAGGTTTCTTTTTCTGTTCCAACATACAATTATTCTTTTGATTGTCAAAATATAAATGTTATTTATCTCTTCTTGTTTTACTTCCAAGGAAACCAAAATTATGGTATTCTGAAGACCAGAGATGCTAATCTCCCTTACTTGGCATCCCACTGGCCCAGATCTGTTTTTCGCTGAGAATGCTCTGCTCCTAAAACTATGCAAGCACTCTACGTCTAGGCCCAGGGACTATCATGGAAGAGAATCTAAGGGCCAGTTTTGAAGGATAGAATTAGGTAAAGGTAAGACCCTCCAAATCAAGAAGGCTAGTAAAACAAGCCTAAGCTATTATGTGTCACTTTTGCATCTACCCCAACCATAAAGAATTTTCTGCTTCCTGTAAAATTAAATGAAAATATTTATTGATGGGATAAAGATATCTTATAACAAAGCCTCCTGGGTATAATGCTCCCAGTTATGAGTTTGCTAAGATCGATCTATCTAAATTTTTTTTTTTTCAGAACAGTGCTTATTTTGTTTTTTGTTTGTTTGTTTTTTTGGTTTTTGTTTTGAGACAGAGTCTCACTCTGTCACCCAGGCTGGAGTGCAGTGGCCGATCTTGTCTCACTGCAACCTCTGCCTCTCGGGTTCAAGCAATTCTTATGCCTCAAGCCTCCTGAGTAGCTGGGATTACAGGCATGTGCCACAACGCCTGGCTTATGTTTGTATGCTTATGTTTTGTATAGCAAATTACTGTAAGTTTGTAACTAAAACAAGTTTACAGTAGCTTAATACGTAGAAGTTAAAAATAAATTAGTTTTGTAACTTTGCCTTTTGGTTTTTGTTTGTTGGCTTTTTACTTAAAAATAATAATTTTAAGAGGTACTGTATGCCTGTCCACATCCATTCCTATCTGGCCTAGAACAATTAGTTGGCTATAAGTCTTTTGACTCTTAAGGCCCTTGGCTGTAGGGAGTCCCACTGAGGGACAAGATGGACCTGGGGCAAGCAGCCATGCCACCCTGGCCACCACTATGGGACAAAATAAAGATTTGCTGGCCTTTGATGTTGCCTCTGGCAAATCTTGGCCAGAAGGGGGAAAATGTAAACCAAAAATTAAATTCTAAGGACTCCCAACCATCTGAATGGGTTTTCTCCTTGGCAAGGTTACTCTTTTAAAAGTTAACCTGAGAGGCTGGGTATAGTGGCTCATGCCTGTAATCCCAGCACTTTGGGAGGCCCAGGTGGGCAGATCACCTGAGTTTGGCAGTTTGAGACCAGCCTGACCAACATGGAGAAACACCGTTTCTATTAAAAATAAAAAATTAGCCGAGCATGGTGGCACATGCCTGTAATCCCAGCTACTTGGGAGGCTGAGGCAGGAGAATCGCCTGAACCTGGGAGGCAGAGGTTGCGGTGAGCTGAGATCGCACCATTGCACTCCAGCATGGGCAACAAGAGTGAAACTCCATCTAAAAAAAAAAAAAAATTCCCTTGAGAGGCTGTTTCAGGCCATGATGGGAAGTGGGGATCAGACATACCTCATTATACCTCTCCAGCATTAACATCAACACAGATCTTTAAGTCTGATAAGAATCATTTACAATCTATTCTCTCTGAAGCCTGCTACCTGGAGGACTCATCTGCATAATTAAACTTTGGTCTGTACAACCCCTTATCTTAACCCAGACATTTCTTTCTATTGATCCCAGGTCTTTAGATAAACTCAACCAATTGTTAACCAGAAAAATTTTAAATCTGCCTATAAGCTGGAAGCCCCACACCCTTTGAGTGTTCCCACTTTTCTGAACCAAACTAGCGTATTTCTTAAATGTATTTGATTGAAGTCTCATGTCTCCTTAAAATGTATAAAACCAAGCTGTGCCCCGACCAGCTTGGGCACATGTTCTCACGACCTCCTGAGTGCTGTGTCATGGCTATGATCACTCATATTTAGTTCTGCATAAATATCTTCAAATAAAAAAAAAGAAAATCAGCAAAGAAACATTAGAGTTAAACTATACACTAGACCCTAGACACCTAACTGACATTTACAGACTATGTTAGCCAACTGCTACAAAATACACATTCTTTTCCTGAGTGCATGGAACATTCTCCAAAATAGACTATATCTTCATCCACAAAACAAATCTCAACAAATTACAAAAAGTGGAAATCATATCAGATATCTTTTCTGATCAGAATGGAATAAAACTTGAAATCGATAATAAGAGGACCCTTGGAAACTGTATAAACACGTGGAAATTAAGCAGCATGCTCCTGCATGACCAATGGACCAATGAAGAAATTAGGAAGAAGCTAAAAAATGTATTGTAACAAAATAGGATTATATTATACGAAAATCTATGGGATACAGCAAAAGTAGTACTAAGAGGGAAGTTTATAGCAATAAACACCTATATCAGAAAGGTAGAAAGGCCTCAAATAAACAACCAAACAACCCACTTCAAGGAACTAGAAAAGCAAGAGCAAACCAAACTCAAAATTAATGGAAGAAAAAAACAATGATCAGGTATAAATAAATGAAAGTGAGACTAAAAAACAATACAGAAGATCAATGAATCAAAAAGTTGGTTTTCTGAAAAAATAAATAAAATTGACAAGCCTTTAGTGAGACTATGAAAAAAGAGAAGACACAAATAAAATCAGAAATGAAAAAGGAGACCTAACAACTGATATCATGGAAATACAAAGAATCATTAGAGACTATTATGATCAACTAGGTACCAACAAATTGGAAAACCTAGAATAAATGGATAAATTTCTGCACACAACCAACTTACTAAGATTGAGCTGTGAAGAAATAGAAAACCTCAACAACCAATAACAAGTAATGAGATTGAAGCTACAATAAGTCCTCATCTGACTAGGTGCAGGGGCTCACACCTGTAATCCCAACACTATAGGAGGTTGAGGCAGGAGGATTGCTTGAGGCCAGGAGTTCTAGAACAGCCTGGGAAATATAGCAAGATCCCATCTCTACAAAAAATGAAATACAATAAAAATTAGCCAGGCACTGTGGCATGTATCTGTAGTCCCAGCTACTCATGAGGCTGAGGCAGGAGAATTGTTTGAGCCCAGGAGTTCAAGGCTATAGTGAACTATGATCATGCCATGCCACTCCTCTCTAGCTTCGGCAACAGAGCAAGACCCCGTCTCAGAAAAATTAATAATGCTACAAAGCTATAGTAACCAAATCATCATGGCATTGGTATAAAAACAGACACATAGACCAATGAAATGTAATAGACAACCTAAATATCAATCCATGAATTTACAGCCAATGCATTTTCCAAAGAGGATCCAAGAACGTATGACAGAGAACAGACAGTTTCTTCAACAAGTGGTGTTGGAAAAACTGGATAACCATATGCAGAAGAATAAAACTGGACACACTTCAACATATACAAAAATCAAAATGAATTAAAGACTTAAATTCAAGACATAAGACTATGAACCTCCTATTCAAAAAACATTGGAGAAATGCTCCAGGACATTGGTCTGCATAAAAATTTTTGTGTAAGACATCAAAAGCATAGGCAACCAGAGCAAAAATACATAGGATCACATTAAGCTAAAACACTTATGCACAGCAAAGGAAACAATCAACAAAGTAATGACCCACAGAATGTGAGAAAATATTTACAAACTATCCACCTAACAATGATTGATAACCAGAATGTATAAGGAGATCAAACAACTCAACAGCAAAAAAAAAAAAAAAGATTTAAAAATGGGCAAAACTTTCTAAGAGATATTGCTCAAAAGAAGATATATGAATAGCCAACAGTATATAAAAAATGGTAAACATCACTAATCATCAGAGAAATGCAAATCAAAACCACAATGAGATAGCGTCTCATTCCAGTTAGAATGGTGTTTTATTAAATGACAAGGAATAGCAGATGCTGGTGAAGATGTAGAGAAAGGGGAATCCTTGTACACTGTTGATGGGAATGCAAGTTAGTATAATCACTATGGAAATCTGTATGGAGGTTCCTCAAGAAACTAAAAATAGAACTACTATATAATCCAGCAAGTCCACTACTGGGTATGTATTTGATAGCAACAGGAGACAGACAAAGTTCTTAGGCAGACAAGGATGGGTCCTTAGTGAAATCTGACCTTCAAGCCAAGGACAACCTGAAGCCTGAAAACTGAGCTGTTAGTTCTGGGTAGAGTCCCTCACCAGAGTGAAAACTTTCTCAATGCCTTTTGGCCAATTGGAATGGTGCTTTTTCCAGGCCTGCCCATGGATCAATCAGCATGCACTCCCCCATTCTGAACCCATAAAAACCCTGGACTCAGTCTCACAGATGGCTACCCACTTTGGGTCCTCTCTTGTGTTTAGAGCTTTTCTGTTACTCAATAAAATTATTCTCTGCCTTGCTCACTCTCCGGTGTCCACCTACTTCATTCCTCTTGGTCGCAGGACAAGAACCTGGAACACATCAAATGGTACAAAAAGAGCTGTAACACGCACTCCTGCTCAACGAGCTAGGGGAGTAAAAAGACAGCTGGGCACCACACACCCTAGTTTGCCGAGCTGCAGCAGCAGAAACGAATGTGCTGTAACAGGCCGCTGTCCTCCAAGCTGTGGGCAGCGGGGAGAGCTATAACACGCCTTCATTCACCTAGCTGTGGGCTGCAGGGAGAGCTGTGACATGCCCCCATCCACCAAGCTGCGGGCAGTGGAGAGAGCTATAACATGCCCCTGTTTGCGTAGATGCAGGCGTGAAGAAGCAAAGCAGTTAGGCGCCATTCCCTCCTGGCTGGGTTGCCAAACTATTAATACAAAACCCACAACATTTCTTGGGGGCTCAGACCTCAGGACTCCCCGGGCAAAAGCTGTAATGCCCCTTGGGGCTCCGCGGTTGCGGGCATCTCTGAGCTTTTGGACACCACCAGATTCCCCTCATCTAGACTCCGGCAACCAACGTGAAAACCTTCCACAGCACTCCTGGTCCAGCTGTAGACTGATTGCAGAGTTCCTGTTCAGGTGTGGGACGTGTGAGCCCAGTGCAGCCTGCCAAGCCGAGTGAGCAGAGTGAGGCCGGCAGGCCTGAGCCCGTCCCTGGGCAGAGGTCACGGCAGCTGTAGAGATTTCTGGCTGGCGAAGCCGAAACCAAGGAATCCTGTAACATATTCAAAAGAAAGGAAATCAATATATCCGAGAGATACCTGCATTCCCATGTTTATTGCAGCACTATTCACAATACCCAAAATATGGACTCAACGTAAGTGTTCTTCAGTGGATAAATGGATAAAGAAAATGGGGTGTGTATATACACAATGGAATACTATTCAGCCATAAGAAAATGAAATCTTGTCATTTCCGCAACATGAACAGACTGGAAATCATATTAAGTGAAATAAGCCAAGTACAGAAAGACAAATATCACATGTTCTCGCTCATATTTGGGAGCTAAAAAAGTTGATCTCATAAAGATAGAGAACAGTTTGGTGGTTACTAGAAGCTAGGAAGGGTAGTGGGGAGAAGAGGAAGGAGAGAGGTTGATAATGGGTCAATTTGATAGGAGAAATAAGACCTACTGTTTGATATATCAGTAGGGTGACTAGTTTACAATAATTTGTTGTATATTTTAAAATAGCTAGAACAATTTGAATGTTTCTAGCATAAAGACATTTAAGATGATAGATCTTCTAATTACATTGATTTGCTCTTTAAAAATTATATGAATGTGCCGGGCGCGGTGGCTCAAGCCTGTAATCCCAGCACTTTGGGAGGCCGAGACGGGCGGATCACGAGGTCAGGAGATCGAGACCATCCTGGCTAACACGGTGAAACCCCATCTCTACTAAAAAAAAATACAAAAAACTAGCCAGGCGAGGTGGCGGGCGCCTGTAGTCCCAGCTACTCGGGAGGCTGAGGCAGGAGAATGGCGTAAACCCGGGAGGCGGAGCTTGCAGTGAGCTGAGATCTGGCCACTGCACTCCAGCCTGGGCGACAGAGCGAGACTCTGTCTCAAAAAAAAAAAAAAAAAAAAAAATTATATGAATGTATTAAATTTTCACATGTATCCTGAAAAAAGTATATACCTCTTATGCATCAATAAAAAACTAAAAGGTTTGGCAGTAAAGAACGGCTTAACAAAGAATGTGGTAACTATCTGGCCTTTGAAGGCTGGCAGGGCATATCATGATGGTAGGACACAAGAAATGTTTCTATTCTCTCTCTCTCTCTTTCTTTTTTCTATAATCCAATCTCTGTTCTGCAGCCACTATTTTCTTTTCTTTTCTCGTTTCCTTTTTTTCTTTTCTTTTTCTTTCTTTCTTTCTTTTTTTTTTTTTTTTTTTTTTTTTTGAGACACTCTCCTTCTGTTGCCCAGGCTGCAGTGCAGTGACGTGATTTGGGATCACTGCACCTCTGCCTCCCAGGTTCAAGCAATTCTGCCTCAGTCTCACGAGTAGCTGGGATTACAGGCGCCTGCCACCATGCTTGGCTAATTTTGTATTTTTAATAGAGACAGGGTTTCACCATGTTGGCCAGGCTGATCTCGAACTCCTGATCTCAAGTGATCTGCCTGCCTTGGACTCCCAAAGTGCTGGGATTACAGGTATGAGCCACTGCATTTGAGCAACAGCCACGTATTTTCAAACCTGAGCAGAATCAAATTGCTTTTCTTCTTAAAACCCTCAGACTGCTTTTCATTTCTCCTGGTATGAGGTTGAAAATTCCTTAAAGAAGCCAGGCGCAGTGGCTCATCCCTGTGACCCCAATGCTTTGAGAGGCTGAGGCCTCCTCAGGCAATCAGGAGGATCACATGAGGACAGGAGCTTAAGACCAGCCTGGGCAACATGTAAGATCCTGTCTCTATGAATTTTTTTTTTTAAATTAGCCAAGGAGGGTGGTGCACATCTGTAGTCCCAGCTATTCAAGAGTCTGAGATGGGGGGATCCCTTGAGCCCAGGAGTTTGAGGCTGCAGTGAGCTATGATCAAGGCATTGCATTCCAGCCTGGGGGACAGAGACTCTGTCTCTAAAACAAACAAACAAAAAAATTTCTTAAAGAATCTTTTGACCTGGATCCTGCTCCTTTTCTCTGGCCTTATCTCTCATTCCTTAGCTGTACTGAATTTCTCTGTATCCCATAATTATCATGCTAATGCATTCCTGGGCCTTTTCACATATAGCTCTTCTTCCATAGACCGCTCCTTTCTCCTATCACCAAGCTGACTTTTACTTACATTTTAGGGTTTCTTCTTCTAGGAAACCTTTTCTGATAATGTAGTTGCTATTTTGTCCCTTTCATAACATCCTGAACTTCCCCTGGCATAGCACCCGATTTTGTTTTAATTTTTTGTTTCTCTGTTTCACTGTAAGATCCCTAATAACCACATCTAACATTTGTGGAGCCATGTGCCAGAAACTGTTTTATGCACTTGACATGCATTCTTTCCTTTAATCTTTACAAGAATCCTATGATGCTTTATTGTTCCTTTTCGACAGATAAGAAACAGAGGCAAATGCAGGTTAAGGAACCTCACAGTAAGGGGTAAAACTCGTATTTTAACCTGATCTGCCTGATTCTGGAGCCTGCACCATCATTCCATTGTGGTGCTTGCCACATGGTAAGGATTCAACAGACATTTATTGATGAATGAATTTGGTAAACCTAACCAGGATACAAGAGGAGCACTCAGGATTATTGGAAACAAAGTAGGAAAGTTAGGCCCAGATATCAAGACTCTAGGACCCTGAGAAGTAGTGTAGACTGGAGGTGGCTGGGAATAGGGATTCATTGTTGATAACATTTTTTAAAGAAGATTAGATTAGCAACAGTTTGTACAACTTCTACACAGTCCCTCTATCTCAACTTCAACTTGAAATTGGAACATGTAGAAAAGGGCATAATGAAACATTTATGAAAAAAATTATTTTAATGCATAAACTTTAAAGGCTGAAATTTTGGTGTTTTATTTTTTAAACTGAAGATCATATACTCATAAATAACAAAAAGTGTATATTTTCCAGATAATTTTATGGCCATGACAATTAAGATTTTATATTTTAAAAACAAGAATAGATGTTTAAAAAACGACTTACTTTCCACAGGATATTTAGGGGCAAATCATGTCTTATTGAGAATTTAAGTTACAGGTGCTTATCAAAACTCTTTTAATATATATATATTTTTTGGCAGATTTCTCTTTTAAAAATCTTTTCTTCAATCAGGGTTTTAGGGATTGTGTAAAACCCAAAATAAGAAAATCAACTACGTCAATCAGTAACTTGTTTTCTGCTGGTTCCATGTTCACAAGGCAAATATAGTTATACGTCTTAACAACAAGGAGACATTCTGAGAAATGTGATTTTGTCATTATACAAACATAATAGAGTGTACTTACACAAATTTAGGTGGTATAGCCTATAGCTTCAAGGCTACAAATCTGTGCATGTTTCTGTACATGACTGTTGTAGGCAATTGTAACACCATGGTAAGTATTTGTGTGTATCTAAACATATGTAAACATAGAACAGCTACAGTAAAAATACAGTATTATTATCTTATGGGACCACTGTTATATATGAGGTTCATCATTGACCAAAATGTTACAAGGGGCCTGACTGCAGTACTTTTTGTTGCAAACAAAGTCATCTATTGGCCCAAACAACTTACTGAAAAACTGTATTGTTTATCTCTAGGTGTGAAATTCCACCTTTAACTATGTTTGTTGAGGATGGTCCAGACTTAAAAAATATTGTCCTCCAAGGTGATTTGACTACACTGGGTAAATTCTAGGGATTATTTAAACATAGTCGTGATCAGACTCAGTAATATTGTAGACATCATAATATTTCACTTTTTTCCACCTCCCAGCCTGAACCCCCAATTTTTACTCCTATTGCTCTGAAGAGTGATAAATTGCAGCAATATCTCCCTTTTTAAATTCTAGTTGTTCTCACCCCAAAGTGCCTTAATTATTTTAGAGTTGTTAATCCAGGTTCTCTTGTTATTCTATCGTATTTTTTTTCTCATTTCCCTTTTCTGCAGGCATGAACTATGCCACTTATGCACATTGTGACAACTTAGAGACAAGCATGAGTTTTAGTGACCTAGAAGAAACCAGACTAACAGGAAAAGACTTGCCTGCATAGTTGAAAGACTCTCTTTGTTGCCTTGGGCAGCATATATCTAAATCTACACGTTCCTGTTTTTAGAACATGGGAATACAAGGATTGGAAGATATACAAAATCATACCTTACACTGCAGAATGTCTAAGTTTGATCAGAACCTCACATAGAGTTTTTTAATCTGAAATAGTAGAGAGTCATCTATCTTGGAAGTGAAAACAGTAGTCATTTACCTATAATATAAGAAATACAACTTATATTTTCATTTATATGCCATAAAAAGTTTTATGACTGTTTTATTCTCATTCTCTCTTGTTCTCTCTCTTCTTCTCTCCCTCCTCCAATTTTTCTGTCTGTAGAGTTTGGTAGGTGATACAAGTAAAGAAATAATTTACCATCCTTTCAAGAATATTATATTTAACATATTTCAATATGTCTAATTTTAGTTTGGGGATAATTTTATATATTTTTTATTTTTTTAACGTTTTTTTGAGACAGAGTCATTCTGTTGCCCAGGCTGGAGTGCAATGGCATGGCCTTGGTTCACGGCAGCCTCCATCCCCTGCCCCCCACCCCCTTCAAGTGATTCTCCTGCCTCAGCCTCCCGAGTAGCTGGGATTACAGGCACGCACCACCATGCCCAGCTAACTTTTGTATTTTTAGTAGAAACAGGATTTCACCATGTTGGCCAAGCTGGTCTTGAACTCTGGACCTCAAATGATCCACCCGCCTTGGCCTCCCAAAGTGCTGGGATTACAGCTGTGAGCCATTGCACCAGTTCTAGTTTGGGGATAATTTTAGACTATTGACATGCAAAATAATTTAAGCAACCAAAATGTAATATATATTATGATATGATATGATATATATTCAGAAAAAGAAGCCTATAAAGATCCAGTCTACATAAATAACTCTGGAGAGTCCTGTGGAGAGCACTTCAAAGAGATAGCCAGTAATTCCCTATAACAACTAAAATTGAGTTGTGCTACCTCAGTAGGGAAAGACAGACTATACGTATAAAACACAATGAACAGAGAAAACAGATAATAGTTTTGAACGTAAGCATCAATCAAAATTCACAAAAGAGGAAGTTTTGATTTTAAGCATTGGTTATAAATTGAGCTGCTTCTTTCAAGGACAACTTTATGTAGTATATAGTAGAAAATGAGGTAATAGGGCTTGATTCGTTATTCAGGATGGTTGAAAAATCTGCTATGGAATACTGGAGAGGCAAGCTGACTATATGTAATAATTTTTTTAATATATGACAAATCTGATATTTTAAAACAATGAGGAAGATTTTATTTAAAAAATAAATATAAAAAATCAAATGGTTTGTCTACAATTTGAAAAGGTTTATAAGACATTAAAAATCTGAATATTTTAAATTTAAAAAATTAATCAAAAAAGTATTAGCCTCAGTATTGACAGAAACAATATCTATGTCATAAAAGAGTTCATACAAAGTGATTAGCTTAATACTGTCTTAAAAATAACTAAGACTATTTGATTTATTTAACAAAAAGTTAATAATGAGATTAATAATGTTCAATTTCAATAGTAATTAAAATATAGTTTAAAATAAGATACTTTTATTCCTATTAACATAGCAAATATTTAAGAAAAATAAAATGACTAATGATGAGGTTAAATTGAATTTGTTATATTTACTGACGTCAGTATAAACTGCTCAAACCATTTGTGAAGTATTAGGCAGTAAATATAAATAGTTACACAGAATCCTCTCCTTTTGATTTTCTAATATGGGAATTATGTAAATTCTTGTGAAAAATGTCAAAGAAGAAAAAAATGATATGCATTATGATTTCATAGGATGAGGAAGGAAAATTATAAATGGCCAATAATAGAGAATTGCTTAAATAAATTGTGATGCAGAAACTCAATGGAATATTATGCTGCCATTTGTAGGAAATATTTGAGATACATAAAGGACAACAGTGGTGTTTAGCTGGGTGTGATGGCTCATGTCTGTAATACTTAGAATACATGAAGGACAATAGAGGTGTTTGGCTGGGTGTGGTGGCTCATGCCTGTAATCCTAGTGCTTTGGAAGGCTGAGGAGGGCAGATCACTTGAGGCCAGAAGTTCAAGACCAGTCTCACCAACATAGCAAAACCCCGTCTTTACTAAAAATACAAAAATTAGCTGGTTGTGATGGTGCTTGCATGTAGTCCCAGCTACTCAGGAAGCTGAGGCATGAGGGTTGCTTGAATCTGGGAGGAGGAGGTTGCTGCAGTGAGCCGAGATCGTGCCTGTGTACTCCAGCCTAGGTGACAAAGCAAGACGGTCTCAAAAAAAAAAAAAAAAAAAAAAAAAGGTGTTTCTCAATAACTAAGGTTTAAAAAAATTTTATATATATACACTTTTTTCTTTTCTTTTCTTTTTTTTGCAAGTGGGAGGCAGTAAAATCAAAGCATACTGGTGGATTAAGGCAGAAGAGAGAGAATGGCTCCCAAGCACAAAGTATAAAACTGTAACCAGAATGAATTTACTGCCACATTCAATGAAAGAATGTGTCAATTAAGGACAAAGTTGCAAACAATGGAAACAACAACAACAAAAAAGAAGGAGTCTTGAAGACAAAACAAGTGTGCTCATCCAGCACTGACTAGGACTTTATCTTGCTTTGAAGTGCTTGAAACTATTATGGAGATAGGCATTCAAATTATATTAGAGACTCCTTTTTTTTGGAGGCCAAATTGATCAGCCAACCTCATTATTAGACATCCATGTAACTTGTCTAGAGGGAGAATATGTGATAGGTCAAAGCAAACACAGGGAGGTAACCTTGATGGGCATACTTCTCAATGTAAATTTATAAATTGCTGTTTTAGTTTCATTGTTTTTTAGTCTCTTTGAGGCTTGCTAAAATTGATATCCGTGAATTCTATCAATTCTGGGACAGAGAAAAAATTGTGTGTCAGCCTGTAAGGATGGAGGGACAGTGAGGAATTTGCCAAGGTAAGTGGCACCTTGTGTATGGCGCCTGGCCTTCCGCAGGTGATACACTTTCTCATTTATAGTCTCTGAATGTCTGTACATTGAGATGTTAATTATGCGTCCATGTGGCAAGGAGAAAAGCATTTTTGGTATAATTTTAGTTAAAAAGCTAAAGCATAACATTTTGTCTATTATGAAAGCAATAATTTAAACTGCATGATATGGGCACAATAATAAGGAAACAAGGGAAAAGAAATAGTGACTGAGTTACTGATGGGCATGACAATCATATTTCTTTTTCTTTACTGCCATTTTGTTTGTTTACTTCATAAAAATCAGAAGAATAAAGGCAAATTCAGTGTTATATGGATATAAAATTGTATAATGATATTTAATAATATAAATTAATATAAATAATAGCATATTTGTAATAATTAAATGATAAGATAGACATGAAGCAATACTAATTTTGGAAGTATTTCATCTCTAATTGGTCCATGAATCTGTTATGGCTAGTACATGGTAGCTGAGGACACTCATTTAAAATGAAGATGCAGTAGCCACATAACTATGTATCTCATGCCAAAAAGAGTATTTTCTGGATCTGTGGTTTTCCAATTCTTGCACAAGTGAAATCTTATTGAGCATTGACTCGTCTTCTAAACATATAGAGACTTCAAATAATCTCTGTTAAGTTACTTTGTAATAAATCAACAAATGCAATGGCCATCTATGTTTTCAGTTTTCTTTCTAACAAGCAGACCAATCTATTGACTTACCATTTTTATGTTTCTTTTTACTAAACTCTTAAAACAACTTAAAAAACCATTTTTTCCCCTTGCATCTCCTAGCAGCCAAATTCAAATTTATAAGAAATAAATTTCTTATGGAGGCGCTTATCATTAAGAGACTTAACACATTATGATTTCCACCTAAACCCTTGGTGGTTAAAGGTTTTTGTAGAATATCATGATATATGATTTAAAAGTTAGAAAGGAATTTTTTGTTGCAGACTACCAGTGTGGGACTTGTAGTACAAAAGAAAGTCAAATGTGAGTATTACCCAAATAAAGATTTGAGATTTAAATTTTAACCTTAAGTATTTAAGTAATTTCACTCAAATAGTGATTTAATATAAGCAGAAGCGTTATCACTGCAATTCTCTACTCTCCTTTGTGTGTATCATCTTTTCTTTTCATCTGTCTTGTATTTTCACCATACTGAGTCAGTTTAGTTCTAGTCTGCACCTCCCTCTAGAGTATGAAAATAGCAGTCACTTTTCACATTTTGAGGCAGAAATACTCTTCCTCAGAGGAATTTGATTGGTGCCTCCACAGTTCTGCTTTTCAGGGTTCAGCACCAAATTCTATTTTTGCCAGCAGTCCTCTTTGATTGTCCTCCTGGCTGGCATGGAAGCTGAAGAAGCCACTGAATCTGAGTCAGGCACTGCTTGATACATTTAAAACAATTTCTCTGGGATAACAGTAAACAACAAAGAATTGTGACCCATGAAGTTAAAATAAACTGAAGTAGCTCTCTAGAAAAGTGAGGAGACAGTAGATTTTACTGTAAATAAGGAATGAATGTTGCTAATTGCATCTATGGGTACATCATATCACCAGTCAGCCTTCAAAACACTTTGAACTCAAATGAGCTGTAACAATTTGGTTAGTCTCTATGCTCCTCATTCATAACATGCAAAAATGTGAATTCAGAATTAGTGAAGATTGTCTGCTTTTTGCTTGTTTCTAGAAGCATTTTAATGTGCAATGACTTTTACCTCAAAGCTCTAGCATTTATCTGCAGAGATATATATACATATGTATAGCATAGGCCAACATAAATAGAGATAGACCAAATTTCAAGAGATTAAAGAAGACATGTAGGACAAAACACTCTTAAATACACCAACCTCCAACCTCCATTCTCAAATACATGCGCATCCTTGGTTGTCTTTCCTTTCCCCCTACTTTTTTGGGAATACATGTAAAGAAAACAGAAAGAAAAATATAAACCTATTGTAAAATACAAATAGATATCAAAGGAAGAGCTGTTTAAAAATACAGAGATTACTACCGATAAAATGCATAATTTTGGATACCAGTGGTTTCACCTACCATGCTGATGAAAAAAAAATGCATTTTGCAGTAAGTTAAGGAAATACATTTGAAGAGCCTTATACAAAAACCGTTTCCACTGTCTCTAAACAGTTTTTAAATGATTCATGTTAAAATACTTCACATATGCTCTGACTCATATAGAGTAGTCTTGAGCTAACATTCTTTTATCAGCTGGATGTTAATGCAAAGTTAGATTATATTAACTTTTAAGCATCACATTATATTTTATTTCTTTGTGAGCCTGGAATCCACTAAAATCTGTCAATCTTTGTCACATAATCATTATCCTGTAACTCGGAGATTGAATTTTTGAACCTAAGAACAGAACTTTGTATTAACGACTGCCAAGTTTTATCTCATTTAGTTCACTTCTTTATTCTAGTCAGTTAAGGCAATCATTTTGAATCTTGATTCTGTCATTGATCATATTATTTACTGCAAGAGTTATAAAACTTTCTCTGTGAAAAGCTAGTGAAGATTTTAGGTTTTGTGGGCTATGGGTCTTTTTTATGTAGTATTCCTTTTCTTCTAGTAAATAAAACACAAAAAACTATTTTAGTTGTAAAAACCATTCTTAGCTCAAGGGCCATACAATGACAAGCCTCAGACCAGATCTGGCCCACAGGTTGTAATTTGCCAACCTCTGGTGAACTGTATTAGTTATCTGTTGCTGTGTAACAAATAGCCCTACCATTTAGTGGCTTAAAATACAAAATATTTTATCTAACGTGTGGGTCTGGAATCCAGGGCATTGATTTGTCTGGGTACCTTTGCCTTGAGTTCTCTCCCAAGATATAATAAAGCAGTTGGCTTGGGCTGCAGTCTCATCAGAAGACTTGACTGAAATACAATCTGCTTCTGAGTTTCTCATGTGGTTATTGGCAGGATTCAGTCCCTAATGGACTACTGGCCAGAGATCCCCCTTGGTTCCTCGACAGGTGGGCAGTTCACAACTTAGTAACTAGGTTATATCACAGTTGGTCAACAAGAGGAAGAAGAAAGAATTTGCAAGATGGAAGCCACAGGCTTTTTGTAACCTAATTTCAGAAGTGACACCCATCACTCGTGCTGTATTATATTGATTAGAAGTGAGTTCCTAGGTGCAGTTCACACACAAGGGGAGGGGATTTCACAAAAGTGTGAATACTGGAATGGCAGGAATGACTGGAGCCATCTTAAAGGCTGCCTACAAAACCTATCCACCCAAAATATTCTACAACTTAGAATAAACAAGTTTTCAATTTATCCAAGTTTTTGATAAAAACATCCAAGAAGGGGTGTTCATGATGGACTTTTGTGGCATGCTTTCTTCCCCCCAAGACTGATTCCAGCCCATTAATACTATAAATAGTGCTGATTGCCTAACTGCAAATTCTCAATGGTGGTATCATAAACATTTTATCATCATATCCTTGAAAATCTCAAGAGACATTTTTGTCAAACACATTTTAACAATCATGCTGTTTCTGCTTCACTGGACAGGTGAAATTAAGTTAAACTGAGTCTCAAGGACTGTCTTGAAGAATAAAATAAGTCATAGCACTACTATAGCTCAAATAATGTCATAAATAGAAAGAACCAGTTTCATCTGCCTTGTGTCCATGACAGGAAGTTTTAAGGCTGGTTGCATCCTATATGAGCCTCAATTTTTTTAACCAACTGGTAAAGCTGCCTTTTCCTTCACTTCCATATATACTTTTATAGAAGATGTATATTTTCTTATAGAATAGCAAAGAGATCAAATCAGGGATGAACTGGACTTTACAAATATTGTAACAGTAAATCATAATCATAATTTGATTCAAGGATCTTTCAAAATTAGAGAATGCCAGTTATTGAAAGCTGCTATCTAGATACCGACAATATACCAATATACCATTACAATGTTTCTACTGCTTCAAAACGGTCTAACCCAAACTGCCAACAAAAGTACTGTCATTTTAAATACTATATCACTCAAACTGCAATCCTACTAACAACCGACATGTTTTGCAACTCCCCCTTAGGCAATATAATTATTATTACCCATTGGGTGTATAACATGAGTAACATGCTGAGCTAAACAACTTTATTAGGATCTTCTCATTAATTCTCCTTAACAACTCTGGCAGGTAGTTACTATTATTATGTGCATTTTACAGAGATTAAGCAACTTGCCTGTGGTCATCCAGCTAGTAAATGATGAAGGAAACGTTTGAAACCTAGTAGCCTAAATTGAGCCCTTTCTTTTAAAGCAGAGACACAAATGTAATATTTGTTTATTTAAGAACTGGTAAGGAAACTTTTCCTAGGAAACATGGTTGAATGATTTACTTAAGTATAGTTAATTTTTTTCCAGTTTGAAGCCACTAGATGGCAATATTTTCAAAAGTTTTTTTTCTTCTTAAGTTGAAAAAGTAACTCTACAGTATTAGTGACTGGTTTTCTGTGAAAAAATTATTTATCTTTGATTTGCCAAATTATAACTGTTTTTTGTAGTAAAGTTTTTCAGTGATATAATGATGTAATGTGACCATAGCAGTTCGAAGTGGGACAAAAATTGGAGTGTTTTGTGCTATTTTGTTTACTTTTTGTTTTACTTTAGTTTGAGGTTGAAGAGAAGTTCCTAGAAACTTAAAATTTCTTCCTGGAGTCTTCCCTCATGCTACAACACTGCCATCAAGTCCTTGTTGTTTAATATCAAACATGACAAACACTTACTTTTCAGAAAAACATTGTGCTATAACAAACTTTAGTGACTTTAAAAATATAATTTGCATTGCCTGGAATGTACCACTCCTCTTTTACATCATACATTCTTGTATATCTTTTAAATCCTAACTTACATATGTATCTTTTTCCTCTGTGATGTCCCTTCCACAAGCACAGGCAGACTCTTCTAACAGCACCACCTCAGTCCCATACCATTTGAGGCTTTGATACATTATACATGTCCTAATGATATACTTACGTGTTTATCCTCCCACTCCTTTGGGAGCACCTCAAAGGCAGTCTTTTAAAAATTGATATATGGGGCCAGGCACGGTGGCTCACGCCTCTAATCTCAGCACATTGGGAGGCCAAGGCGGGCAGATGACGACGTCAGGAGATGGAGACCACCTGGCTAACATGGTGAAACCCCATCTCTACTGAAAAAAATACAAAAAAATTAGCTGAGCGTTGTGGCGGTCACCTGTAGTCCCAGCTACACGTGAGGCTGACGCAGGAGAATGGCGTGGACCCGGGAGGCGGAGCTTGCAGTGAGCTGAGATCGCGCCACTGCACTGCAGTCTGGGCAACAGAGCGAGACTCCGTCTCAAAAAAAAAATATATATATATATATAAAAAACTCTGTTTCTCAATACCTAAATAAAAAAATCATATTAGCATATCACAACCTATTTATCTAATCCTCTAACAATGACATTTGATTTCTTTTCATATTTGTTATTACATACAATGCTTCAAAAAAGTCTTTGTTTTTGTCTCGCATTTGTGTAAGAATTGCATTAGAAATTCTAGAGATCGAATTTATGTATAATAGGGTACATATGGGACACACAATTTTAATCGCACCTCACATTTGTAATTCATTTTGGCTGCTCATCAACTAATATGCCTATGTTTTGGGAACTCTCCATTTTATGAGTATGGTGGGATACTGACCCTGTTTTCCACTATAAACACTGAAAGTGCCAAATACTTGCTTCCTGAGCTTCCTTTGCACCTAGGATGTGGGCACATGGTCTTGTTTCTCTACTAGAAATTGAGAGCCAGTGCATCAGAAGAAAGGACTCTGCACAGCGTGTTGATGGTTGCAGCAGGACTGAACTTTGTATCAGTAATGGAAGCTATGCTATTGGTGGCATTTAGTACACAGAGCCAGTTCTCTGTGCAGTGCAGGTTGCAACCACTTTTGTTTGCTGAAGGCCACAGTGGGGTTCTCTTCAGATCATTTCTATAGTGTGATTTTGAGCATTGTTTTTGGTGCAAAGCCCTGTCCCTAACTGTCTAGGCTTCCTAATGATTCTATGAACTACCCCCAAATCCTTATAATAATGTCCTATTCTGCCTTCATCAGTTGAACTTGGTTATTTTTTGTTTCTAGCTACAAATCCTCACTGTTACAAACTGGTATCAGAAATGGGCTGGAGGTGTTGTTTCTAAAGAAGCTGAACAACTAAATGAAAAAAGAATGACATTCTCAAAATTCTAGGGCATAGATTGAAAACCAACTAAAAGAATATCTCCTTTCTTGCAGCCACAGGGTTGAGATAGTCAAATTTTAATTATGTAGGTTTCCCAATTCCAAACTCAGCTGAATTCACAGTCTTGTGTAGTATGTGAAAGTTAGAGTTTGATAACTAAAGAGTAGTGTCCCCCCAGACTAAAATGGGGTACATGAAAGGATTTAATTTTATTGACTCAGAGAATACTGACTCCTCTTCATAGAGACTCCCTTGCTTCCAGAAGCACTTACTTTCATTTGACTCATGAGATTGTTCTTACCTTGCTTTACAACCCTGTCACAACTTTACCTAAGGAGGTCATATTGCAGGAGGAAGTCAGTCCTGTTCTTGCTCTACTGTTAATACTTATTATGTCTAGACCAATAATGAAAACTAGATCCTCAACTTGAGCTTGTATTAAGGGAGTGATATTATAGCATAACCCCCAGGATGACAAAGCTTATACTTTAAAATAGTTTAAGAAAAATATTATTTTAGTTCAGTGATGAAAAGAAGATTTGGTTAATGTATAGACATAAATAAGGAAAGAATGTATTTTAAGAAGTAACTGAAGTTACCAATATGGGTAACCTTGTCAGAAATTAGGCTTTTAATATCCTAGTTTAAACATATGGGAGTAGTTTTAATTGTTTTCTTGTTTGGTTGACTAAAATCTAGACTATACCTCATATGAACAGAAATGGACCTACTATAGAGAAGAAAGATATTGATACAAGAATTAAAACACTTGGGTAGAAATCTTGAGGTAGAAATATTAGAGTAATTTGTTGTTTGCATACTGCTCTCCTGACTCCTAATAAAATCCCTCAAGAGGGTTTTAGAGATAACCTCTTCGCCAAATCTGTTAGAAATACATTAGACAGTAGGCTGGGTGCAGTGGTTCACTTCTGTAATCCCAGCACTTTGGGAGACCAAAGCAGCAGGATCACTTGAGGCCAATAGCTTGAGGTCAGTTTGGGCAATATAGTAAGACCTTGTTTCTATTTTAAAAAATAAACAAACAAACAATTTGGGAATCTTTCTGAGCCACCTGTGGCTCAGGTGGCTGCCCAATAAGCAACAACAAGAAATACATTGCATGGGCATTGTGGCTCATACCTATAATCCCAGCACTTTGGGAGGCCGAAGTAGGAGGATTGCTTGAGGCCAGGAGTTTGAGACCAGACTAGGAAACATAGCAAGACTCCCATCTCTATGAAAAATACAAAATTAGCTGGGCATGGTGGCTTGTGCCTGTGGTCTCAGCTACTCGAGAAGCTGAGGCAGGAGGATCACTTGACCCCAAGAGGTTGAGGTTGCAGTGAGGCGTGATTGTGACATTGCCTTCCAGCTTAGGCAACAGAACAAGACACTGTCTCAAAAAAAAATAAAAAATAAAAAATAAATAAGAAAACAAATGAATTAGGAATACCTCTTGAGGGCACCCTTAATTTCAGTGAGAATGTGAAGATCTTAGGTTGATAGAAATTAGAGTAGTTACTCACTACGGCAAATTGGCGTGATTACCATAATTATAGACAGTAAATTCGTGACCATTAGTCCAGATAACTACTTGATCTTTGATCTGAGCTGATCATGATGAACCACATGTTATCAATTAAAGTACCAAGTTAGTCATGCCCAGTAGCAGTCCACTATCAAAAAGAAATAGTATATGTGGAACTGAGCCGGTGAATATCTAGAGGCACAAAAAGGATATATGTGTATGTGATTCATATTCTGAGTGTGCTACTTCTGCCGCATTGTCATTTTTCTCTCAACTTCATTTATGACCTCATGGCAAGTTATCTATGACCTAAATCTCTGACCTTGGTTAACAGATGAATCCACATAATTTGCTGGCACTAGGTGAAAGTAGACTACCACCTCCCTACAAACCTAATCAGGGTTAGCTCTTAAGGACCATGAAAAATGAATTCCTCTTGACAGATAGAATTTTGAGTATCCCAGTTAATTTTCCAGTTATCATGAAAACCATAGCCTGAGTCAAGAATCTGTGCTCATTTATGGTCACTAGCTAATGGAACTAGAAGGAGGAAGATTAGAGTCTTAGAAACAAGGAGTTTGAAAAGTAAAATACAAGGATAGATGTCTTCCTATGAATCCAGAATATGAGAATATTGTCCCAAATGAAAGTGCATCAAAAAGTCTTTACCGTGGAGGAAGCTTTTAATAATCAAAGAGGCTGGCAGTTAGCCTCTATCTATGACCACACCATTGCTTTCTTAATAGGCTCATTAAAAAATATCAATCTTGCAGGGATGGAGGCCATGCATGGACTCAGCAACATCAATTTTTACTCCTGAAGGCTTGCCAACAGCAGGAACTTATCTTCAATCTTTCATGTGACATCTCCATTAGTTTTCTATTGCTGCATAAAAATTATCACAAAATTAGCCATTGGTAACAAAACACATTTATTACTTCACAGTTGCTACGTGTGACAAGTCTGGACATGGCTTAGCTAAGTTCTTTGCACAGGTTCTTGGAAGGCTGTAATCAAGGTGCTGGCCATACTCCATTCTTGTCTGGAGGCTTCATTAGGGGAGAGTCCAATTCTAAGTTAATTCATCGTTTTTGGCTATATGATTGAAGGCCCTGACTTTTTGCTAGCTTCTGTCCGGAGGCTGCCCACATCTCCTTGACATATGGTCTTTTAGAACATGACCACTTACTTCATCAAACCCACAAGCCAAGCTGGCTTTATGGGCACACATCCTATGCTGTCACATATTCCTGTGCTTAGAAGGACCCATGCTTGGTTTAAGGCTCCTTTGTAGTTGTTTTGAAATTCTTAGTAATTTTTGAAAAAGGAGCCCCAGGTTTTGCTTTTGCAGTGGGTCCCACAAATTATATAGCTAGTCCAATCTGCAAGGAGAGTTTCTAGCTCCAGTCTGCTAAGATGGAGACTTTGGTAACAATCTAATCACAAGAATTACATCCATCATCTTTGCCATATAAGGTAATCAAATGTAATCATAAGAGTGACATCACCTTTCCTACTGTCTACTGGTTAGAGGCAAGTCACAGGTCCCTACCATACTCAAGGGAAGGGGATTATAGGAAGATATAAATACCAGGAGGTGAGACTTGCAAGGGCCACTCCTAGGTCTTTCTGCCACAGTACCATAAACTGGACTAGGACAAGTAGAGAGCAGGTGCCTAGAAAGGATTTCAGTTGGATTTCTCTGCCTGCCATGCTTCTGTTTGCAGCACTATTTCTTGGAATTTTTGAGTATCTTATTCACAGTCATTGTATCCCACACAGCATTGCCTCCAAGGAATTATTTTACAGTTTACAATTGTTCCCTTACACCTGCTTTATAGATTGTCGAAATGTTGTACTGAAGACTAGCACCTATAGTGCCAGGCAGGAAAGCAATATCTTGGGAGGTCAGGATATTGTCTTGCATAATGCATTATATGCTCTGAACTGGTAATCAGTACATGGGCTGTTTTTCTCATAAACAGAATGTGTAGATTTGGGAAGCAATGACTATAAATGGTGGCTCATAAAATTACACCAAATGCCTACTTACACATTTTTTGCATTGTGTCTTCAGAACACGAGTTTTTACTGGTTCAGAGATCTTAATGTCTAAGAGATATTACTTAATATCTAAAAGAGATTTCCTGTAACCATCAGGAGGCACAAGCAAAGTTCAACTGTATTGATAGTGGCCGCTGCCAACTGACTATTTTGAACAATTGATGCCACTGGACAAACCAGACCAAAAGGGAATTCAGGTGTTGGCAGTGGTGATTGATTCTATTCATGAAGAGCAATAGGCTTATTGCTACACAGTGAGAGCAAGGAAAAATATGGATAAAATCCTTCATTATTTATAGTATTTATAATTCTTATTTTTCTTTTCAGATTTTATTGTCTGAGAGCACTAGTACATTACTGAAAAGCAGTGTCTATAATGGACATCGTCTATGACTCTACAGACAATATTTCTAGCATTTTATCATTACATAAGATGTTTGTGGAAGGTTTAAAAAGATGACTGTTAGTTAAGCCCATTTCTTCTTTTTCTTTCTTTTTTTTAAAAAAAGAAAAAAAACTTCAGTTTTTGTCCCAGGATCTATAAGCCCATTTTCTTCTATTCTTGGTACTCTTAAAAAAACTCATGAATGTATGTTGCATTTTTTCTAATGCATTTTTCATTAACTAAAATAATTATTTACTCGTTTAATTTATAAATGTGGTGAATCACATCAATTGATTTTCTGTGTTTCAGACATTTTGGAGTTTCTGAAATAAAACCTGCTTGATCCCCTCTATGTTCATCTCCTGTGCTGGATTTGATTCATTAATATTTTATTTAGGTTATTAAATCTGTATCTATAAATGACATTCACACAGCATTTTTCATTCTTGTATTATCCTTAGTTTCAATTTCAAAGTAAATTGGGTAGTATGTTAGTCAGGGTTCAGTTTAAGATAACAGATTCCATCCTGGAAAAAAAAAGGATTTATCCTGTAAGGTGCTAAATGGATTACTTACAGACATGTTTTGAGAACTGAAGAAAGAGACTGATTTGCATTTCCAGGAACTATGACTAAATCCATATAGCAGAACTGAGCCCCCAGGGAAGATACTGCCAGTGTTATAATCAAGAATTTGAAACATTGTGAAGCTGCCATCTCTTCCACGATCAGGAAGCCACTGAATCAGGAACTTATGCTGTCTCCAAATCAGGATACAGAAGCTGCTATAGTTGACATTTCCAGAATCACATCACCTCTGCTAATCAGGAAGGTATCTGCAGTCAGGACACCGATGCCCAGCTGTGTCACCAGCCGCTGCAGCAAAATGGATGCCCTGCATCCTAAACCTCTTCCCATTTGATTCACTTCCAAATTAGTTTCAAATGGGTAAAGTTTGATAGCAGAGCTCAAATCACATCTGGTATCTGAGCTAAAGAGATTCTGGGAAATACAATGTTTTATATGGCTTCTGCCTGCTTTGTGGAGCTGGAATAGATGTTGTATGAGCCAATTAGCATTGATGTCCTCTCTCCTTTTTCTTTCTTTCTTTCTTTCTTTCTTTCTTTCTCTTTCTTTCTTTCCCTCTTTTCCTTCCTTTCTTTCTTTTTCTTTCCTTCCTTCTTTTTCTTTCTTTCTTTTTCTTTCTCTCTCCTTTCTTTTCTCTTTTTCTTTTCTTTCTTTCTTTCTTTTTTCTTTCTTTCTTTCTCTTTCTTTCCTTCCTTCCTTCTCTTTTCTTTCCTTCCCTTTTCTTTCTCATTTACCACTTTATGATAAGGGATTATTGCAAAGGATGCAGATAAAGAGACCTGTAGGGCGAGGTATGCAGGAAGGGATCTGGAGCTTCCATGCTTTCCCTGGGTGCACCACCCTACAGGAACTTCCACATGTTCAGCTATCCGGAAGCTCTCTGAGCCCTGTCCTCTTGGGTGTTTATGGAAACTTCATGACATCAGCATTTTTTTCCCGCAGGGTATAGCATGGGACCCTCTCATGAGAGGAACAGTAGAGTGAAAGGAGGGCAGGAGAAGATCAGAGGCCTGCCCTGAGGCCTAACGTACTCCACATTGTAACGAAAGACTGTAACAAGGGCTATGTGAGTTACAAGCCAGGATGAACCATGGACAAAAATCAACATATATCATAACACCACAGCCACCCCCAGGATTTTGACTAGAGAACCTTTATATCTATCTATTATCTATCTATCTATCTATTATCATCTACAAACACAATAATTAATCCAGTCCATCATATTGTATGAATGTCCCCCAAGTCGAGGCCATTCAGGTTTGCAAATTTCCTCTCAATCTTGTCAGGTTTCCAAAGCAGGAGTGACCTTCGTAAAGATACAGCTTCACCCTTTCAGGCATCTGGGATAATTGATCTAAGAGACAATATCCTCTTGCTCTGAGACTCTTGAATTGTTAATGTAATATTGAATTTTCCTCAATAACCCATATATTTATTTCTTTACTATATGCTACAATTTCTCCTTCTCTCCATTAATACCCATACTTTTTTACCTTTGGAAGGGACATTGGAATCACCACTGTGCTGGGGTCTATAGTGCAGGTAGCAATACAAAGTATAGCAAGCAGCTCCTCCTCACAGTTCATGCGCATTCAGACAGGGTAATGTTACCTAAGTGCAGAATGAGTGAGATATTTTTACCAGGCAATATAGGTTCATTCACTGTTAGTCCCAGTTTTGGCAGATGGGATGAAGGCACAACTCACCCACATCCTGCCCTTAGGAATTCTGGCCCACATGGTGCCCTTAGGAAGGTTTAAAAACATAGTTACAGTTTTTTGCTCAGAAATTATCCCTGCTGTTCCAGCACTTGCAGTCACAGTGGGGTCCCAGTGAGAGGTGAAGCCGGCTGGGCTTCTGGGTGGGGTGGGGACTTGGAGAGCTTTTCTGTCTAGCTAAAGGATCATAAATGCACCAATCAGCGCTCTGTGTCTAGCTAAAAGTTTGTAAACGCACCAATCAGCATGCTGTAAAAACGGACCAATCAGTACTCTGTAAAATGGACCAATCAGCGTTCTGTAAAATAGATCAATCAGCAGGATGTAGGTGGGGCCAAATAAGGGAATAAAAGCTGGCCACCAGTGCTAGCAGGGGCAACCTACTGGAGTCCCCCTCCCACTCTGTGGAAGTTTTGTTCTTTCTCTGTTCACAATAAATCTTGCTGCTCCTCACTCTTTGGGTCCACACTACCTTTATGAGCTATAACACTCACTGGGAAGGTCTGCGGCTTCACTGGACACCAGGAACCCACTGGGAGGAACAAATAACTCCCGACCTGCCACCTTTAAGAGCTGTTAACACTCCCAGTGAAAGTCTGCAGCTTCACTCCTTAAGTCAAGCGAGACCATGAACTCATCAGAGGGAAGCAACTCCAGACACGTGAACATTTGAAAGAACAAACTCTGGACACACCATCTTTAAGAACTGTAACACTCCCTGAGAGAGTCCGTGGTTTCATTCTTGAAGTCAGTGAGACCAAGAACCCACTGGAAAGAACCAATTCTGGACACACTAGGACCACTCAATCAGGTAGGGGAGAAAAAATAATTTTTTTTTTTTTTTTCCTGAGGTGATTTGGGGAAGAAAGAAAAAATTATAGTCATTATATCAGTGTATGCCTCCCTTGGCAAGAACTGCATAGTCATACTAGCATGTGCCCCAGCCCTTCTTCCCCAGATCACCAAAAAAACAAAAAAAATCTAGCAGGCACATTCTAGTCCAACTGAGTATGAGTGTGAGCAGACACTTGAAGGTGTGTAAGTCAGCTCTTCATGCTTTTATTTCCCCCTGATTTAGACAACCAATGTTTCCATTGTCTGCTCTACTTCTCTATCAAACTATTACTCTAAGGAGGATCTGTGCCTATCGTTGGACATTATAGGCTATACAGTGTATTCCTTGGTCTTCAAAAATGATGGCTAGCCATCCATATCCATGCAATATATTCTATTTTTTTTTTTTTAGTGGCACTTGGAGCATTTTCGTCTTCCATTGGATACGCAAAGCCCACTCTATAGCCAGTGTCTATTCCTGTCAAGACTCATTTGTAGTCCCCCAGGGCTACTAGCATCTGTCTCACTATCCAGCTATGTTCAGGGCCTTCCCACCAGAGAATCTGTCCCATAGTCATTAGCAGTCTTTGTCTCTCTTGCTGAGAAACAGAACAGTTCTTGCTGGCATTTTGTGCCTGAGAAGGTGTAAAAGAAACATGTCTACATTCAGCCCATCTCTGCTCTGTGAAATACCCCCATATCCACTCATTTCAAGGACCCAGGTGGCCACTTCAAGGGAGTACGTGGGTATATCTGCTTGTCGATTCCAGTCACTTTCTGAACCTGGAAGGGAGTTCTTCAGATGAGCATTGACTTGTTCTTCTTTAATGCACCCCTGAAATTCTCCATAGGACCGTGCTCCATATGTGCATCCATTTAATAGGCCAGATTTCCATGGCCCTCTTGCCTGAGTATACGGCCAGACCATGGGTCACTGCCCATAGCTCAGTAAACACCCAAACTCAGGGGCTTTTACCATTGATCAATTCTTCCATCACTGTTAGAAAAACAGCATGCAATTCAGCCCACTGAGCAGACCTGTTTTTACCTTCTTGATCAAAGTAGCTGCCTTCCAAATAGGTGGTGTCCATTTACCCTGGAATTGCATCCACAAATCAAGTGGCTGTTGGTTAGTCAATTGAGAGCAGTTTATCAGGCACTGTAGAATCCAGCAGTTTCTCACACAGTTCCAGGGTCAGTCTTAGGGGAAAGGAAACACCCCGCTCAAGAGCATTCCCTCCTTAGATTTCCCGGATAGCATGATCCTCTATAAACCATGTCCCTTTTATTATGGAACTCTTCTGGGCACTGCCATCCCCATTAGACTATTTCTCTGACACCACACAAGACAACATGGGTATTTCTGATGTCACAGGGGTAGCTTCAGCTAACATTTCATAGCAAGCCCTCTCAAGTGGAAATTCTCTAGTCCAAAGTCCCAGTAGATTTTGCTGGGAGGTGCTCAGAGGCTTTTGCCATAAGGCCTAGGGAATGCTTCCCAGAGGGTTATCAAGTGGAGAATTTATCCCTACTGGCACTCTAGCTTCTACTCTGTACTGCACAGACTTAGAAAATTTTGCTGGTTCTCATTTAGCATGTCCAATTAATACTGCTTGAAGGGCAGATTTACATGCCATCTGTTTTACAGTACCAGTTAGGGGAAACATCTAATCAGATACAATGTTCAAATATACTAACTTTCAGGAGCCCATCAACTTTTACATTTTTAATATTCTAGTTTCAGTTACTTCTCTACCCTCAGACTATTTTACCCTCTGGTGTGCAAAAAGCTTTGTGCAAAAATCCCCAGCCAAGGATTAAGCCAAAGGACCCTGGCCCTTTTGTCAATCTTTATCTTGATTAGTCTGCCCAATTATTGCCACAGGCAATTTCACATCAGATTTTTCATTGTAACCTCTGCCTTCTAGCTTTTTTAATTTCTCCAAATTGGTTTGGGGCCTTTTAATGTTGGGGGACCAGAAGGGGTTCCCTTGGGAACCTTTGTTAGTGTTGTATTAAGACCTTTCTTATAACTCCATCAATTTCCATCTTACTCATTCAATTTCTTAATAACCATCTAAAGATTTCCACCCTGCTGGGATGAGTCCCATGACTCTCCCCTTTCTTTATCTTCTTGGTTTCACCCCATCAATGTTTTCTTTATTCACCTTTTTTCTAAATAACCTTTTAAAAATTTCCATCTTCCTGGGATGAGTCCTTTGACTCTCCCTTTTTCCTTTCACTATTCTCTTATTAGTTAACCTATTTTTTTTTTTTTCTTTTTTGAGACAGTCTCATTCTGTCACCCAGGCTGGAGTGTAGTGGTGTGATCTCGGCTCACTGCAACCTCCGTCTCCCAAGTTCAAGGGATTCTTGTGCCTCAGCATCCTGAATAGCTGGGATTACAGGCATGTGCCACCATGGTTGGCTAATTTTGTGTGTGTGTGTTTTTTTTGGTAGAGACAGGGTTTTGCCATGTTGTCTAGGCTGGTCTAGAACTCCTGGCCTCAAGTGATCCACCTATCTCGCCTCCCAAAGTGCTGGGATTATAGGTGTGAGCCACTGTGCCTGGTCTAATTAACCTAATGTTTTTACTAGCATCTGTAAGACCCATGAGGGGAAGCTGAGACAGAAAATTTGCTAAGGCTTCTAGAAATGTTGTTTGATTTGCATGCCTTCTCTTTTATAGTACCAGGTAGGGGAAACATTCCCCAATCAGATACAATGTTCATTCCCATAATAAAACCAGGTAATGATTTTAAGGGGCCCTCTTCTACAGGAGTAATGTCATATGGGATGCACAGGTGGAAGGGGCCCCTTTAACCGCAACATTTACCATAACCTGCTTAATGGGCATATTCAGTGGTTGAATATCCCTACCATCATAAAGCCGGTCCCACATGGATTACATACAAAGCATATCAACTGCCTCATCTGGGATGCTCCACTTGGCATTTATAGGTGGAGTTGGACAGTTCCCCTTTTCAAGTTAAACAGACATTACAGTGGATTTTATCCAGTCCACCAGCCTGGCTATTCGCTGAGGAATTACCTCCTGTGTACCTGAATTGTATACACCCATCTGCGATTGTCCAATGGTGACTTGTGGGTCCTACAACCCAAACATGCTGTTCCACTTTGCAGCATTTAAAATCAAAGCTACTGCCCCTAAATTTGATACTCTCATAGTCCATTTGAGTAGAAGTTTCTCAGGAAGTTGATATCAATCTACAAAATGGAACAATTCCTTCACATTATATCCTCTGGTTTCAACTGTTACCTGGTTTTGCCCTCCTTTCACATTGATTATGTTATTAGTAATCGTAGGTTTCAGGGATACTTTCTGTTGTCACTGCACAATTTTGTCTTTTGTGGGTGACTTTGAGCCTAGTGGCCTGTGCTCGGAGAGACCTACATCTGAGCTTGGTCCAGCCTGGAGTCCTTAACCAGCACCTTCTGTTACTTTCATTATAGCCAGGATAGATAACAATAACCAAGGGATTGAATATTTTGCTTTATTTTTTATTAGTTTTCATTTTCTTATGCATCTACTGAACCAGTTCCTGGGGAGTTGAATCCATCTCCAAATTCCACTGGTAACGTTCACCTTTAGTAACTGATCTCAAAACAGCTACTAGCTTCATATGACAGGTGACCACATGGCCACTCAGGAATCAAAAGTTCCTCACCCCCCACCCTTTTATCCTTTCTCTTCCCAAACCACATGTTTCCATGAGTCAAAGACAATTAGAGCAAATTCCATTTTACTGACACCAATATGTGTAGGGAATACTCTCCTCAAACTGTGATTTTCCTCTACTCTCACACCACGGCAATCGCCAACACAGGAGACTTCTGTGACCAAATGCATGGAGGTTTCCTACATATCAAGCAGTGGACACCAGCTGGGTGTCCTCTAATTCAGCTCCGACACTCTTTACCCAGAAATAATGTCAGATCCCACAGGTTGAGGCCTCAGTCTCCAAGACTGCCTCCTACCCACCAGTCCCCAAGTCCTGGCCTATGGAACTTCTGACAGACCGGCTTCAGGTTGGGGTTCCTATGACTCCCTCATTGGGTTTGATTAATTTGCTGAAGTAGCTCACAGAACTCAGGAAAACACTATGTTTACTAGTTTATTATAAAGGATATTGATGATGAAAGGTGTAGGGCGAGGTATGGGGGAAGGAAGGTATGAGTCACCCTCCAGGAACCTCCATGTGTTCAGCTATCTAGGAGCTCACTCATCTTTCTATTACCAGAAACAAATTGTATAAGATAGAAATTATCTAATTCTTGACGGTTTTGTGAAGTATACCTATACATTTTTGTCTGGGAGAATCTGTAAAATCTGCCAGTTATTTTATTTGTGAGAAAGGTGGTAAGAGAAGTCATATTTGTATTAACCTGTAAATGAATAAAATGTCTTTGGAAGTACTCATGAATTAATGAAAACATTGGACTGCCTTTGAGAGAGATACTGGGCAGTTGAAGGAGAGATGGGAAAGAGTTTTTAGTATAATGACTTGGAGTAGTTTAAATTTAGACCCATGTGAATGTACCATCTTTTGAAATTAACAAAATAAAGTATCTAAAAATGAAAAGGATGGACTAAAACTTACACTATTATTTTATGATTTTAAGGATTTCCTTATTTCTGCTTAGGCTCCCCCTTTCATTCCTAATATTGCTTTTTTATTTTTCTTTTTCTTTTTTGAGATAGAGTCTCTCTGTCACCCGAGCTGAAGCGCAGTGGTGCAATCTTGGCTCACTACAACCTTAGCCTCCCAGGTTCAAGCGATCCTTCTGTCTACCTAGTAGCCGGGATTATAGGGGTGTGCCACCACACCTGGCTAATTTTTGTATTTTTAGTAGAGACAGGTTTCACCTGACCTCAGGTGATCTGCCCACCTCAGCCTCCCAAAGTGCTGGGATTACAGTCATGAGCCACTGTGCTTGGGCCTAATATTGCTTTTGTGACTTCTTTCTTTTATCCTTTTTTGCCTTGATTGCAAACAGCTTATTTATTTTGTTAACCTTTTCTAACACTAGCTTTCACATTCTCTATTCTTTTCTTCCTTTTTTAAAAATTTTTTATTTTTTTGAGACGGGAGTTTCACTCCTGTTGCCCAGACTGGAGTGTAATGTCATGATCTCGACTCACTGCAACCCCCACCTCCCTGGTTCAAGCGATTCTCCTGCCTCAGCCTCCTGAGTAGCCAGAATTACAGGCGCCCACCACCACACCTGGCTAATTTTTTGTATTTTTAGTAGAGATGGGGTTTCACCTTGTTGGCCAGGCTGGTCTTGAACTCCTGGCCTCAGGTGATCCACCCACCTCAGCCTCCCAAAGTGCTGGGATTACAGGCATGAGCCACTGTGCCTGGCCCAGTTTCTCTATTTTTTTCCTGTTGCTTGTTTGCCATTTCTTCAGTTTCTGGGTGTAGCTTTATTATTTTCTTCCTGCTACTTTGTTGGATTTTCTCACTCTCTCATTTGTATACTTACTTAACAAATGTAGTTCTCCTTCCCTTACCTCATACTTCCCGTAAATGCAGTTAAGACTTTAAATTTCCTTGTATATCAAGAATTTCCTTGTATAACAGGCCACTGATCTGTGGCCTGTTAGGAACCGGATCTCACAGCAGGAGGTGAGTGGCAGGCGAGTAAATGAAGCATCATCTGTATTCATAGCCACTCCCCATCATTTGCATTACCACCTGAGCTCCACCTCCTGTCAGATCAGTGGCAGCATTAGATTCTCATAGGAGCGCCAACCCTATCGTGAACTGCGCATTCGAGGGATTTAGGTTACATGCTCCTTATGAGAATCTAATGCTGGATGATCTGTCACTGTCTCCCAACACCCCCAGATGGGACTGTCTAATTGCAGGAAAACAAGCTCGGGGCTCTTACTGATTCTACATTATGATGACTTGTATACTTATTTCATTATATTTTACAGTGTAATAATAATAGAAATAAAGTGCACAATAAATATAATGTGCTTGAATCAGTCCAAAACCACACCCCCAACCCTGGTCCATAGAAAACTTGTCTTCCACAAAACCAGTCCCTGGTGCCAAAAACATTGGGGACCGCTACTCTAGATGTACTCTGGGTTCACCCCCCACCCCTGGGTTTTAGTATACAGTAGTTTATTTTTAACTGTCATTTTTATTGTTCATTTTAACAACTTAAAAAATTCTGTTCTTTATGTAACTTAATCATTTATTAGCACCACTCTAAAAAACTGAGCTAACCAACCACATATGTTAGCCTTTCAAAATCAGTAGATTGTATCTTATTTTCGTGTACCACATTATTAAATGAAACAATAGATACATTATTCTGATGTGGCAACCAAGGAAATGAAATCAATCTATGTATTTTGATACCTCAGTTAAGTTTCTCAGTTTAGAAAAATGATACAAAACAAAAACTTTTATACAACCTAAGCTGTCATTGCTGTTATGTCACAAAATATCTTAGTCTACAATTTTTTTTTTCAGGGTCAAAGACTTGATGGCTCAGAGTTTTGTCTCATTCCTAGATTATTCTTTTCACAGTCTTTTCCTTTCTTTGGGTTCTTTAAGCTTTCTTCCCTTTATCTATTCATGTCACCAAAACCAGTAAAAATCTGAGAATCTATCATTGATACTCACTTGCTGTCTGATTACATTTAATCTGAAGCTAATTTGCATTTCAACCATCTATCTGCATTTAAATTCTATTCTTTGTGAGTTTTATTTTTTATTTTATTATTATTATTTTTTTGAGATGGAGTCTCACTCTGTCACCCAGGCTGGAGTGCAGTGGCTCCGTCTTGGCTCACTGCAAGCTCCGCCTTTGGGTTCACGCCATAGTCCTGCCTCAGCCTCCCAAGTAGCTGGGACTACAGGCGCCCGCCACCACGCCCAGCTAATTTTTGTATTTTTAGTAGAGACGGGGTTTCACCGTGTTAGCCAGGATGGTCTCGATCTCCTGACCTCGTGATCCGCCCGCCTCGGCCTCCCAAAGTGTTGGGATTACAGGCGTGAGCCACTGTGCCCGGCCTCTTTGTGAGTTTTAAAAGTATCTGCAAGAGGTGAGAATATATTAAGGTGAGAGTCAGTGAAGCCCCTGAGGCCTCATGAAGCATATAAAACCAAAACCCCCAGAAAGAAGCCTGGAGTTTGTCTTTCTGAGTAGCTCGAAATGCAGAACCAGAATATATTGACTTTCTCTTTTTTTGTCCTCAACTCAATTCCTTTGAGGAGACTGTTCAAGCAAGAGCCAAGTTTCAAGAACTTCTGAGGATGCCAAATGCCATTTATGGTCTCACTATCTCACCCCAGTTGTGTCTATTAGAATGTATCCTTCTCTCCTTCCTACTTTTTTTTTGCCTAATCAGAGGGCCTCTTCTTTGACCCAATCCTTGCCAGTTTTTTCTTTTCTTTTTCTTTTCTTTCCTTTTTTTTTTTTTTTTTTTCCTTAAGACAGCATCTTACTCTGTTGCCCAGGCTGGAGTGCAGTGAGGTGATCTCGGCTCCCTGCAACCTCCACCTTCCCAGGTTCAAGCAATTCTTGTGCCTCAGCCTCTCTAGTAGCTGGGATTTTATAGGCACATACCACTACGCCCAGCTAATTTTTTGTATTTTTAGTAGAGATAGGGTTTCTCTCCATGTTGGCCAGGCTGGTCTCTAACTCCTGACCTCAAGTAATCCGCCTGCCTCGGATCCCAAAGTGCTGAGATTACAAGCGTGAACCATTGTCCCCAGCCAGATTTACCTTTAGTACAATTCAAGAGACATAATGTTGATGTAATGTTGATAATTTACTGTGCTCAAAGCACTATGATAAACACTATTCTAATTATTAGTTTGTAGTAAAACTTTTAGAGTGTTTAGGAATGTATGTAAACCATTTCTAATTCCAGATTTGACATTTCTTACTAAAGTGCACTGGCACATTACTTTGTTACTATGTTTCCTATGTTTTTTTTTTTTTTTGGAAGGGGGGTAGTGTTGCTCATACTTCTTCGCATTATAGTAAGGTTTATGTCAATTATTTCCTCTGTTGTATTTTTAACTCCTTGAGGAGACTACATCTTTGTATTTAACATAGCAATTAGAAACAGATGCTTACACTTTGTAGGTACTTAGATGCATGAACATAAAAGCATTCGATAAATAGTGAAAGCTCTTTTTCTTTTCTCATTGCTCCTATAGACATTGATAATATCAGAAGTTTTGAGAGATATTTGATGAATATCTCTATTTGTAGTGCTTACTGGTAAATATTTAAGAAGCAGCTTTCTAAAAAAAGTATGCATGTATGTATATGTTTATTGTAAAGTTTATTTACATACAATGTGTAGAACAACTTAGAAACAATAATAAAATATATAGTGCTTTTAATATAGCCAGTTGATTCTCACAGAATTATTTCAGATTTTTTTTTCGGTCTCCCATATCCGTAGCTTCCCTATGGTTGTAGTTGATGAGCATGATGTGGTTAACCATGAATGTTGGTTGATATGTTTGTTTACATTAACTAGTAAGAAAGAAGTGAAAAAGACTGATGTTAAAACATCACTTGTTTGTCAGTTTTGTGTGTGACTTTTTTGCTAAATTAGGTAAGTTTTCAAATACTGGGAGAATAGTTCTCCAATTTTTTGGTGCTACTTATAATATGACATGATGTGACACACTTTAATTTGCATTATTAATATTTTCTCCATACTTTTCTTGTCTATTATCAAAACAAGAAATCAAGGCTTGATTTGTAGTGCTTCCAAAAATAAATAGGAGTACTTTCTCTTTTTCTAAGTACCTTTTTAGATATACATGATATTTATCAGCTAGTAGCATAAATATGAATTTGCTGGCTGAAAATTATTACTCTTGTTGTATATGTATGTTTGTATGTTTTGGTGTGTGTGCAGACACATAGTTAAGTTGGCCTCCCCTATTCCTTTTTCATTTATCAATTGTTCCTATAAACAAAAAGGTGAATTCTACTATGGTGTGAGACTGTTTATCAGATATTTCATCCTGATTAGTTACAGCAAATCACTTTCTCTTTCTAGGGCTCTGATTTCTCATCTATAAACTTATGAGATTGAATTAGATTATCTCTAATGTTTCCTTCAGACTCTATTATTCATGGTGATGACAGATTACTGTTTTTACATGTTTGCTGTTTATCCTGTGAAAGGCTGATAATTCTCCATCTGTGATGTCGGGCTTCACTGACCAGTGGTGTTTTTTTCTGTGCACTTCAGAGGTTTAGTGATGTCAGGTTTTGCTAGATGACTTGCTTTAGCCAGTGGAATCTAAGCAGAAATGATGTCTACTATTACCAGAAGCATTAAGGGCCATCTGTGGTTCGGCCTTCTCTTTTCCCACTGCCACAACAATGACAAAGTTCCACATGAAGACTGCTACTCTGTGGGGAAAAGGAAGAGATCAGCCTGTTACTGTGTCTATATAGAAAGAAGTAGACATAAGAGACTCCATTTTGTTCTGTATTTGAGATGCTGTTAATCTGTGACCCTACCCCCAACCTTGTCCTTACAAGAGACATGTGCTGTGGTGACTCAAGGTTTAATGGATTTGGGGCTGTGCAGGATGTGTCTTTGTTAAACAAGTGCCTGAAGGCAGCTTGCTGGTTAAAAGTCATCACCATTCTCTTCATTTCAACTACCCAGGGACACGTACACGGCCAAAGGTCGCAGAGATCTCTGCCTAGGAAAGCTAGGTATTGTCCAAGGTTTCTCCCCATGTGATAGGCCGAAACAATGCTGCTAAAAGGTTTATGGAGATGTTTGCATATGCATCTCAAGGCACAGCATTTTCCTTTAAACTTATTCATGTCACAGAGATTTTTGTTCATATGTCTTACTGCTGATTTCCTCCCTACAATGATCCTATTGTCCAGCCACTCCCTTATCTTTAAGATGGTAAAGATAATTATCAATAAATACTAAGGGAACTCAGAGACCGGTGCTGGCGTGGGTCCTCTGTAAGCCGAGCACCGGTCCCCTGGGCCCACTTTTTCTTTCCCTATACTTTGTCTCTGTGTCTCATTTCTTTTCTCAAGTCTCTCGTTCCACCTAACGAGAAACACCCACAGGTGTGGAGGGGCAGGCCACCCCTTCACTACTCTACCTAAATCACAAATGGAAAAGAAGGTGGAACACACAGGCAACCTCCTACTGACATGTAAAGTAACAAGATGTTTGTTGTAAGTCCTGAGAGGCTGGATTTTTGTTACTGCATCATAATTTGGCAATACCTGGTTAGTATATGAAGTTATAAATAATTGAATTCATCAATAAAATTTTAAAAATAATTTCCAATTAAAATTTAGTCTAAAATTCATAAACATATAAGCAATATATAGAGACATTATAGAGATAAATTGTAAATGAACTTTAAAATAAAACATAAGTATAAAATTTATGTTGAAGATATTGACCTAAATATGTCTTCACAACATTCCTTGAAATTTTTGCCTTGACAGTAACAAATGCTGTCGAGGAGGTGAAGAAAAGGAAACCCTTGTACATTGTTGGTGGGAATGTAAATTAGTACAACCACTATGGAAAACAGTTTGAAGGTTCCTCAGAAAACTAAAAATTGAGCTCAATTTTGGTAGGGGGAGACTGGGGGCAATGGTTAATGGGTACAGAAAAGATAGAGTTAGACCTAGTATTTGATAGCACAATAGGGTTACTTTTTATAGCCAGTAATAACTCGATAGTACATTAAAAATAATAAAAAGAGTATAATTGGAATGTTATAACACAAAGGATAAATGCTTGAGGGGATGGATACCCCATTTTACATGATGTGATTATTAAACATTTCATGCCTGCATTAAAACATTTCATGTACCCCATAAATGTATACACCTACTATGTACCCACAAAAATTAAAATTAAATATTAAAAAAGAAATTTTTGCCTTGAATTACTGAATGGTTCTTCTAAGTAAAAATGGGTATTTTTCAAAAGAAATTCATTATTACAATATTACATGCCTACCCCCAAATGGCAATATTCCTTAGCAATTCTTAATTTCCAAAGATTAATTCAAGAGTAGGGCTTCTCCAGAAGTAATCTTTTGACTATAGTATTGGTTTTTGTCATTTTAAGCCTGGTTAAAGAAGCTAAAAGGTGTCTAAATTCATCCATACTTCATTTGTGGCACAAAAACATTGATTGATTTTTCTCTCTGCTCACCACAGCAAAGGGAACCTGAAAGTAAGTTCTCTTTGCCTATGGCAGTGACTTATTCCCATGAACTTATGTCTTTGATATCATCAAGGTAACCTTTGCAGCAGTTTTACTACTTTATATACTTTTCTTTTGTTTGTTCACTAACTGTCTTGTTTTTGAAACCAATTATGTCTTAAAATACATTTCTGAGGAGCAGCTTCATGAGGCTTTAGAGACTTGCAGTTTTCATATTTATGTCTGACCTAAGAGCTTGTCTCAGCATCACCATGTGCCCCTGTGCTTCTGTGTGCAAAGTAAAATATTCCTGAATGACCATCACATATAAATTTATTATGATTTTTTAAGATACAACTCACATGCCATATGATTCACCCACTTAAAGTGTAGAATTCAAGAGTGTTTAGTATATTCACAGAGTTATGCATCCATCAACACAATTTTAGTACATTGTCATTACCCCCTCCAAAAAACCCACATTCCCTAACCATCACCCTACAATCTCCTTTTCCTCTCCAGCATCAGGCAACTGCCAATCTACTTTCTGTGATTTTTCCATTCTTGAAAATTCATATAAATGAAATCATGGAATATGTGGTCCTTTGTGATAGGTTTTTCACTTAACGTGTTTTCAAGATTTATGCATGTAGTGGCACATATCATTACTTCATTTCTTTTTATTTTTAAACAATATTTCATTGTATAAATATACTACATTTTGTTTATCCATTCATCAATTGATGGACATTTGGGTGATTTCTCCTTTTTGCTATTATGAATACTGCTGCTGTGAACATTTGCGTGTGCGTTTTTGTGTAGATACATTTTTATTTTCCTTGGGTATATACCTAGGAGTCTAATTGCTGGATCATGTGGTAACTCTGTTTAACCCTTTGAGAAACTGTCAGACTATTTTCCAAAGTGGCTACCACCATTTTACAGTCCCATGAGCAATATATGAGAATTTGAATATCTCCACATTCTTGCTAACATTTGTTATTGTCTACCTTTTTTAGTGTAGTCATCTTAGTGGATGTAAAATGACATCTGGTGGTTTTGATTTTCATTTCCCTAGTGGCTAATAATGTTGATCATCTTTTCATGTGCTTATTGACCATTTGTATATCCTTTTTGGAGAATGATCTAGTCACTTCCTTTGCCCATTTTTAAATTGGGCTCTTGTATTAGTCTATTTTCATGCTGCTGATAAAGACATACCTGAGACTGGGAAGAAAAAGAGGTTTAATTGGACTTACAGTTCCACATGGCTGGGGAGGCCTCAGAATCATGGTGAAAGATAAAAGGCACTTCTTACATGGTGGTAGCAAGAGGAAAATGACAAAGATGTAAAAGGGGAAACCCTGATAAAACCATCAGATCTCATGAGACTTATTCAGTACCACAAGAGCAACATGGGGGAAACTACCCCCATGATTCAAATTATCTCCCACTGGCTCCCTCTCACAGCAAGTGGAAATTATGGGAGTATAATTCAAGATGAGATTTGGGTGGGGACACAGAGCCAAACCATATCATTCCACCCCTGACCCCTCCAAATCTCATGTCCTCACATTTCAAAACTAATCACACCTTCCCAACAGTCCCCCAAAGTCTTAACTCATTTTAGCATTAACCCAAAAGTCCACAGTTCAAAGTCTCACCTGAGACAAGACAAGTCCTTTCTGCCTATGAGTCTATAAAATCGAAAGCAAGCTAGTTACTTTCTAGATACAATGGGGGTACAGGTATTGCGTAAATACTGTAGTTCCAAATGGGAGAAATTGGCCAAAACAAAGCAGTTACAGGGCCCATGCAAGTCCAGAATCCAGCAGGGCAAATTTTAAAGCTCCAAAATTATCTCCTTTGATTCCAGGTCTCACATCCAGGTCACATTGATGCAAGAGGGTCCAACCCCACATTTCTCTTCTGCACGGCCCTAGCGGAGGTTCTCCATGAGAGCACTGTCCCGGCAGCAAACTTCTGCCTGGCCATTCAGGCATTCCCATACGTCTTCTGAAATCTAGGCGGAGGTTCCCAAACCCCAGTTCTTGACTTCTGTGCACCTGCAGGCTCAACAGCATGTGGAGGCTGCTAATGCTTGGGGCTTGTGCCCTCTGAAGACATGGCTCAAGCTCTATGTTGCCCCTTTCAGCCATGACTGAAGCAGCTGGGACACAGGGCACCAAGTCCCTAGACTGCACATAGCATGGGGACCTGGTGCCCTGCCCATGAAACCATTTTTCCCTCCTAAACCTCCAGGTCTGTGATGGGAGGGGCTGCTGCAAAGGTCTCTGACATGCCCTGGAGACATTTTCCCCATTGTCTTGGGGATTAACATTTGACTTCTCGTTACTTATGCAAATTTCTGTAGCTAGCTTGAATTTCTCCTCAGAAAATGGGATTTTCTGTTCTATTGCATTGTTAGGCTGCAGATTTTTCAAACTTTTAAGCTCTGTTTCCCTTTTAAAACTGAATGCTTTTCACAGCATCCAAGTCATCTGTTGAATGCTTTGCTGCTTAGAAATTTATTCTGCAAGATACTCTAAATCATATGTCTCAAGTTCAAAGTCCCACAAATCTCTAGGGCAGGGGCAAAATTCCTCCAGTCTCTTTGCTAAAACATAACAAGAGTCACCTTTGCTCCAGTTTCCAGTAAGTTCCTCATCTCCATCTGAGACCAACTCAGCCCGGACCTTACTGTTCATATCATTGTCAGCATTTTTGTCAAAGCCATTCAACAAATCTCTAAGAGTTCCAAACTTTCCCACATTTTTATGTCTTCTGAGTCCTCCCAACTATTCCAGCCTCTGCCTGTTAACCAGTTCCGAAGGAGTTCCCCGACCGCTTGTGCTTCCCAGGTAAGCGACGCCCAACCCTGCTTCGGCTCACCCTCTGTGGGCTGCGCCCACTGTTGAGTCCCAATGAGATGAGCCAGGTACCTCAGTTGGAAATGCAGAAATCACCCACCTTCTGCATTGATCTCGCTGGGAGCTGCAGACTGGAGCTGTTCTTATTCAGCCATCTTGCCAGCCACCTTGGTTACTGTAGTTTTGCGGTAAGTTTTGAATGATCAACTTTTTTTCCAAATTTGTAGCAGTTTTGACATTGGCACATAATTTGGATTATACTTAACAGGTGTTTGGTATTAATATATGCTTATGATTTGGAATGCTATGGTTAGAGACAATAAAGCATAATAGTTTTGGTCATAAGTTCTGAGTCCAAGAGACCTGGATTTGAAATGACTGTACCACTTACTAGATGTATGAACTTCTGTAATCCTCTTTGACCTTCAGTTTCCCATCTTGAAATAGGAACAATAATAATACATTAATGGATTTTTCAATTTGCGTTGCATGTTCATCATGTGTGTTCAGTGGCGTTTTTAGTGGTAGTATGTTGGCTTCTGCTCTAAGAAAATAGTAATAAATTTCTACTTATTTGGAGCTTATTTTGCAATAAATATGAGAAAGAAATAAAGCCAGGAAAATAGAAAAGCAAGGCAAAACTGCCTGTGGAGAGGTGTAAGGAGGAGGAGGCAGAAATAATCTATGCATGGTCCTTCTCCAGGAATTTAAGAAAACTTCTTTCTCCAATAATGCTTTTAAAATAGTTTAAATAGTTTATCTGCTTGCAAAGGCTTGCAGACATCAAGGAATGTACTTTCAAAGAACTCCTTGGAATCCTTTTTAAAAACTTACTGACTATGGGGTTCTATAAGACAGAACAGGGTAAGTTTACATTTAACTGGCTTTTAGCTCCTAGATCATAATTTCAGTTGTATTAAAAACATTTTTAAGCATAAATCTGTTAAAAGCAATAGTAAACAGCAAGAGTTCAGAGGACATAAGCTAAGCATTTTCCAGCATGTAGTAACCAATATACTAATGTTAGACATTGGCATGTCTAACATTTTTTACTGTGTTGAAAAAAGGGCTTGGGCTCCATTTTTGTTATATTTGGAAAAATATTTGTTAACAATTTTCTATTCCATGCTACTCCTGGGAGGAAGCTTCAAAGGCCTCAGTCACAAGTAGCTCTAGCTCAAACAAAAACAAAGCATGTTGAGAATTGTGAACAGTCAGTGATGCAACACAAGGTGGTGCTCTTGTCCCAGTGAGGGCTGTAGAGCCTTGTTAGGGCATTAGACAAAGGATGTACAACTCCAAAAGATATGGTTGGTATAAGTGCCATTGGGGATCTGCCAGACAGACTGAACAGCTGACTGGGGGGCACAAAGCCAAAGGTGACTTTTCTGAGAATGTAGACTGGTATAATAATGCAGGAGTGCAAAAAGCAGCATAGCAACAACCTAAGAAAGATAAGAAGAAGTGTCTGTGCTTTATAGTATATTTGTTACTTACCCTTATTATTCATTTTAGTCTTAATAACAATCATCTTTGCACTGCTTTGCCATACACACACCTAAAACAAATGTTAGATAATGATATTTCTATGTAGAAATAATGGCTTCCCATGGTCTTCACGATAAAATCCTGCTTTGTCTCCTGGCAACTTTTACCCCTTCTTCAGAACTGAAATGTCTGAAGTTCCTGAAATGCATCCTGCTCTCTTGTCTCTCTGCTTTTGCACATGCTGGTGTTCTACCTGGAACTTTCTTTCTCCTTTCACCTTCTTGGACAATTCCTGTTCCTTCTTTCTGGGTTAACACAGATATCACCTCCTTCTAGACCTTCCTTAATTACCTCCACATAACAGGAATGTGCGGATTGAAGTTATTAATAGCATATGTGAAGTACTTAATAGATGTATTCACTTAATAAATGATATCTATTGTTTTCATACAAGTCCAATAGTTTTAGCCTATGTACATATTGATCATTTTTATGTACTTATTTATGGGTATTTACTATTTTTGGGCCCATCTTTTAGTCACTTATGTCTTTGTTGTTATATAATAACCAGATTGTCACTCCATATTCTCAGTGTAAAATCTTCCTTTTTATGCAAGATGATATTTTATGTTTTGTTTACAGTATTCTTCCTGATTAGTTAATTCAATAAATAGTTTCTCAGTACTCATGTACAAGGTTCTGTTCTAAACACTGAAAGTATAGGTTATAAAAATGGTTAGCATAATGAAGATACCTATTGTCTAGTGATTCTTAATATTTATTGTTCTTTAAAATTTTAAGAGTAAATTGCATCATTGCTGTAGAGAGAAAACTGACAATAATAATGTTTTTCCTGGTTTGTAGCTTTTTTTTTTCTGCTATGAAGCAGCTTGTTTTATGCTATTTTCTAACTATAGTTTGTATTATTGATTTTAAAAAGCATTAACCCTTGCCCATAGTAAAACTCTTAGCACATTTCTGCTAAGTAACACTGCCTTGAAAGATCCTATTGATATCCACTATTATATCTTTGGATTAAAAAAAAAAAAAAACACTAGAGGATGCTAATGTCAACCATAAAATTTGTCCCCTTTGCAAGATCTTATTCAGAATTGTGAACAAAGGCCTTTTAATAGTCAGGGTTCTGGCAAGAATCCGAGGACCCATTCGAACTAGGTAATTTGAGAAGAGGACATTTGTACAAACCTGCAGGCAGAGTTTAGACACCAAACTATGTCAGATCTAGCAAGATGGAGAGACAATATTATTTCTGTTCTTTTCTTTTTCTTTTTCTTTTTTTTTTTTTTGAGAAGGAGTCTTACTCTGTCACCCAGGCTGGAGTGCAGTGGCGCGATCCTGGCTCACTGCAACCTCCGCTTCCTGGGGTCAAGGGATTCTCCTGCCTCAGCCTCCCAAGTAGCTGGGGTTACAGGCATGCACCACCATGCCCGGCTAATTTTTATACTTTTAGTATAGATGGGGTTTCACCGTGCTGGCCAGGCTGGTTTCAAACTCCTGACCTCATGATCTGCCCACCTCGGCCTCCCAAAGTACTGGGATTACAGGCGTGAGCCACCGCACCCAGCCTAAGAGACAGTATTATTTCTAGGCCTGAAGAAGCAAGGAGAGAGAGCAGATACTGTAGCACAGAGTGGGTGGCTGTTTGGAGATAACTGCCCAACCAGAGCTGAAGCTTCCCAAAGAGAGACCAAATGATTCCCAATGACCCAGCAGGCAGGGAGCAAGGAAATTAACAGTCTTACCTCATTCTCCTATCAACCCCAATCTGCCACCAGGCTTCCCACTGACAGAACCTCATGGAATCTAGAGGGCAAGGGATTCAGTAGACACAGTCCATGCAGGTCAGTTTCCTGTAGCACAGACCAGGGTGGAGAAGGGTGTGGTGTGGATCTGGCAAAGTGAATGAAAGAAACTCAGCACAGGCCTTACATTGTTCATAAAGTGGAAGACTCAGCTATTGATTTTTTTATATTAAAAGAAATATGAATTTACCCCTACACATTTCTGTCATGTCTACAGATCAATGCCTTTTTCATGAAAAAATGTCCTTTTTCCTTATTTTTTTTCCTCAATTCATTCAATTAATATTTATTGAATCCTTCTTTGAGCAGGTGCTGAAGATACAGAGATAAAGACACAAGGGTCACACCATCAGGTGGGGATAGGAGAAATAGTCAAACCGTCACCTTACAGAGTACTGTAAGCATGGTGAATTATGGGGAAGTGCAGGGGACAATGGGAGCTCGCAGATGAGGTAGCTACTTCACATTATAGATTGTCTGGAAGGCTGTCTGGAAGGCTTTCTGGAGGAGGTGATTTGGGCATAATCCTTGCTCAGGTTAATTGTTTGGTCTCTATTTCCATGTTGAATGTATTTTATTACCATTAGGAATGCAAATTTTGGGCCACATCTCTGAATCTTGTCTTTAAATAAACTACCAAATGTGGATCACCTTATGAAACAGTATGAACATTTTTATGGTTTTGAAACATATTGACACATTGCCTTCAGAAAGATTGTATACTATTAATATTACCATAAACAGTGTATGAGGACACATTTGGCACACACTTGCACTATCACTATGCATTATGTATTTTGAATGTTTTCCAACTTTGTTTGCTCCTTTCTGTTAGCTGGCTGTTTGTGTCAGCTTCACCCTAGCAATGGCTTTTTACATTGAAGAAACATTTGGTTCCAATTTCCACCTTCTTTATGTATTCCCAGAACTAGCCTTATTTTGCCATCTCAGAAATACCAGCAGCTATGGTAGTGTTCTCTCCTCCAGTGTTTAAGTTCTGACTTCTTTCAAGATTCATTATGCTAATCTGTTTTGTGTATGTTGGAAGTTTTCTTTATTATATGTTCCAATAATCCCACATTTCTACTTTGTCTCTACTCCATTTTCCATTGGGAGTTAGAGTATTCATAAGAGCTAAATTATCTGCCATTCCTTGAGGCAGAAACCCTCAGTATTCTTTCTTCATTTCTGTTGTAGCTCTACTTCTCTCTTCCTTTTATTCAGTTCAATTTTTTATGGTTTCTCTTTTTTTCTTGACCAGTTGTGCCAGAAGTTTTCAGATTTTATTAATATTTTTAAAGATTTATTTTATTTGCTTAATGAATTTTTCTGTTGCCTCTATTTCCTAGTTTATCTACTGCTGCTGTTATCCATATTATTTCTTTCTAAAATATGTTGGTCTTCCTCCTGCTTTATAATCTTCTTCTGCAGCTGTCTTTGGCAGATTTTAACAAGAATTAACTGACAAAGGGGAAATACAATTCTCAAAGTTTCTGTCCCAACTTTACAAAATAAAAGAAGGATGAGTTTAGATCAGAGAGACAGTAACTTAAGAACTAACCAATATGATCCAAATGATACATTTTTGGAACTTAGCTTTTATTTTCCAAGGGAAAAATATTAAATTAATTTCTTCTTTCCTTCTTCCTATTCTTGCTCATTTTGTTCTTGTTTTTGTTTCTCTCCTCCCCTTCTTTCTTCTCCTTCTCCCACTTCTTCTTCAGTTATAGCTGTGAACACAGATAAAATAATGGTTATCTATAGAAGACTGAAGAAGCTATGGTATCCATGTCTTTGTCAGCATGTACTGCATTGTTGAAACACTGAATTTGCTGTAAGGTTTAATGAACTGCTCTTGCAATAACAGGATGTTGAATGTTGAAAGACAAGTGATTGAGTTAGATCTGGGTTTGAATTCTGGCTTATTTATTAACTAAGCCTATGGCCTTGGATAAGTTACCTAACCTCTCCAATGCTCAATCTTCTTTTTTGCTGTGAGGGTAAAATAAAATAATACATGTGAAAGCTAATGCCTGGCACATGATAAGTGCTCAGTAAGTGCTAGCCGTTTATTATAATTTTCCATATTAAAGCACTATGGGATACTTTTTCTGTCACATAAAACATTGTTGAAATGCCTGCCATATATTAGTGCCTCGAAGTCCAAAGGTAGAGGAACTGAGTGTTTAAAAATTACTGTGGCTGTGGAGTCAACATGATATAAAAAAACAATCATTTGGATAAACACCAAGAAGCCAGATATGGTTGAAACGTTGACTGGCTGACAAAAATAATTTGGGTTGCTTAATGGTGCACAAAGGTAATGCAAAACACTCTCTTTAGATGTGTAATATCTTCACCTTTAATTTCTTTCTAAAGTACCTAAGAATTGGATTTTTTTTCCCCAATAATAACTGTATGGGTTATACTCACTTTGAGACATTTCTGATTCCTACAAGTAGAAGAAAAAAAATTTTTACAGTGCTATTTTCTATCTCTTTTATAGAAATTATATTACTTATAAATTTCTTGCCTTATTAGTTATATACCACTTAAAATGCATTCGATGTTTAAATAATTGTCTGCAAGAAGTAGCAGCAATTCTGCAGGACTTTTGGCCTGTATTAAAACTGGATAGCTTTCTATGCACAAGCCTCTGTACTAAGTGGTAGTCAAAGGTCTGTATAGTTAGCCCAATTCAGTTCCACGAACATAAATTGGGATCTTACAACGGGCTAACAGAATGGGCATCCATGAACAAAAGGCTGCATGTTTATGTGTGAATAAAAAAAGCAGACCATATCAACTTAAGCCACTGTTGGTGATACTGTCTTAGTAAAAGAATGACAGCAATGTGCTAGATGCCTGTTTAGCCTCCAAAAAAACACATTCTCAATCTGATTACAATAGCAACAACTTTTAACTTTTTATAAGACTTTAAGTAATACTTAAAAAACTGTGGGCTGGGCGTGGTGGCTCACGCCTATAATCCCAGCACTTTGAGAGGCTAAGGCGGGCAGATCACCTGAGGTCAGGAGTTCGAGACATGCCTGACCAATATGGCGAAACCCTGTCTCTACTAAAAATACAAAAAATTAGCTGGGAGTGGTGGTGCGCGCCTATAATCGCAGCTACTCGGGAGGCTGAGGCAGGAGAATCGCTTGAACCTGGAAGGCAGAGGTTACAGTGAGCCGAGATCATGCCATTGCACTCCAGCCTGGGTAAGAAGAGTGAAACCCCCTCTCAAAACAAAACAAAACAAACAAAAAACCAACAAAAAAACCTGTGGCATTATTATTACTATTTTACAAAAGATTACTTATTTGAATACATGAATTTTAAAAAATTCTCTTGCAGATCCTTAGAAGGGGTAGACATTATCTGGATAAGCCTATTGCACTGCACAATTTCCTAACAGATAATTAGTATATACATTTTTTGGTTAATTAAAGCTAATATTTCTAAATAACTCCAAGCCTTTCTTTTGAATAGTCTGTGGTATTTTTCAACTTATTTTCTTCTTGTTATTACTTTCTTTTTAAACTTGTTGCTTTTCTCTAATTCTAATTTCCATTAAGCTTGTGCAAATGAATTAGGTCCTTTTAATATTGCTGCTAATAAGGCACATTTCAAATGAACATTCTAGTTCTCTTTGGATGGTTAGCTACTGATTCAAAGCCAATAATGTTAAAATAACATTAATTAATGCAGTCTTTAACTTTGCCTAACAACAATGTGACGTGAGAGAGAAACTGATGCTCCCAGGTTTTACATCAGACGACGGGCTCAGAGAGGTTAAGAAACTGTTCAAATTGCAGAGCAATTTAGAGCAGAAGAGAGATTAGAATTCAACTTCTCTTACTCCCTACTAGACTGCTTTTGTATACCCAACATAATTTTCTCATCATTTAAATAGTGTTCCAGAGCGTTCCCACATACTCCAGAGAGGAATAAAGATTTACATATTCCAAAGTGTTAGGTCTCTCTGTCAAAACGTATTTGCATCATTTGTCTTTTAAATCCTTCATAAAATGTGTTTAGGAGAAACAATATTGCTTTAATTTTGTAAAAAGCCATCTGGAACTCTTGGTATACAGTTGTGTAACTAAGTAAACATTGGAAATAATTTGTAATTTGAGATCACCAAGTGGAAGAAAAAGATCAGAAAATTACATTAAGAAAATCTGTAGGATCTATTTTTGTTTTTTTAAAAAACACTATTTCTCTATAGGATTGCTATAGCTACATTATAGAATATCTGGTAACTTCAAGGGGGAAAATTTTTGGTTCAATTTTACAAATGTTATCACATTACAATTTTTTTTCTAGTTTATACTCAGAACCCATTATATCTATTTTTTTAAAGTATAATTATATATACAGTGAATATATAATTTCCATTCTGATTTTTTACTTACTATGATAACTATATTTTCAAATAGAAAATTCAAAAGAAAAAGTTAAATTTTGAAATACTTTTTAAAATAATAAAAATGTGAGTCAATTATAAATCTAAATAATGACAGTTTTAAATGTGAAAGACTTCAGTTTTTGAACTAAAGTACGAAAATAATTATAATATTTACTTTTCCAAATGAAAAAAGTTTTTTTTAATGCAAAGCATTTAACAATGAAAACCATGAATCTTTAAATTTTATCTATGTGTATGTTTTAAAGACAAGGTCTCACTCCGTCACCTAGGCTGGAATATAGTGGCTGGTCATAGTTCACTGAAGCCTCCAATTCCTGGGCTTAAGCAATCCTCTTGCCTCAAACTCCCAAGTAGCTGGGACCTACATAATGGGACAAAATATTCACAAACTATGCATGCAACAAAGGTCTAATATCCTGAATCTAGAAGGAGCTTAATTCAACAAGCACAAGAAGACACAAACAGACATTTCTCAAAAGAAGACATGCAAGTGGCCAACAAATGTATGAGAAAATACTCAACATCACTAATCACCAGAGACATGCAAATCAAAACCACAATGAAATACCATCTCACACCAGTCAAAATAGCTATTATTAAAAAGTCAAAAAATAACAGATACTGGCGAGACTGCAGAGAAAAGGGAATGTTTATACACTGTTGGTGGGAATGTCAATTAGTTCAGCCACTGTGGTAAACAGTTTGGAGATTTCTGATAGAACTAGAAATTGAACTACCATTTGACCCAGCAATCTCATTACTGGGTATATTCTCAAAGAAAAACAAATTATTCTACCAAAAAGACACATGTATTCATATGTTCGTCACAGCACTATTTACGATAGCAAAGAGATAGAATCAACCTAGGTGTCCATCAATGGTGGATTGGAAAAAGAAAATGTACATATACACCATGCAATACTATGCAGCCATGGAAAAGGACAAAATTATGTCTTTTGCAGGAACATGGATGCAGCTGGAGGCCACTATCCTAAATGAATTAATGTAGGAACAGAAAACCAAATAGTACATATTCTCAGTTCTAAATCGGAGCTAAACATTGGGTACTCATGGACATAAAGATGGCAACAATAGACACTGGAGAGTACTAGAGGGGGAAATAAGAGAAAAGAGCAAGGGGCTGAAAAACTAACTACCTATGGTAGCTTTGGGATTAATCATACTCTAAACCTCAGCATTATGCAATATACTCAGATAACAAACCTGCACATGTACCCCCTGAATCTAAAATAAAACTGGAAATTATTTTTTTAAAAGTCCAACAGAAGAAGGTGAGTTATAGATGAAACAATTATATGCATCTGTATGATGCACATTTAAAAAATTTTCTCTACTATTGTGTAGTTTTGCAATTTTTAAATAAAAAGTAGAAAAAAAAAATCGATGCCACTTCCAACTACCAAAAAGGATTTCTTATAATAATCTTGAAATCTAGTCTTAGTGGAGAAAGAAAAAGAATTTCCAAATTGTGTAGCTCCCATTAACATACGAAGAATCAGGTCTGGGAGCTTAGGTTGTTGCAGTTCTTCCCAGCTTTGAAATGGTACTGCCTCTAACGATGATGGCTAGGCCATGAAGTTTGCTATTCTAGGAGAAAAGAGGGGTTGGAAGAAAGAGGAAAGCCTGAATCTGCCTGTTCTGTCCCCAGGTGAATGATAAGGAGAGATAGTAAGAAAGCAATGAGATATACATGTCTTGACTGCTTCTCTTCATGCTGAAATCCTGGGGGAAAGAAGTGCTAAATCAGTTGAGGACATGGGAACATTTATTCTGGTGAGTGGATGTTGAGGGCAGAGGATGTTTGTCCCATTCCTTTGGTGTGCTGGGTGTTCATCACTTTGCAGGGAGACATGTATAGAGCAGCCCCAACAGAATAAATGGGTGCAGCAATGTGAATGTGCAGAGACAGGGTGTCTTTCATGCTCCTGATCATTATTCTCCAAAATCTGTCTGACAGAGAGTAAATTGTCTGACATGGGTCCTTGCCAACCACTCGTCAGGAGCAGTATGCATCTGAAGACAAGGACTAGTGCAGACCTACCACTTTCCAGAGTGCCATGAGAGCGTATGAGCCCTCGCCATCCATGCAGCTTCATGCCACTCAGCAAAAGTTTCTAGAGGTGGGAGTGACTTGAAAGTAGATACTTAAACAAAATAAAACAAAAAAGACTGAGTTTTCACACTCTTTTAAGAGTCTGAGAGATAAAGATACCACAATTCAAAAATTAAAATTTTATCCCTTTTGCTGCTACTCAGTGAGGAGATAATGCGTGACCATTTATGGTAACCAAAAAACTAAACTTTTATTTTGCATCTGACTGTGGTGAGAATAAATGTTTAATGCCACTAAAGTAATATTCTGCCTTAATGCATTTGTGTTGCTGTAAAGGAAAACCTGAGGCTGGGTGATTTATAAAGCAAAAAGGTTTATTTAGTTTATGACTCTGCTGGCTGTAAGATTGGGCATCTGGTGAAAACCTCAGGCTGCTACTATTCATGGCAGAAGGTGAAGGGGAGAGATCACATGGTGAGAGAGAAAGCAAGGGGTGTGGGGAGGTGCCAAGCTGTTTTAAACAACCAACTCTTGGGAACTAACAGAACAAGAACTTACTCATTACTTCAAGAATGGCATCAAGTCATTCAGAAGTGATCTGCCCTCCTGACCCGAACGTCTCTTATCGGCTCCCACCTCCAACACAGGAGACCACGTTTCAACATAAGTTTTGGAGGAGAAAACATCCAACTGTACCATGTACGTACTCAGCAATTATTCCAAATAATACACAATGATTTACCAAACAAGTAAGCCATTCTCTAATCCAGACCTCTGGGAGTCCATTCTAACTTCCCAGAAATTCTTATTCTTCCAAAATTGTTCATGTTCAAGTATATTTATGTGTGAGAGAGACTGTTATTTACTCACCAATAACCATTCTCCGTTCTTCCTTTAATCATCGACTCCTTAGTTTTATCTAGGCACATCTGGTGAATGATTGCATTTCTAGGCTCCCTTGGATCTAGGTTTGGCTACGTGACTGTGTTCTACTCAATGGGATGAGTAAAAATAATGCGTGCCTTTTCTGGGTTATTTCTTTAAAAGGAATGGTCCTGGCTGGGCGCGGTGGCTCACGTCTGTAATCCCAGCATTTTGGGAGGCCAAGGAGGGTGGATCACGAGGTCAAGATCGAGACCATCCTGGCCAACATGGTGAAACCCGGTCTCTATGAAAAATACAAAAATTAGCTGGGTGTGGTGGCATGCACCTGTAGTTCCAGCCACTCAGGAGGCTGAGACAGGAGAATCCGTTGAACTTGGGAGGCAGAGGTTGCAGTGACCTGAGATCATGCCACCACACTCCAGCCTGGGCGACAGAACAGACTCCAAAAAAAAAAAAAAAAAAAAAAAAAAAAAAAAAAAAAAAAAATTCAAAAGGAATGGACCTATTTTTTTTTTCTCCTAGAATTTTCCCCTCTTTTCACTAGCGACGGGATGGAGAGAGTGGAACAACTATTTTGAGTCTAGAGATAGGTATTATCATGTCAAGGATAGCTGCCCTATCAGTCTCAGACTGCTTGTATCTGAATGTAACATTAGAGGAAAATACGTTTGAATCTTATTTAAGCTACTGTATTTTGAAGTCTTTTTCGGACAGAGGATTAGTACTGTAAATAATATACATAAATATATTTACAAAAAACAAAAACAGAAGCACTCTATGGTACTATCTTCTATCTTATTTTCTCTCTCTTTTTTTTTTTTAAAAAAAAACAGTCTCACTCTGTTGCCCAGGCTGGAGTACAGTGGTGTGATCGTAGTTCACAGCCTCAACTCCTGCGCTCAAACAATCCTCCTGCCTCAGTCTCCTGAGTAGCTGGGGCTACAGGTGCGTGCCACCATGCCTGACTAACTTTCTAATTTTTTGGTAGATATAGAGTCTTGCTATGTTGCCAGGATTTGTTTTGAACTCCTGGCCTCTAGCAATCTTCCTGCCTCAACCTCCTAAACTTCTTGGATTACAGACGTGAGCCACTGTGCCCAGCTTGTTTTTGCTTGTTTTTTTACCATTAATTTCAGTTGCTAAGTAGATAGTTTTTAAAATCAATAATATGCTTTAACATCTTTTTCTAGATTTCTTTTTTATACTTATTCTACCTGGTGTCTCCAGAAAATTCTCCACATTCCATTTATTATTTCAACAAATGTTTATTGGGAGCCTATTATGTTCTCTGCCTCCAGTACCAGCTCTGACAGCACATGGGCAGACTGGCGACTAATGTCCCCAGAAGCAATCTCTTCAACTAGTGAGAGATGGGGTTGGCGATAGTTCTTAAGTGTCTCCAGTGGTGTGAAGTCTCAGGTGCCCACAGTAATGACCCACTCATCAGCACACTCTTAATTTCTTCTCTTCCTTGCCTCATTTTCCTATTTCCTTACTCTGCTTTCAGGGATTGCCTTCCAAATAGACTTTTTCTACCCAATTCTGGTTTTGGAGTTGGTTTTGGAAGAAACCAAACCAAGGCAATAGTCAAGGAAGTTTATATCTCTGTGAGAGTCTTTTGAATAGAAACCTAAATCTTGTGAGGCAGGAAGCCTCAGGAATATTTGAAGGAGGAGAAACTAGCAAATCCAAAGGACTTGAGGTGGGAACATGCTTGGCAATTTTAAAGAATATTCAGAAGGTCATGTGGCAGGAGTGGGGCATGTGAAGGCAGAGAGTTAGGAGATGCCTTCAGAGAGCTAGGCTGGGGCTGATCCTTGTGGGTGATGATAGAGATTTAGGATTTTATTCTCAGTGTCATGGGAAAACATTGGATGGTTGAGCTGGGCATTAATGTAATATGATTTAAGTTTTAAAGTATTCTGGAAAATAAGTGTAGCATATTGAGCATACACAATTTTCTTTTGCATAATAAACATATAAAGACAAAGATAACTAGAAAAGAAGTGACAACACGGAAGAAATATTCAACAAAGTTTTGAAATCTAGAAATATAGAAAAGACCTAACAGATTTAACAGACTAGAGACAGTTGAAACCTAAGAGAACTGGGGGAGAGAGGCTGTTAGAGGTTGAATTGTGTCCCCTAAAAGGGGACAACCTCTGCTATCTCAGAACATGACATTATTTAGAAACAAGAGTCTTTGCAGATTTAGTCATTTAACATGAAGTCATTAGGTTGGTCTTAATCCAATATAACTTATGTATTCATAGAAGGAAGAAATTTGAATACAGAGACAGACATGCACCAAGAGAAGATGATGTGAAGAAACACAGCAAGAAGACCATGTGAAAATGGAGGGCTGGAATGAAGCATCTACAAGCCAGGAAATGTCTGAGGCTACCAGAAGCCAGGAGAGAGGCCTGGAACAGATCCTGCACTAGAGCCTTTAAAGAGAGCATGGTCCTGCTGACATGTTGATTTTGGACTTCTGGCCTCCAGAGCTGTGAGAATAAATTTCAGTTGTTTTAAGCCATCCAGTTTCTGGTATCTTATTATGGCAGCCCTAGCAAACTAATATAGACTCCAATAAAAATTCAACTCGTATATGCCATGGAATTTAGTATATCATCAGAAATGGGAGAAACTGGTAACTTTATAGGTGAATATGAAAGATGATAGGGATAACGGAAGGATTAAGTGATAATAAAAGAGTAGTTAGCTCTTCAGATCTCCGTTCGATTCTGTGCCTTTAGGTGATGACCCTTCCCTTACTACAGCAGGAAACAAGATTTATTCAGTAAAGTTGTTGAACCAGAAAAATCTCTGGACTCAGGAGGAAGAAAAAGGAGACACCATATTGAAAATAGGGAAAATAAATAAAGACAGTATTTTAAATAGTGAGATGTCAGTTCACTCTTCTCCACTGATCTCCAGAATGTTGGCTACCAGACTTACATATATCTAAGCAGCCAATCAGGGAAACTTATTGTGTGAGGAAACCAGTGGAACTCTGTAAAAAATAATAAAATATCTGAAATCTACTCATCTTGCAGCAAAGCCCACAGTCAATAAGTTTCACACAGCTTACACATTTTTCCAATAACATTTACTGTCTTATTTTTGAATATGTATGCAAAACCAAGGATCACTAGACATTAGAGAGGAGTCCTTTATGCCAGAGATGGAGAACAAAACAACATAGAAACAAAATTCAAAAGAAACAGAAAATGCCAGTAGCAAAAGAAAACAAAACCAAAACAAAAATTTATGTTAATCTTAAATATCACAGAAGAATCTATGAATCAGAAACAGGAGGCTTTACAAACATGAATCGTTACCTAAGAAATAAAGAATAAACCAAAAATTTGACAGAAGGAAAATTTTGACAGAATTTGAGCTGGAAGATAAGGAAATTGCCCAGGAAGTAGAACAAAAATACAAAGACGTAGAAAATAGGAGGGTAATGGGAGGAAAATTTTAAGAAAACTAGAGAATTCTACAAGAGCTTTAATATCCAGAATATAGGATTTGCAGGAAGAAAAAAAGAGAAGGAAGGAATTACCAGTGAAGCAATTCAAGAAAGTTTCTTAGTGTGGAAGGACGTTTAATTACTCTTTGAAAAAGACCAATTTTGGATTCAGTACAATGATTGAAAAAGTCCCATAGTAAGGTACTGATGAAATTCTAGTATGCTGATGACAGAGATTCAAAAGCTGCTAGCAGGAGTAGCTACATAATTTGTTCATTCCAGTACAAAATCAAAATATGGAGGCTGCATGTTCAAAAGTGATTAAGAACTTGAAACCGGAAACAACAGAGCTCTAAACCAAGCATGGGCCCGTTATGGATGCAGAGCCCTCTGCTGTTGCACAGGTCACACAATCATGAAGTGACCCAGGCCCCCAGGGAGAAAAAGTATCTAGAAATCAGGATATTTCTCCCTTTCCCATCGCTCTAAGCTGTGATTCTTACTTTACTCAGTATATAGAAACAAACAGAAGAGGTACTTCCTCATCTTTCCAACCCCCAAATTACCAGCTCCCTGCCCTTATTTCTGCAATCTAGTTTCTTTCCTTAAATGATTGAACTGTCCTGGTTTCTGTCTAAACTCTATTCTTCAATTTGTATGTAGGGATCCCATATCCTCTAGCCTATTCAAGATTTTTCTCCTTCATTTAGCCCTTCTCCTGCATCATCAATTTTGTTTTTCTTTTTGGATTATTTCCATCAGAATATAAATATCACCACCATCTTTGAAAGTACTCACTTTGCCCAAGACCTCTTTCTCTGTTTCCCTTTATAGCAAAATTTATTAAAAGAGCTGTCTCATTCATTCATTCATTCATTCATTCATTCATGTAGAGCAGGGGGTCTTGCTGTGTTGCCCAGGCTGATCTCAGATTCCTGGCCTCAAGCAGTTCTCCTGCCTTAGCTTCCCTAATAGCTGGGACGGCAGGTGTGCACCACCACAAAAAAGAGTCGTCTTTACCCACCTCCACTTCCTCTTCTTTGCCATTCTGTCCTCAATGCTTCAGTCAGGCTGAAACATGTGTCACTCCACTGAAACTACTATTGTCAAAGCCAACAGTGACCCCCCATCTAATCGAAACCAATGATCAAATCTGAGGACTTATTTTCCTCAAACTTTCAGGAGAATTTGAGATTATTGATTATTCCTTTATCCTGAGTTTTTTAAACAGGACACCACATGCTTCTAGTTTGCCTTTGACTTCACTGCTCCTCTGTTTCCCTTGCTGACCCCTGCCTTATACCAGAGCTTGGATTGTTGTGTAATCCAGAGACCAGTCCTTAGTCTTCTTTGTTCTCTCTACTTTCTCCATCTAATCAATTAACTTTATCTCATGGTATAATCCCCATCAATACATTGCTGTTTCTTATATTTAGGCCTTTAGCTCCAGATACTCCCTTTAGTTTAAATCTATACGTTCAAATGCCTATTTGGAGTCTACTTGAATGTCTAATAGGTAACTCAGATATAACATATACAAAATACAACCCAATTTTCTCTTAGAAATCTCCAGTCTTACCAATCCAATCAAATGACTCCATCATTGACACAGTTGCTTCAGTCAAAACTCTAGTAGTTATCCTTGATTCCGCTCTTTCCCTTGTATGCCACATCAAATTAACCACCACCCTTTAGGTCATATTCGTTCCAATTCCCAAATATATCCTGATTGCTGATTTCCCACCACTCCTGTCATGACCCTGGACTCTCCCAGTACTGTTGCCATAGCTCCCTAACTCTCCCTTCTTCGTTCCTGTGTTGCCTCATTACTATCCCCTCCACATAATGACTAGAACAATCTTCAGAAAGCCCTATAGTATAAGGAGTGTGTTTATTATCCCCTTTTACAGATAAGATAACTGGAGCTGAAAATGCTTAGGAAACATGTCCAATATCAGACAGCTAGTAAATAGTAATATAAAATTTAAATCTAGATGCTTTCCTGGAGTGCCCTTTCCCCTCCTGTGTTTTGACATTCTTTAATCTTTGTGTCTGCGGTGCCTATCTCTGCACACTGAGTAGCACCTGACACACAATATGCACTGAATAAATTGTTGAATTAATTAGTGAATAACACTTGGCCATAGGTGCTATTCAAAAACCATATTCAATAAATGGTTTTTATGTGAGTGTCTTAGAATATATGCTCTGTAGAAGGTAAGATTTTAGAGGAACCATTTTATTATACATCTCATTCACATTGAACCTTTTTTTTTTTTTTTTGGACACAGTGTCTCACTCCATCCCCAGGCTGGAGTGGAGTAGTGCACTCTTGGCTTACTGCAACCTCCGCCTCTCAGGTTCAAGTGATTCTCCTGCCTCAGCCTCCGGAGTAGCTGGGATTACAGCCGTGTGCTGCTATGCCCAGCTAATTTTTGTATTTTTAGTAGAGACTGGGTTTTGCTATGTTGGTCAAACTGGTCTCAAACTCCTGACTTCAAGTGATCCACACGCCTTGGTCTCCTAAAGTACTGGCATTATAGGAATGAGGCACTGTGCCTGACTCCATATTGAACCTTGAATTTGCTATTGTGTTGGGAACAGGCCCTCAAATCTGGCCATAAACTGGCCCCAAAACTGGCCATAAGCAAAATCTCTGCAGCACTGTGACATGTTCGTGATGGCCATGACACCCACGCTGAAGGTTATGGGTTTACTGGAATGAGGGCAAGGAACACCTGGTCCACCAAGGGTGGAAAACAACTTAAAGGCATTCCTGAACCACAAACAATAGCATGAGCAATCTACGCCTTAAGGGCATGTTCCTGCTGCAGATAACTAGCCAGAGCCCATCCCTTTATTTTAGCCCATTCCTTTGTTTCTTGTAAAAAATACTTTCAGTTAATCTACAATCTATAGAAGCAATGCTTGTCACTGGCTTCCTGTCAATAAATATGTGGGTAAATCTCTGTTCGAAGCTCTCAGCTCTGAAGTCTGTGAGCTGATTTCCCAACCACATGCTGTATTTCTATGTGTGTGTCTTTAATTCCTCTAGCGCTGCTGGATTAGGGTCTCCATGACTGAGCTAGTCTCAGCAAGAGGCACCCAACGTGGAGGCTCAAACCCAGGTCGAAGGGTCACCAAAGCAACAGTTGGAGAATGTGGAACTAAGCTGGAGGACACCCGAGTAATCTTAAGCAAACCCCATGGTGAGTAAGAAGGGGAGCTCGGAAGCATCAGGGTAACAATGGGACAAGTGTGGGCTCTGGTTCATTCCACCTTGGAACCTTTTCACACTGATGATGAAGAAGAAGGAAAGTATAACAAAGTAACAGAAGAAGTAACAGAGCACGTTTGTTTGCCAGCTAAAGCTAAAGCAGCAAAGGAGGAAGAGGTTCATCCCTACTCTTCTGCACACCCTCATTATTTTGGGGGAAAAAAAAAAAAAAAAGAGTGGCCTGATCCTCCAGATCTTTCTTTTCTGGAGGACACTGGGTGAAAAGTAGTTGCCCCAGTGACTGAGCAGCACCTTGAGTGACCGCTGTCAGTTCTATTCAGGCAGGGATTCAGCAAGCTAGAAGAGAGGGTGATTTAGAGGCTTGGCATTTCCCTGTTAGAATACATCCTATAGATCAATGGGGAAATATTATAGCTACATTTGAGTCTTTTCCTCTTAAATTACTCAAAGAATTTAAACAAGCTATTAATCAATATGGACCAGGTTCTCCCTTTGTCATGGGACTGTTAAAGAATGTTGCTGTTTCCAGTTGGATGATTCCTACTGACTGGGATGCTGTTACTCAAGCTTGTCTAACTCCTGCTCAGTTCTTACAATTTAAAACTTGGTGGGCAGATGAAGCTTCCATTCAGGCTTCTCACAACGCCCAGGCCTAACTTCAAATTAATGTAACTGCAGACCAGCTTTTGGGGGTCGGCAGCTGGGCTGGTTTAGATGCACAAATAGTCATGCAGGATGATGCCATAGAACAGCTTAGAGGAGTGTGCATTAGAGCTTGGGAAAAAATCACTTCAGGTGGAGAACAATACCCTTCCCTTAGTGCTGTAAAACAGGGGTGAAGAGAACCATACACGGATTTTATAGCTCGATTACAGGAGTCTTTTAAAAAGGTGATTGCAGATTCAGCTGCTTAGGATGTAGTGTTGCAGTTATTAGCTTTCAACAATGCTAATCCAGATTGCCAAACTGCTCTGCTGCCTATTAGAGGGAAAGCACATTTAGTTGATTATATCAAGGCCTGTGACGGTATCAGAGGTAATCTGCATAAGGCTACTCTGCTAGCCCAAGCAATGGCAGGACTGAGAGTGGATAAAGGAAATCCTCCATTTCCTGGAACTTGTTATAACTGTGGGAAGCATGGTCATACTTAAAAAGAATACAGAAAAAACCAGCGAGTCTGGCTGCCAGATAGGGCAAAAAAGAAAACTGCTGAGCCTGAAATATGTCCAAAATATAAAAAAGGAAAACATTGGGCTAATCAGTGTCACTCTAAGTTTGATGAAGTTGGGAACCTGATTTCAGGAAATGCCACAAGGGGCCCATCTCAGGCCCTGTTCCAAACCAGGGCATTTCCGGCTCAAGCCATTCCCTCACCCCTGAACAAGACAGATGTCCCCCGCCACAGCCGGTAGTGCCACAGTAGATTTGTGCTGCACAAAAGCTGTGAGCCTTCGGCATAGGGAACCCCCGCAAAAGGTCCCACTAGGAGTCTGTGGACCCTTCCAGCGGGGACGATAGGATTACTTCTAGGAAGGTCTAATTTAAATTTAAAAGGGTGCAAGTACAAACAGGAGTCATTGATTCAGATTACAGTGGGGAAATTCAAATTGTTGTATCCACTTCTGTTCCCTGGAAAGGAGAGCCAGTAGAGCATATAGCACAGCTCCTGATTGTGCCATATGTGGAAATGGGGAAAAGTGAAATTAAACGAACAGGAGGATTTGGAAGCACAAATAAACAAGGCAAAGCAGCTTATTGGGTGAATCAAATTACTGATAAACATCCTACCTGTGAAATAACTATTCAGGGAAAGAAATTTAAAGGTTTGGTAGACACAGGAGTGGACATTTCAATCATTTCTCTACAGTACTGGCCGTCCATGTGGCCAATTCAACCCACTAAATTTAACATAGTTGGAGTTGGTAAAGCCCCTGGAGTATGTCAAAGTAGTTGTATTTTGCATTGTGGAGGGCCTGATAGACAACCTGGGACTATTCAACCAATTGTAACTTCTGTACCTATAAATTTATGGGGAAGAGATTTATTACAATGGGGAGCACAAGTTCTAATTCCAGAACAATTATGTAGCCCTCAAAGTCAACATATATTGCATGAAATGGGTTATGTCCCTGGTATGGGACTGGGATAAAATTTGCAGGGTTTGAAGGAACCACTGGAAGAGGAAAGACATAGTTCCTGCCAAGATTTAGGATATCATTTTTGATGGCAGCCATTGTTAAGCCTCCAGAACCTATACCTTTAAAATGGTTAACAGATAAGCCAATTTGGATAGAGCAATGGTAGTTAAGTAAACAGAAACTAGAGGCTTTAGAGGAATTACTTACTGAACAATTAGAAAACGGACACATAGCTCCAACATTTTCCCTTTGGAATTCTCTAGCTTTCGTAATGAAGAAAAAATAAGGTAAATGGAGAATGTTGACAGATCTTAGAGTCATTAATTCAGTTATACAACCTATGGGAGCATTATAGCCAGGATTGCCTTCTCTTGCTGTGATTCCAAAAAATTGGCCTTTAACAGATTTAAAAGACTGTTTCTTTACTATCCCCTTAATTGAGCAAGACTGTGAATGGTTTGCATTTATAATTCCTGCAGTAAACAACCTGCAGCCTGCTAAGCGTTTTCATTGAAAAGTATTGCCACAAGGCATGTTAAACAGTCCAACAATTTGCCAGACTTATGTAGGGCAAGCAATTGAACCTACTTGTAAAAAAATTTCACAGTGTTACATTACTTATGTGGATGATATGGTTTGTGTTGCCCCCATTTGAAAACTGTTACTCCAATGTTATGATCACTTGCAAAATTTGATTTCTCATGCTGGTTTAATAATAGCTTTAGACAAAATTCAGAATACTACTCTTTAATACTATTTTGGGACCTTAGTAAATGACATTAGCATTGTGCCACAGAAAGCAACTATACACTGGGATCAATTGAAAACATTAAATGACTTTTAAAAATTACTAGGGGACATTAATTGGATATGACCTGCTCTAGGCATTCCTACCTATGCCAGGAGTAATCTATTTTCTATCCTTAGAGGAGATCCTAGTCTAATTAGCCCTTGGCAATTAACAAAAGAAGCTGAGGCAGAGTTACAGCTGATTGAAAAGCAAGTCCATAAAGCTCAAATAAACAGAATAGATACAGAGAAGACTCTAGATTTGCTAATTTTTCCAACTCAGCATTCACCTACTTGTGTTATTGTTCAAGAGCAAGATCTTGTAGAGCAGCTTTTTCTTCTACATACTAATTCACAGACTCTAACTCCTTATTTGGATCAAATTGCTACTATGATAGGTAATGGGATAACTCGGATTGTTAAATTACATGGATATGATTCTGAAAAAATTATTATCCCTCTCACAAAGGCACAAATACAGCACGCTTTTATAAATAGTCTTACTTGGCAAACCCATTTAGCTGACTTTGTGGGTATTCTGGATAACCATTTTCCTAAAACAAAACTCTTTGAATTTTTGAAATTAACTAATTAAATTCTCCCTAAAATAACTAACTTTAAACCAATTGAAGGTGCTGAAAATGTTTTCACAGATGGGTCTAGTAATGGTAAAGCTTCTTATTCTGGCTTGAAAGGTACAGTTTTTCAGAGACCCTATACTTCAGCTCAAAAAGTGGAGCTTATAGCTGTAATTGAGGTATTGACTGCTTTTAATATGCCTATTAATGTGATTCCTGATTCTTCATATGTGGCTTATTCCACACAATTAATTGAAAATGCTCAGTTATGATTTCATACAGATGAACAACTAGTGACTTTATTTATCCAATTGTAAACAGCAGTCAGGAGTAGAATGCATCCTGTTTACGTCACTCACATTAGGGCTCATACACCTCTTCCAGGACCTTTAACTGAAGGGAGTCAAATGGCTGATCACCTAGTTGCTACTGCAATATCTAATGCTAGACACTTTCACAATTTAACCCATGTTAATGCCTCTGATCTCAAAGGTGGATACAGTATTACCTGGAAAGAAGCTAAAGCTATTATCCAGTGATGCCCAACTTGCCAAATGGTACATTCCTCATCTTTTACAGGAGGAGTTAATCCTCGAGGATTGGAACATAATTCTCTTTAGCAAATGGATGTTATACGTGTTCCCTCATTTGGGAGACTAACTTATGTACATGTATGTGTGGACACCTTTTCTCACTTTGTGTGGGCTACATGCCAATAGGAGAGTCTTCTGCCTATGTTAAACATCACCTTTTGCAGTGTGTTGCAGTGATGGGCATTCCAGCTTCTATTAAAACAGATAACGTCCCAGGCTATACTAGCCAAGCTCTAGCTACATTTTTCTCTATGTGGAATATTCAACACATTACTGGTATCCCATATAATTCTCAAGGACAAGCCGTAGTGGAAAGAATGAATCTCTCCCTGAAACAGCAGTTACAAAAACAAAAAAAGGGGGAGAATAGAGACTACAGGATACCCCATGTGCAATTGAATCTAGCATTATTAACTTTAAATTTTTTGAGCCTGCCTAAAGGCCAGATGTTATCAGCAGTTGAACAGCATCTACAGAAACCAGCTGCAAAGACAGAAGCAGAACAACTGGTTTGGTGGAGAGCTCTGATAACAAAAATCGGGAAATAGGTAAAAATATCTTTGGTTAGAGGTTATGCTTGTGTTTCTCCAGGACCAAATCAGCAGCCTGTTTGGATACCATCAAGACACCTGAAACCTTATCATAAGCCAGATGCTGAGTAAGAGATTCCTGAAGGATACTGAAGACCCCCCGGTCGCAGCCATGTCGAGACTGACACTGAGGAGGACCCCAGCTGTCACGAGCAACACCTGTCAAACACAGACACCCACTTGGGGACAGATCAAGAAGCTGTCACAGATGGCGGAAGAAAGCCTGAGGAAAGTGGGACAACCAGTCACAATGAGTAATTTAATGGTAGCTATGATAGCGGTGATCACCATTGCCATGAGTATTCCTTCAACAAGGGCTGACACAGAGAACAATTATACTTATTGGGCATATTTATCAATTTTGGCTGGCAATAATGCCTGGATATAATCACTCTATGACACAGTTACATATGCTTTCGGGTCTCAGTATTTACCATAATAAATCTACTCCTGTAATTGAGGCATACCACCCTCGAAAACCTATTTGTAAACAAAATTGAACCTGGTCAGAAAAAATGAACGTCCTCGTTTAGGAAAATTGCATTGCAGAACAGACAGAGGTGCTGCACAGTGATTCCTATGGAATCATTATTAATTGGTCCCTTAAGGGGATGTTTAGCTTGAATTACACCTCTTGGTCTGCGTGCCACGGCTACACTATGTTCAGCTGGTCTGAACAAAGTGGTCAGATAGTAGAAATGATAAGAAATATGGCAAGAGTTCCTATTATCTGGAACCATGGCAGTATAGTGGCACCTCAACCTCAAGTGATATGGCCTGCTGTAGGAGCTAAACATAAGGATTTGTGGAAACTATTAATAGGTCTTAATAAGATCAATATTTGGGAAAGAATGAAAAAGCCTCTAGAAGGACATTTTACAAACTTGTCTTTGGATAGTGCAAAATTAAAAGAACAAATATTTAAAGCATCCCAGGCACACCTGACCTTAATGCTAGGACCTGGAGTACTTGAAGGAGCTGCAGACAGATTAGCAGCTAGTAACCCATTAAAATGGATAAGAACACTTGGAAGTTCTGTGATTTCAATGATGATTGTGCTTTTAATCTGTGTTGTTTGTCTTTGTAAGGAGTGCAGATGCAGATCCCGACTCCTGGGAGAAATAGCTCACCATGACAAAGCTGCCTTTGCTTTTATCACCTTGCAAAACAAAGAAGGGGTATATGTTGGAAACAGGCCCCCAAATCTGGCCGTAAACAGGCCCCAAAACTGGCCATAAACAAAATCTCTGCAGCACTGTGACATGTTCATGATGGCCATGATGCCCACACTGAAGGTGGTGGTTTTACCGGAATTAGGGCAAGGAACACCTGGCCCACCCAGGGTGGAAAACCACTTAAAGGCATTTCTGAACCACAAACAATAGCATGAGTGATCTGCGCCTTAAGGACATGCTCCTGCTGCAGATAACTAGCCAGAGCCCATCCATTTGGGCCCATCCCTTTGTTTCCTGTAAGAGATACTTTTAGTTAATCTACAATCTATAGAAACAATGCTTATCACTGGCTTGCTGTCAAAAATATGTGGGTAAATCTCTGTTCAAGGCTCTCGGCTCTGAAGGCTTTGAGACCCCTGATTTCCCACTCCACATGCTATATTTCTGTGTGTGTGTCTTTAATTCCATAGCGCTGCTGGGTTAGAGTCTCCATGACTAAGCTGATCTCAGCACTATTACATAATAGTATTTATTATGCAGTAGTATTGAGTTTGCTACATTTTCTACTCATGACCCTACCTTGGCTTTCTGTCTCACCTGTGGAAAAAATCGAGATTCTGTCAGTCATCCATAGGACATGATATGGTCTGGTCTCCTTACCTCTGACTTTGTTTCCTACTACACTCCCCCTTGGTCACCCTGTTTCAGACATACTGACTTCCTCAATGTTGTTCCAATGCATTTGGCATGCTCCTATCGCAGAGCCTTTGCACTCATTCCCTTTGCCTTGAACACTCTTTCCCTACTATCTATGTGGCATCTACCTTGTCTCTTTCAAGTCTGCTCAAATACTGCATTCTCATTGAAATCTATGGCTTATTTAAAATTGCAATGTCTCTGTTGCCTGCACTCCTAATCTCCTTTAACCTGCTCTAACTTTTTTCCATAGTACTATTCACCTTCTAAAATATCGTATAATTGACTTAACTGTTTACATTAATGTTGTCTGTCTACCATGCTAGAATGTAAATTCCATGAAGGTAGGAGCTTGTGTCTTTTCTTAATAGGCAGTCAGTGCTGGTTGTGCATCCCTAATCAGAAAAGCCAAAATCTTATGTGCTCCAAAAGTTTTGAGTGCCACCAACATGATGCTACAAGTGGAAAATTCCATGCCTGACCTCATGTGATTTGTCACAGTCAAAACTTTGTGTAATCACACAATTACTTTTTAAAATTGCATAAAATTACCTTCAAGCTATGTGTATAAGGTGTATATGAAACATAAATGAGTTTCATGTGTAGACTTGGATCCTATTCTCAAGATTTCTCATTATACATATGCATATATTTCAAAATCTGAAAAAATCTGAAGTTTAAAATACTTCTGGTCCCAAGTATTAATATTTCAGATAAGGGATACTCAACTGGTATTATTTGTTGAATGAATGAATAAATAAATAAAGTTGTGAAACAACTTGAGAAAGTTATTTCATTTATGTGGTATTGAGAATTTGTATTTATAGTACTCAGATTATTAAGACTACATGTGAATACTTGCTCATTTATAGATAAATAACGTATACTTTAAAATGATAAAATATGTTTATGAAGTTTGGAATAACATTAAAGGTTACTAAAAATAAATAGGACTATTATTGTGACTTGATTATCACAGTTAGCTCTTACATTATAAGAAAGTCCTTACTGTCCATACATGATTATTAAAACCAAGTTTTTGAAATCTGTTTTTTTTTTTTTTTTTTTTTTTTTTTTTTTTTTACAAGGACTATCTTCTTTAGTTTACCTCCTTATAGCAAGACAGAAGTGGCTTGATGTTTTCAGGACTATTTTGTACACCATAAATTTCTCAAACTCTGTTTTGTTTGAGAACCTACATGGTTCTGTGAATTTCATTAAAGCTAAAGTGGTCATTACTTAGAAAAGGAAATTTTAAACTTATTTTGAATCTGTTCTTTGGTTATTGATCTAAGATGTTATTTTAAAAACATTTCTAACATCAGTATGTAAACATATTGTATTTTACAGATTTAGACCCTAATAGAGACACAGATAAAAGCAGTTTTCTATTGGTATATGTTTATTTTATAGATTCAAATTAAAATAATTAATAATATGGTTAATCATGAAGACCAATAAAGCCATGTGATTGAAATTCATGAATGACAGTTGCAGTGCTTTTCTCAGCCTGCTTCTCAGTTTATGTCTGGAAGGGCTTTGGTTGAAAGACAACAAGAAAAATAGTTGGAATGGTTCTATTAAAAATGATAATAGTTAAAAACAAAACAAAACTAAAGCAACCTGACTTGCAACCTGAGAATAACATGATTAATAGGAATAGTAGGATAATTTTATTTCATTACTACCTCACCAACAACATCTAACAACTATTTATATTATTATTATTATTTTTGAGACAGGGTCTTGCTCTATCACCCAGGCTGGAGTACAGTGGCACGATCACTGCTTACTGCAGCCTCAGTCTCACGGGCTCAAGTCATCCTCCCACCTCAACCCCCCAAGTAGCTGAGACTACAGATATGCACCACAATGCCCAGATAATTTCTAATTTTTTGTAGAGATGGGGTCTCCCCATGTTGCCCAGGCTGGTCTCAAACTCCTGGGTTCAAAATCCTCCCACCTCGGCCTCCCAAAGTGCTGGGATTACAGGCATGAGCCACCACACCCAGCCCATTTATATCATTTATCATAAATATGTCAGACAAGAAACAATTCAAATATATAGTAAGTGATAAAACTATGATGGTTTCATGTGCTACTTGTTGGAAGTTCACTTGTCTTTGCACATATGGTTGTTATAATTTGATAAAAGCATGTCCTAGGCAGATATGGTTAAAACTTGATTGACATTTACTAAAGTATGGCACATGCATTTTTCTGAGTACCAATTTATATCTTCCCTTTCCCCAAATCCCTCAACTAGGACTCACAAAATTCTTAAACTTGTAACTTGAGGATATTTTTTTCCCCACCCAGTATACTACTACTGGAAAGGGTGAGGGTGAGAGGGTGGTGTGGAAATATGATTTGGATCCGTAATTGAGGAGCAAATTTCCCCACCTCTAGGAGGTGAACTATTCATGTCTGGAGAAGAGGGAAGAGTAGGAATGACACAAGTCACCACCTGCCCTTTCCTCACAACCAACCAAAGCAATGACTTCCATCCCCTGATGCAACACTAAGAAGCTGCATGGGACCTGAGTGAGTTTCAGTTTGAAGTTGTCTACCCACCTGGGACAGCAGAAGAATAGAACAACTCTTTTATTTAATTATTTAATTTTTTTATTAGGAAAAGGGTACATATTTGGAGAGATTAAGGTAATGAACCCCTATGTACCTAGAACAAATATTTTAAATATAATTGTACATAGTTGGATATGCTCAGTTCAAAATTTTAGAAAAACACATTTTATAACGTTCAACTTTCCTAAGCACCGACATTTTCAAGAAATTCAAATGTATGTATAGATATTTTCCTAGATTTATTAAAAACTGAGCTTCCTTGGCCATAGAAGTTAATGTTTTCATTATCTCTGAAGTCTCCAACTTGGGTATGTATGCACACACATGTTTATTATATGTGTATTATAATATATATAATTGAGGTAGAACATACATACGTATTTATACATGTGTATATATATGTATGCATACATGGAGTTTAAGCTATATATACTTTTAAAGAAGTAGAGCAAATCAAATATTTGCAGATATCTGAAGCACCCCAAGGTTCCACAGAACATAACTTGAAAAACACTATTCTAGGTACTGGGTGCTACGGCGATGAATAAGATATGATGTAGCCTCAGAGAACCACATGATCCCAGAGCCACTTTTCAATAAAATGTACATCAGTGTAGCTCATTGGCTAGTTTCCAACTAGAATAAAAATTGTTGCTTGTGCAAGCAGTAAATTTTCTTTTGTTTTTCCTCAATTTCTTTAACATCATTTCTATCACTCTTCAGTGCTTGTAGAATGAAAAATATCATGTGCAATGATTGAGATTTAATGTTGAATTTTAAAAGTGCAAAGATAGAAGTAATTTGTGAAGGATGATGCTGAAGTTTCTTATTCTATTCAGTCACTGTAACCAGTGTGATTCAAGATTGGTTGATGTATGGACCATGGCCAGCGGCAGCTTTTTTCAAAAGTAGAAGACCAGAAATTTTCATCCCTGTCAATTATATAAGAAGGAATCTAAAGTATGTGATTTTGGACACCATCTTTCCTAATATGAGACATACTTTCCTAGGACTCATACAATGGTAAAATAAAACTTACTAGTTCTTAGATTCACAAAAACTACTTTATGTCTTAAATATTTGTTCAGTTTTAATTTCAATTATATTTGAATGAATAATACATTAACATGATTTGTATTATTCAGTGAAAGGTATATATTCCATAGTCATCCATCTCTCCTTCCAGGAGTTAACCAGTATTATATTTTCTTGTGCATACTTCCAGATACCTTTTTTTAAAAAATTGGGAACCAGTCAATATTTATATGTCCTTCCCAACATGCCTTCTTTTTTCTTTTTTACCTAAGTGGTAGTGTACTATATACTCTGTTCTGTATTTTGCTTTTTTTTTTTCCTGAACAATATATCTTAGAGACTATTTCACATGAATTTATAAGGAGTATTCTCTCTCTTTTTTTTTTTCTCCCTACAGGGCATAGTATTACATTGAATTGATATATTGTGAATGACATTTAGATGATTGAAAGATCATTTTAAAATCAGGAGCAGGTAATTCTCAGTGTGGAATGTAGTAAGAATACAAAAAAGAAAAAAAAATACTAAGAGATGTCTCATTATCCCGCTGATGATTTCAGGCATAGGAAAGATTGAAATCTACTCCCCTAGAACAATAGGGGGATCAAATATGTGATCACATTCATCTGGTGGATACAAAATGACACATAAATACTGGTTATTTTCCATTGGTACTCCCTGCCTGCCTGGCTAGATATTTTAAAATCCCACTGAATATCAAACTTAGAATTAAATAGGTCAGTGAGAGGAATTCTCTTCATGCAAGTGAGGAAAACACGCATATTAAAAAAGGGAAAGTTAGTAACTTTTGTAGTTTGTCTGGAAGTAAATGCCAGAGGTCTGTTTGAAATAAAGGAAATGCGACAACTTTGTTGAGAGTACATGAAAATACTGGGACCAAGAGGGGAAAAGGCCGAAGGAAGGCATCCCTGTTCCAGATGAGTTCTTTTTTTTTTTTTAGTGAGCGGGAGCCGCTGGCATGAGCCCTTAAACTTGGTTATATGTGACCTCTACTCCCTGTGGTTAGAATTTCATGGCCAGAGTCAACAAGCTGTGGATGAGATTGTTAAAGTTTTGTAGTAGAGCAGAGTAGACAAACATGCCTGGGTGAGTTCTCTGGGATAAGACACGTTGTGACGATTCTAGATGATTTTTCCATGTGACATTGGACTTAGTGATTAAACTGTTGCCAAAGAGACTGTTACCTCCTCATAGGTTGGGCCGCTGTGCCTGAGACCTGTCCAGAACACTATGTTCTTGTCAGAAGGCAGTCCAAGAAGGACAGTATGATGATCAAAATGAGAGTGACTCTGTAGGACTTCTTTTATTTTTTGATTTGGAGCTTACCTAAAGAGAAGTGATTAGCATTTAGCTTCTCCAATCTGCCAAGTATGTAAAGTTCTAAGTTTTACTGCTGTGGAGTACTTTCTTGTCTTTTTTCCAGTATTCTTGAATTTAATTTTATTATTTCATAGGATTCTATAGTGTACTATCCATACAGCATACTATCCTGTGTGGATATCTCAAATCTTGTGTGGTTAAACATGCAAAAATTCAACCTTCTGTATCTAATATAACATTCAATGAGGACCATACTTGGCTATACTCAGATATACTAGCAGATGAATTTACCAAATAGGGTTATCCTACCCCCACTTCAGACCCATAAGCTGGCATATGAGTTTAGTGCACAGGCCTCTCGTTCATTCAGTAAGATGTGGTTATAAATTTTCAAGACACGATGCTATAGATCCTAAAGGAACTCTCTCATTACCATGCAATTGTTTGTTTCTGCTCCACAGGGGCCTCTGCATAATACTGCTGATGGGTACTTTGTGAGGGAGTCTTCCTAAGAGTTCCAAATGGGGAGCAGTACAAAGCTGTTTTTGGTTTTCTCCTCAACCTGTCTGATTTTCCATCTTACATCTTATTTCTCTGTTTCGGGATAATAGATCTCAGTGACATTAGCAATGTATTCATTCTATTGTCATTCCTTTTGATTTTCTCTTTTGCTTCTTCTATTCTTCCTCAGGAAAGGCTCTCCCATTTTATTCCTGGAAAGAACTGAATGGCCTCATTCTCATTCAGAGTTCTATCTGATTTATAAGGTCTGTAAAATAAAAAAAAAAAAAAAGACACTTTCGGTTGAGACCATTTAAGTTATGCTTTGATATGTAGATTAACAAGATTAAGGAGTAAAACCTTTCAGCAAAAATTTATCAAGATTATTGTGTCACTTGAAAATTTGATAATGTTAGATGAATATTAACATTTCTTTCTCTTTGCATTTCTGCTATACCAATTTTATTCCTCCCCAAAGGATTGAATAGGGAGAAGATCATATACAAGGAATCAAAACAGAAAAAAGTTTTTTAATTATTCTTGTTAAATATATATATGTTTTAATGTTCATGTCTATTTATCTGCCTTTGCCTTCCTGCCTTCAGTAAATTGGCTTTCTTTCCTATCATTTACTTCTTTTGTATCATACTACTCTTCACCCAGTCTTTATGGATATTACTTCTTTTATCTCATCTAACTCATGCCATCTCTACATTCCCCATGTCATTGTATCTATTCCCTTTTCCCATTAGCATGATTGAATCCTCACTCTTCTCATCCCAAGCCTATTTCTTATCTATTTTATATGTCTCCTTGCCGTAAGCAAAACCTGACTCTTCTGTTCATTACTGAGCACTTATTAAACATCAATTATGTATAATCGTCTCCTTTTGGAACCTTGTATTCCACCAATCTGCTGACTTTTCACTTCCTTAAAAGAGCCTGTCATGCAAGTTGATCGAGTGATTCAGATTACGAAAGACTCTCATTTCTAGGCTGCTTCTCTTTCTGTATTAAGCACAGGGTCCAGAACTTTATTAGAGTTTGGATTTTATTTTATATGCAATAGAGAACCATTATGAATTTTTGAGTGGAATGTGGGTGATGAATGCATATAATATTATAGGAAGATATTCTGGGAGTAACGTACAGAATTGCTTGTTTGAATTACATGTCTCCATTAATACATTACCACAGTAAAACAGAAATGAGAAAAAGAGGAGAGAAAATAGACCAAAAGAAAAAAACTAAATGACTTTTTAAAAATATGGGTATAATTAACTTTATTTGCCTATTGATGTTGTATATTGACTGACAGTAATCATTAAAGACAAACTGACATCAAGCTCAATAAATTTAAACTTTTGGCAATTTTCTTCATTTAAACAATACTACTATATCAACCAAATCAACACCAATTCAACCAACTAAATGATTTCTTGACTGAGTCAACAGGAGACAAAGCAGCCTTTGGGTAAAAGATAAAAATACGAGTTGTCAGCAAATAAGAAAGTGAACGGTTGGTTCAAGAAGATAAGGAACTAGAATAATGGAATTTTGTTCAGATCAACATAAAAGAGGCTAATCAAATACCATCAAATGTGTCCTTTCATATGCATGGAACATGTAGCAAATTCAATCCCCTATTGGGATTGAATATGGTGACTTGAAAAGTTTCAGTTTCAGAGTAGTGATGGGGATAGTAATAATGTGGAATGAATTGAAAAAGAAAGTAGTTGTCAAATGATGTCAGCATCAGATAACTGTGTGTACTGTACCTGTGGATAAGACAGATTCTTTGTTTAAACCCTCATTAAAGGAAAAAAAGATAACTAAACGCTGTTAGAGTTTAACATGCTATTTATTTTCTCTTTAGTATTCCTTTTTTAAAGTTTTTTTTTTTTTTTTTTTTTTTTTTTTCTTTAGAGATGGTGTCTCACTCTGTCACCAGGCTGGAATGCAGTGGCATAATCATAGCTCACTGCAGCCTCAGGCTCCTGGGCTCAAGTGATCCTCCTGCCTCAACTTCCTGAGTAGCTGGGACCACAGGTGTGTACCATCATACCCAGCTAATTTTCAAAATTATTATTTTCTGTAGAGATGGGGTCTTGCTATGATGTCCAGGCTTGTCTCAAACTGCTGGAGTCAATTGATCCTCCCACCTTGGCCTCTCAAAATGCTAAGATTACAGGTGGGAGTCACTGCATCTGGCCTCTCTTTAGGATTTTTATTCCAAGGTAAATAGTAGTGATCATAGCTCAATAATATTATTAATATTCTGAACATTATCAATGTTTATAGGAAATTAATTCTATTTAATTAACTGATTTAAACTTTCTTTGCCTTAGTTTATTAAGGAGTTACATTTTCGTTATAAAAATATGCCTTCGATATTTTAATGAAATTTAACAGAAAAACAGAATTACACTACCAGAAATTTGTTTAAGTACTCCTCTGCATTTCAATCAAGGATATCATAAAGCAAAAATGAAGTTTTATTATATTTATGATATTATAATAAGATATTTTAACATTAATTTCAAATAGGTGTGACTCAAGGTCATATAGGACCATTCTTTTTAAGAATAAAATGGAAAGATATAAAACATGTCTTTTATATATAAGGTAGGTGAGAAAAAAGATAGAAAATATGAGGTTTTTTAGTCCAGAGATTATTTGGTTTGGTCTGTACTATTCCATTCAATTTTTTACCCGTCAAATTTTCCATTCATGGGACAACACCGATTAAACAGCATTTGTGTATGTCCAAGGGTTTGTTTAACTTAAAGAGATACAAAATATACACGTTTTCCAAACAAAAATGGCTGGTTCAAAGTTCTATGACCAGTGACATGTAAACTGAAGCAATCAGTGCACGTCTGGATGCTCTGTTAAAATTTCAAAGGTTACCATGCGTGGGCTTTAGAATTTGTTTAGAGAAGCAGTGATAACCTTGACTCTCTTTCAGCCGAAGTACAAGTTTATTAATGTAAGACTCAGTACTACTATTCACAGTTTAATCATTTATGTTTTTACCTTAAGGTTCAAGTAGTTACATATTTCCACTATAGGTTACTTGATTCTTAAAACTAGGTGACTATATTTTTATGTTTGCTTTTACCCCATGCTCCATTATTTTAAGTTGTTCTTTTTGGAGTTTAATTTTAATTAAGCTTATTCAACTCAATGTGAGATGGTCGAATGCAGTTAATAGGATGTTTAACAGTCTCTGTAGAAAGAGGATTGGGCTTGTGACTTGATTGCCAAACTCAAGTTTAGGGTTTTTCTTGTTTAATTTCTTAATTGTTGAAAGAGAAATAGACCTTAATGTTTTACATAAACCAGATACTTCCCTTTGAATTGAAGAAATCTCTTGTGCATTGGTTAAAGAAGTTTAATCTTTCAATGAAAACATATCAAAGATAATTGGTTGAGGTCGAATCTCATCAAAACTCATGTAACAGGTGCTTAATAGGCAAGAACATTTACTCAATGAGCGCCTCCTACTGCTTATTCAGATTTCCTCTTTCCCATTTTCAGTGTGATACGTTCTCAGTTTTCTTTTAAGGTTTCTAAAAGATAGATCTGCATTTCTACTTTATAATATATATAACCAAACCACAATTGTTACTATCTCTTGATTTAATCATCCTTTTACCTGCCATAAAAATAATTTTATTTTGTAGATGTTGCTCTGAAAATATTTTGTTTGACATCTATATTTAACATACATATTTACTGGTTATTTTGGCAGAAGTTGGTAAATCTTCCTACTCTTCCATAGGTTATCTATTTTAGATATTTTAAATGAAGACTAGGATAATAGACAGCTAGTAATTCCCAACTCAGAAGAATTAGGTTTTCGTCCTGACTCTGCCACTCACTAGCATTTTAATCTAGGACAAGTTTGTTCTTGTCTCTGGACTTTCCTCATTGCCTTCCAGTGCTGTTAGAAGAATTGTATTTGACATTATACAAGGAATATTGTTGCATTAACATATAGCAATATTATAATCATTGTAAGTTCCTGAAATAAAAGACTCGTGCCTGTTTAATTAAATTATGTGGATCCTGTTTTGAGCTAAAAATACTCATGATCTAACAAATGATTTATTTTTTGTTTGTGAGTTTAAATAGCAAGACTTAAAATGTAAAAAAAGAAATAATAATCAGTCATGTTTGTAACTAAAGATAATATTGAACAGAATAAAATTAAATAAAATATCAGTTTGTTTCAGATAATTCAGGTAGTGATTTGTCATGTAGAGGATCTAATAATTTGGTTCTGAAGGCAGCAAAATGACCAATAAAATAATAGGGGTAACATTTCTCTTTATTAAGTATATTTATTTTGATTTAGGAAGACAAAGCAGAAGAAAATTGACTGTCTAAAAATGAATTTTATATATTTTATATTATTATTATTATTATTATTATTGCTTGAGACAGGGTCTTGCTCTGTCACCCAGATTGGAGTGCAGTGGCATGATCATGACTCATGGCAGCCTTGATCTCCTGGGTTCAAGTGATCCTCCTGCGTTAAACTCTTGAGTAGCTGGCCCTACAGACACACACCATCACGCTCAGCTAATTTTGTAATTTTTTTTTGAGACTGGCTCTTGCCATGTTATCCCAGCTGGTCGTGAACTCCTGAGTTTAAGTTATCCTCCTGCCTCAGCCTCCCAAAGTGCTGGGATTACAGACATGAACCACCGCACCTGGCCATGTTTTTTTTTATATTATTAATTCAGCGAACACTTGTTGAATAATCTACTCACTCATTTAAAAAATACTTATTGTATACTCAGTATTCTACCCATTTGGGATACAGTGACAATCAAGACAGGCAAAGTACCAAACCACAAGAAGCCTACAGTCTAGAGTAAGAAGTGTTTTATAATTAAGGGCGGGGAGCTGGATCCATTGAAGGCCTTCAAAAGGTAGGATGAAAATTTAAATAAAATTCAGACTCTAGTAAGAAGATGGGCCAAGAAGTCTGAATTCTTCATTGGACCTCCATTTTCAAGATATAATAGCAAATATTATAATGTTGAACAGAATTTCAGGGTTACAATGTTATTTTTTTCCAAAGATAGGTTACTTTTGATGACATTATCAATTAAATTAGCAATGCCAGGAGTCTTGAGTCACATTTGTTTATAGATCTTTGACAACAACATGTTTGTTCAGCCCTGCCCCATGCTCTTGTTTAATGTGTAGGGAAGCTGGAAGAGTTCTATGAGTCTAACATAATTAGTTGTCCATAATGAATAAACTACATGGACTTTGTGAATCTTATGCATGCAGCAGAGTAGAGTGGTTAAGAGCATGAATTTTAAAGCCAAACTGCCTGGGTTTGCATCCTGACCCTATTCATTACTTACTAGGTGTGCACCCTTGAACAAATTAAACTACTTAGCCTGATCCTTCAGGCTCCTCATCTGCTAAATAAACATAATAATAGTACCTACCTTGGTTGTGACGATTAAATACATGCATATGTGTAAAGTGCTAGAAACGGGCCTGTTCCATCATAAGTGCTATTTAGGTGTTTCTTTCAGGGACTAAGGCTCATTTTCCTTGCCTTATGTTACCCAGTTTTGACTCTTAGGAACTGGTTAGGATTTAGAGATGGAGGGAAAAATCCATACTTTACAATAGTTCCAGAGGAATCAAAATTGTGGAAAGCACCTTATAAATCATGTGGTCTAGTCCCTTCATTTTATACATGAGAAAATTGAGATCCAAGAAATTGAGTTACATGTCTAACATGAATTTAAATAGTCTCCCATTAGGCAGGTAAATTCAATGTAGCTTAACAGTGTTGGTCACCGTAATTCAGCTGCGATCATGAAATATCCAGATTATTTGAGCCACCTTGGATTATAAAGACCCACTAAATTAAACTGAGATCCACGATCTTCAGTGTACTCAAGGCTACAAATGGGATAAGAAAACTCAAGTAAAATTCAAGCTTCCTGATTTTAATTTATGATCATAATGTACTGTACTGAGGGAAGCACATATGAAAGATACGTGGTAACAGTTGTGTTGTATTAAGGGAGTGCATGTCTATAAAAGTATTTTTTCCTAAGGTTTTATTATCTGTTAGCTCTTTGTTGGTGTCGGCTGAGTTTCTTTTTGATCTCAGACAATGAGTTTACTCTTATGTCACTCTCTTACGTTCAATGACATATCTGTGATGACAGATAAAGACCTATCTTTAAAGATGCATGCACAAGTGTGACTGTATGTTTTGTAAGTAAAGCAGTTATGCAAGAATGTAACTTTTCTTTTCTTTTTTTTATTTTTTGAGACAGGTTCTCACTCTGTTGCCTAGGCCAGAGTGCAGTGGTGCAATCTTGGCTCTCTGCAACCTCTGCCTCCTAGGTTCAAGTGAATCTCATGCCTCAGCCTCCTGAGTATCTGGGATTACAGGCATGTGCTATCACACCCGGTTAATTTTTGTATTTTAATAGAGATGGGTTTCACCATGTTGGCCAGGCTGGTCGCGAACTTCTGATGTCATGTGATCTGCCTGCGTCTGCCTCCCAAAGTGCTGGAATTACAGGAATGAGCCATTGTAGATTACCAGCAAAATTAAGAGGCAGATACAGGAATTTCCCATATTCCCTAGCCCCTACTCCATTATCAACTCTCCCCACCAGAGTGATACATTTGTTACAATTGATGAACCTGCATTGACACATCCTAATCACCCAGAGCCCGTAGTTTACTTTAATTAGGGTTCCCTCTTGGTATTGTGCATTTTATGTTTTGGGCAAATTTATGACATGCATCACCATTACAGTATCATGCAGAGTAGGTTCACTACCCTAAAAATCCTCTGTGCTCTGCCTCTTTATCCCTCCCTCCCTCCTAACATCTGGCAACTACTGATTTTTTTTTTTTTTGCTGTCTCCATTTTCTAGAATGTCACAGAGTTGGAATTATACAGCACATATGTAGCCTTTTCAAACTAGCTCATTACATTTAGTACTATGCATTTAAGTTTCTTCCATGTCTTTTTATGATTTGATAACTCATTTCTTTATTATTATTAATAATTTTTCATTGTCTAGATGAACTATAGTTTATCCATTCACCTACATCAGGACAATCTTGCCTCCAGGATTTGGCAATTATGAATAAAGCTGCTATAAATACACATGTGTAGATTTTGGTGTGAACATAGCTTTCGACTCCTTTGGGTAAATAACAAAAAGCATGATTGCTGGTTCATATGGCAAGAGTATGCTTAGTTTTGGAAAAAACTGCCAAACTGTCTTTCAAACAGGCCGTACCTGGACATTTTGCAGTCCACCAGCAACGAATGAGAGTTCCTGTTGCTCCACATCTTTGGCAACATTTGGTGTCAGTGTTCTGGATTCTGGCCATTCCAGTAGGTGTGTAGTGGTAACTCCTAGTTATTTCAATATGTATTTCCCTGATGACATATTATGCGGAGTGTCTTTTCATATTCTTGTTTGCCATCTGTGTGTCTTGTTTGGTGAAGTATCTGTTAAATCTTTGATCCATATTTTAATCAGGTTGTTTGCTTTCTTATTGTTGTGTTTTAAGAGTGTTGTATGTTTTGGATAACAGTCCTTTATCAGTTGTTTTTTGGAAATATTTTCTCTTAGCCTATGGCTTTTTCATTTCATTCTCTTGATAGTGTCTTTTGCAGAACAGAAAATTTTAATTTTAATGAAGTCCAGCTTATCATCTCTTAATTTATGTTACTCCTTTGTTGTCATATCTAAGAAGTTGTTGCCAAAGCCAAGGTCATCTAGAATTTCTCCTATGTTATATTATAGGAGGTTTATAGTTTTGTGTTTACATTTAAGTCTGTAAAGTGTTTTGAGTTAGTTTTTATGAAGGGTGTAAGGCATGTACCTAGTCATTTTTTCTATATGAATGTCTACTTGTTCCAGCACCATTTGTTGAAAATATCTTTTACTCATTGCATTACTTTTGCTCCTTTGTCAAATATAAGCTGATCATAATTCCATTCATGTGTATTTGCATGTATGTGACTCTTTTTGGGCTTTCTATTCTGTTCCGCTGATCTATTTGCTTAGTCTTTTGTCAATACCACATTGTCTTGATTACTGTCAACTATATTTAAGTCTTGAAGTTAGGTAGTGTCAGATCTCTGATTTTGTTCAGCCAACCCAGAGTTGGCTATTGTAGGTCTTTTGTCTGTCCATTTAAAATTTAGAATAAGTTTGTCAATATCAACAAAATAATTTGCTGGGATTTTGATTGTGATTCCTAACTTGATTCTATAAATCAAGTTTTGATTGTGATTCCTAAGAACTGACATCTTTACAATATTGAGTTTTCTTATCTATTAACATGCAATATCTTTTCATTTATTTAGTTATTCTTTGATTTCTTCAATCAGAGTTTTGTGGTTATTCTCATATAAATCTTGTACATGTTTTGTTAGATTTATATCTAAGTATTTCATTTTTTGAAGTGCTACTGTAAACAATATTGTGTTTTTAATTTTAAATTCCACTTATTCGTTGCTGATATATATGAAAACAATTGACTTTTGCATATTAACCTCGTATCCTCCAACCTTGCTATAATTGCTTTTGTTTTCCTAATTCTTTTGGATTTTCTGCACAGATGATTATGTCATCTGCAAACAAAGACAGACATTTGCAACAATGTTGAAAAACATTGTTGAGGTGACATTCTTTCTTTGATCCTGAAAACTTTCCTTAAACTTTTGTAAGTCAAATTCATTTCCATTTTGAACCTGCGTAAAGTGGAGAAATATTCACCGTCAACAGTTTGGTGTCCCCTTGCTTTCCTTGAGTTGATTCATCTAATGCCAAGACATTGGGTGAGGGCTCATTGGTCCCTTGGTTGTTTGTCTATACAGTTCTCTGCTGAGATGTGAGTCATTGCCCATCTGGTTCTCTATTCTTTGTCTATGCAGTTCACCCCAGAGGTGTCCCTCCATCTTGTTGGGCAGTCGCTTTACTGCTGTTCAAACTCTCTATTCCTTTTATACCTAGCTTAAGGATGTTGAATCATTTGGTTACTTCTCCTGATTTTTGTGAATTTGCCTAAAGTTGGGACAGTTTAAGACATGAGGCATGGTCATTTTCTTTATGGGGTCTTGTCTTGCCCCTTTCCTGAGGGCTTTCCTAGAAAGGACTCTCTTTTTCTCTCGGAGGATACTATTGTTTTTCCTTGCCTTTCCTATGCTATTCCAGAAAAAGAGTCTTTCAAACAAGCCCCTTCTCTTCAACCACCATTATTGTTTTTAAAATAATGTCAACTTTTAGTTTAGATTCATGGGGTGCATGTGCAGGTTTGTTACATGGGTACATTGCCTGAGGTGTGGGATATGAATGATCTTGTCACTTAGGTTGTGAGCATAGTACCCAATAGTTAGTTTTCCCCCCTTTCCCTTCTTTTCCTCCCCTCTTTCTTTATCCCCAGTGTCATTGTTGCCATTTTTATGTCCACAAGTACCCAATGTGCTTCTCAGTGAGAATGTATGGTATTTGATTTTCTGTTTCTGCATTAATTCTCTTAGGATAATGGCCTCCAGCTGTGTTCATGTTGCTTCAAAGGACATGCATAATTTTATCCTTTTTTATGGCTGTGTAGTTTTCCATAGTGTATAAGTATCATATTTTCTATTTCTTTTTAAAAAATATTTTTTCTTTTTATTTAACTTTTATTTTGGTATATGCACAGGTTTTTTATATAGGTAAACTTGTGTCATGGGGATTTGTCATACAGATTATTTTATCATACAGGTAGTAAGCCTAGTACACATTGGTTATTTTTCCTTATCCTCTTGTACCTTCCAACCTCCACCCTCCAATAGCTCCCAGCGTGTATTATTCTCCTCTATGTGTTCATGTGTTTTTATCATTTAGCTCCCTCTTATAAGTGAGAACATGCACTATTGGTTTTTTGTTCCTGCATAAGTTTGCTAAGGATAATAGCCTCTGGCCTCCAGCTCCATCCATGTTTTTGCAAAGGATGTGATCTCATTTTTTATGGCTGCAGAGTATTTCATGGTGTTCTACATTTTCTGTATCCAACCTACCATTAATAGGCACCTAGGTTGCTTCCATGTCTTTGCTATTGTGAACAGAGCTGCAATGAACATACAAGTGCATGTGTCTTTTTGGTAGAATGATTTATTTTCCTTTGGATATATATCCAATAATGAGATTTCTGGGTTGACTGGTAGTTCTACTGTTAGTTCTCTGAGAAATCTCCAATCGCTTTCCAAAGTGGTTGAACTAATGTACATTCGCACCAACAGTGTAGGTGTTCCATTTACTCTGCAGCCTCACCAGCGTCTGTAATTTCTGACATTTTCTTAGTAGCCATTTTGACAGGTGTGAGATGGTGTCTTATTGTGGTTTTGAGTTACATTTTTCTGATGATTAGTGATGTTGAACAGTTTTTCATATGTTTGTTGGCTGCTTGTTTGTTTTCTTTTGAGAAGTGTCTGTTCATATGTTTTGCCTACTTTCTAAAAGCGTTACTTCTTTTTTGCTGGATTTATTTATTTATTTATTTAGAGATGGAGTCTCAGTCTGTTGCCCAGGCTGGAGTGCAGTGGCATGATTTTGGCTCACTGCAAACCTCCGCCTCCCGGGTTCAAGCAATTCTCCTGCCTCAGCCTCCTGAGCAGCTGGGATTACAGGCGCCCACCACCACACCTAGCTAATTTTTGTATTTTTAGTAGAGATGGGGTTTCTCCATATTGGTCAGGCTGGTCTCGAACTCCTGACCTCAGATGATCCTCATGCCTCAGCCTCCCAAAGTGCTGGGATTACAGACATGAACCACCACGCCCGGCTTTTTTTGCTTGTCAAATTAAGTTCCTTCTTGATTTCGGATATTAGACTTTTGTTGGATGCATAGTTTGCAAGTATTTTGTCCCATTCTGTACATTGTGTTACTCCGTTGACAGTTTCTTTTGCTGAGCAGAAGCTCTTTAGTTTAATTAGGTCTCATTTGTCAATTTTTATTTTTGTTGCAATTGCTTTTGAAGACTTTGTCACAAATTCTTTCCTAAGGCTGATGTCCTGATTGGTGTTTCCTAGGTTTTCTTCTAGGATTCTAGTAGTTAGAGGTCTTACATTTCAATCTTTAATCTATCCTGAGTTAGTTTTTCAGAGATCATATTCTTACTACTTTCCTCCACATCTGTTTTTTTCTCCCCATCCTGATAGGTTATTTCTAGCATCTTCTCAGATCCTTTTCTCTTTCTCAAATATTTCTCCCAAACATTCTGCTTATGTCAAGAATGCTTTCAGTTTCTCTAGGAGCTTAGGTTTTAGAAACTAACATTAAAAAAAACAAAAAACAAACAAACAAACAAACAAAAAACCTTTGTTCATGCTTTTCATGCTTTACCTCCCTTTTCCAAAGCATGTAGCACACACTGTCAACAGGTTGATGACAAAAATTAACATTTTCTGAAGAAAAAAAGAGAATGTATTAGATCAAGAAATGTTACCCCATCATATAGTTATTAATATTTATTTTACTTTGTGAGGTTGGGTTGGCTTCAGTTTATGTGTTTTGTAACTATCCAGATGACAGTGATGGCAGTGTCAACCCCAAAGATTTTTGGAATCCTATAAAATAAGGGAATCCTGAGGGTTTTTATTGACTTTTTTTTCATTAATATGTCTTAGTTGTCCATATTTTTCAGGTACATGTAATATTTTGATATGTGTGTACAATGTATAATCATCATATCAGGATAATTGGGATATCTAACACCTCAAACATTTATCTTTTCTTTGTGTTGGCAATATTACAATTTTTCTCTTCTAGGTGTTTTGAAATATAAATTATTCACTTTAACTTCTTACTGTAGTATCAAATACTAGAACTTGTTCTTCTACTTAATTGTATTTTTGTATTCATCAAAGACATTTTTATGTTATATTAAAATAGAAGTTAAGGATCTTTAGAGAAATGCTATCTACTATGATGCTATTTTTTGAATGATAAATGAGGATTATTTAACAATGAGCCCTAATTCATTTTGAAAAACAATTAGTGCTAGATATCAGAAAAACTTATGAATTATACATAGTAAATACCATCTTCTGCATTTGTGGTGTAAACTGAGACACTGAAAAGTAACTCACCCCAAATTTAGTGACTGACCCAGTGGCTGACCTGTTTTAACATTTATATGCAGGTGTCTGCTATGAACCTAGCACTATTCTAAGCACTGTCCCTGAAATCGTTTTCGAGTTTGTGTGTAATATGACACTGATTGCAATTTCTAAGGGACTTTTTCACATTGGAAGAGGTAAAGTAATTTTCCCAAGTACTGTAGAAAACTGACATTATAATCCCTAGTTTTATTTCACCATATTGTTTCTTACAAATGTCTCTCCACTGATATGTTATAAATGGGCTCAGCAGAATATGTGGGATATAACAATAAAATATATTTTTAGTATTTCCCAAAATTAGATCACTGTCATATTTAAGTGAATGATTCTTATATTAATCATTGCAGCTTTTAGAGCTGTAAACTGTCACTTGCATTACAGAATGATGAGATTCATTTGTTGATTCTCTGCCCATGAAATCTCCAGTTAATACACAAATGACAGACTCAGCATTTCTCCTTCTCCCAGAGATAGGCTAGTTCTTGAAGGTCATTTTTTTTTGTGTGTAGACTTTCTGTAATTCATTTGCTCAGAGTATACTTTTCAATGGACATAGTTCACTCCTTGTTGATTAGAGTTGTAGAGTATTTGCTGTCTGCCTGAGTTTTGCAAATTATCAGTGGTAAAGGATTAAAGTGTAAACATAAGGTCATTGGCCTTCGAAGTGGTGGATGGGCTGATATTACAGTTTAAAAATATTTAAATGAATTTATTCTTTAATATATTGAAGGATTTCTACAGGGCATATTTTTTAGGCAAAAGAAATGAACTATGATCAGAGGTGATTCTAAAGTGTAAGGTGTTGGATCTTCTATATATTAAATTTTGAAAGTACTATGAATGAATAGAAATACATCTTGCTTGTTACTCTATTAAGCTATCATAGTCTCCTATCTTGTATTAGAGATTTTTGTGGTGTGTCTTTGCTTTTAATTTGCAAAATCTGTGTAAGGAATTAATGTGCATATTAATAGTTTTGTGTTTCACAAAGGCTTAAAATTGTTTTTTTTTCTTTTTTAAAATTATTCTTTAAGTTCTGGGGTACATGTGCAGAACATGCAGGTTTGTTACACAGGTTTACGTGTGCTGTGGTGGTTTGCTGAACCCATCAACCTGTCACCTACATTAGGTATTTCGCCTAATGCTATCCTCCCCCTAGCCACAAACTCCTCGACAGGCCCCGGTGTGTGATGTTCCCTTCCCTGTGTCCACGTGTTCTTATTGTTCAACTCCCACTTATGAGTGAGAACATGCAGTGCCTGTTTTTCTGTTCTTGTGTTAGTTTGCTGACAATTATGGTTTCCAGCTTCATCCATGTCCCTGCAAAGGACATGAAGTCATCCTTTTTTATGGCTGTATAGTATTTCATGGTCTATATATGCCACATTTTCTTTATCCAGTCTATTATTGATGGGCATTTGGGTTGGTTCCAAGTCTTTGCTATTGTGAATAGTGCTGCAATAAACATACGTGTGCATGTGTCTTTGTAGTAGAATGATTTATAATCCTTTGGGTATATACCCAGTAATGGGATTGCTGGGTCAAATGGTATTTCTAGTTCGAGATCCTTGAGGAATCTCCACACTGTCTTCCACAATGGTTGAACTAATTTACACTCCCACCAACAGTGTAAAAGCGTTCCTATTTCTCCACATACTCTCCAGCATCTGGAGAGTCAGTTAAAAAGTCAGTTTCCTGACTTTTTAATGATGGCCATTCTAACTGACATGAGATGGTATCTCATTGTGGTTTTGATTTGCATTTCTCTGATGACCACTGATGATGAGCTTTTCAATATGTTTGTTGGCTGCATAATATCTTCTTTTAAGAAGTGTCTGTTCATATTCTTTCCCACTTTTTGATGGGGTTGTTTATTTTTTCTTGTAAATTTGTTTAAGTTCTTTGTAGATTCTGGATATTGCCCTTCATCAGACAGATAGGTTGCAAAAATTTTCTCCCACCCATTCTGTAGGTTGCCTGTTCATTCTGATGATAGTTTGTTTTGCTGTGCAGAAGCTCTTTAGTTTAATTAGATCCCATTTGTCAATTTTGGCTTCTGTTGTCATTGCTTTTGGTGTTTTAAACAGGAAGTCTTTGCCCATACCTATGTCATGAATGGTATTGCCTAGGCTTTCTTCTAGGAATTTTATGGTTTTAGGTCTTATGTTTAAGTCTTTAATCCATCTTGAGTTAATTTTTGTATAAGATGTGAGGAGTGTCTGCATATGCCTAGCCAGTAAAACTGTTTTTAAAACAATGTAAAATCTCAGGATTTTACATTGAGTTAACTCTTTGTCCAAATCAAACACAACTGGAAATCTATCTTGTTCTCTGCACAGATTATTTAACTCTTAGTGTCAAGATACATAAGCACCTATATATATATCACCAAGATAGGTATTATGTCTCTAAATCAGAGTGTGATGTGATTATCCAATAATGGTTCATGGGGATAACCAAGTGATATTAGAAAAAAATACTAATTTGGAACTCAGTAGGACTGCAAATAAGTAAAAATGGAAGCCTGGAAACTGAAAACAAATTCAAAATAAGTTTTCCTATCAAGGTAAACTTAGCTTTTATTTTGTTTCATATATGTATAAGCAATTAATAATAACGTAGTGAGTTTGCCCCATATGTTTCACCATATATTTAACTCTCTTAAGTACTGTTGGTGACAAAGAAATAAAATAACGGGTAATTTTAGCCTCTACTGTCTTTAAAGTGCTTATAAGTTAGTTGTAGAATGATAATAACAGTCCTAACTCTGCTACTAACGAGCAACATTACATTGCATAAGTGTCTGAGTCTACTTTTCTAGACTTGTACATCACAGATGCTCTTGATTTTCCTCCTACTTTTCACCTTCTCCATTTCACTGGCTTCCTCTGGCCCCTCCTCCACCCTCAGACCCCTAAATGTAGTATGGAAGTTTCCGCCCTCAACTTTCATCTTTTTCCTGTCTACATTTTCCTCCTGGTTGATCAGATGATCTCTTTGAACACTATCTATGTACTATTATTTTCAAATTTTTATCCATTGCCGGAAGTCCTCCCATGAATTCTAGATTCATATATTGTGCAACATCACATTTCTACCAGGATGTCTAACAAGTATTTCAAACTTAACAAGGCCAAACAGAACTAGTAACTACCTTCCTTAAGCCTAGTGTATATCCTCCCATTTCCCCCTTTCCATGTACCCCCCATTCCCCGGCCTTTTCTGTTTCTGTAAATGGTGACAACATTTTCTCAGTTGTGTAGGTCAAACCTAAGTCATTATTGAATCTTTTTTCTTTCTTACACCTCACACCTAATTTTTCAGTGATTACTGACAGTGCTGCTCACAAAATATATTCACAACGAAAACATTTTCAGAATAGTCAGGCCACTGCTGACCACTTTGCTTGCTGTTACCATCATTCAGATCTCAATGAGAGTGTTACTTCCTCAGACAGCCCTTCTCTGACACCTTCAGGAAAGCTGTAGCCCTTCACTATCATACTCACTCTCAGTACCTGATTTTATTATCATCTTCAACTTATCAGTACATGGAAGGTTTATTTATTTACTTGTTAATTTGCTGTCTTCTGCACTGGAATGTAAACTCCTTCAGGTCAAAGAATATGTACAGTCTATTCAATGTTGAATCCCCAGCACTAAGAATAGAGACTGGCACATGGTAAGTAATCAAAAAAATTTGCTGATGGTTTGGTTAACTGGCCTTTATATTTTAATCTGTAAAACAAAGGGAATGAAACCAATGATCTCTAAGGACTTTTCCAGACCTAAGATTCTTTTCTATTCTCTTAATACTGGATTGGTTTGAATAATGAGGATAGCAAAATGTCCAAGTTGTACCCATTTTCTGAGACCTAGTTAAGTCACATCTCTAACCACTTGAACCCATAGAACTTTCTTCCTTCCTGTGTGAACAACCGTAGAGTCTCTATGTTAGTTCACGGCTAGCCAAATACCTTTGCCTTATTAGTTAAGTGCCCTCGCATGCATATTTATAATTGCAATTTCACTTGAACACTTTTGAAGTAAGACCCTATGCTGGTCCCCCCTGTTTTTCTTACGGCATTAATGATAACACTAGTTAAAATTTGTTGAGTGTCAATACAAGGAAGGCAATGTTTATACTTGATAAGCATTAACTAATTTAATTCTTACAGCTACCCCATAAATTAAGATTATTATTTATTCTCAAGAGAGAAAATCAAGGCACAGCGTGTTGAAGTACCTTGCCCACACAGCTAGTAAGAAGTGGAGCTGGTATTCAAACTTGAGAAGTCTAATTCCAAACTAATGCTCTTAATCAATGCACAGTAATATTTCATGTGGTACCTAGCTCGGACACTAGAAATATGTGGGAAGTAGAACAGACACTAGATATTCATTTGAGTGTGCTCAGTGAATAAATAAGAAATAAACAAAAATGTGCAGCAGTAGTTCTATGAAGTCACTGTATATCTCACCCAGAAAATCTCTAAGTAGTTATTACTGGAAGGACTCTCATTCTCATGAATACCTTGTTTTATTCTGATTGCTGCCTTCACATGACTTGCATTTGTATTTATCATTCCACTTCACTCTGCTTCTGCTTAATCCAGCAGTTTTGCATCTGAGCAACCATCTGTCTTCAAACAAATTCCACAAATGTAATCATCAGTACAGCTAAACCAAAAACAAATTCAAACCTAATCTTCCCAGAAGATCAGAACTTGGTGTAAGTTAAAAAGACTTTAAGAGTTTTCAAGAGTATTCTTTTTACATGTTTTCTAGCAGTGACAAAGTAATAAGTAAAAAGAATATCAGTTAAAATATAAAATAATGCTTTGTGTGGCTATTTAAAAGATTGTAGAATAGGCCAGGTGTGGTGGCTCATGCCTGTAATCCCAATACTTTGGGAGGCTGAGGCGTGCGAACCACCTGAGGTCAGGAGTTCAAGACCAGCCTGGCCAACATGGGGAAACCCCCATCTCTACTAAAACCACAAAAATTAGCGGGGCCCGTAATCCCAGCTGCTCAGGAGGCTGAGGCAGGAGAATCGCTTGAACCCAGGAGGCAGAGGTTGCAGGGAGCTGAGATTGCGCCATTGTACTCCAGACGGGGTGACAAGAGAAAGACTCAGTCTCAAGAAAAAAGAAATGATAGAATAAAGCAATATGAAACAGTAGATTTCATCTTGTATTTATTGTGAGACTTTGAAATTAGAAATAGTCATGGATGTTTCTCATTCCCAACATGGTTGCCAGTGTCTGTTTTCTTCTTCGGCATGTACTGCCCCATGGACTAATGATCTGTTTTGCTGCTGTGGGTTACAGGAAAGGTACAAAGCAAGGCCTTTATGACACTTAGAAAGCCTATTTAAGATAAACAAATAATAAAGCACAAGACGAAAAGGGTACACCCTCATCTCAGGTCGCAATTCAGTCTCCCTTCTCCCCCAAATTTTCTATTGCCAATAACAATGAATGTAGCTTTGTCAACATAATAATAGTTTTGAGGGACTGTCAGAGAATAGTTGTCCTAATTTTTTGAAAGGCATCATAGCATATATGTATCTTGAACGTCTCTTTGCTGTTTTGTTCACTAGCTATTGACCTTGGGCAACTTACTTAATCTTAGCTACTTTATGTTAACCTCAGTTTCCTCAATTGTAAAATGCAGTAATGACAAGGCTATTCTAGTAAGATTTCCAGAAGAGCAAATATGCTACTGCTGGTAAAGCACTGCTGAGAACAGGGACTGGCATGTTTGAAGGCATTTTATAAGTGCTTGTTAAACAAACAGAGTGTCCCCTGCTGTCCTCTTTCCCCTCACACACTCAGTGGTTCAGTAGAGTTAATATAGTTCTAATCCAAATAAATACACTTGAGATTTTAGTGTTTGCAGCTTTATAATGAATAAATGCAAAATTTCTATTATTGTTATTTTCAATTACTATTGGCAATAAACTCATGGACTTTTATTATACTTTCATGGATATCAAGGAGTAGATGGACATCAGACTGGAAATGGCTTATTTGTTCATTTATTTATTTATTCATTCATTCATTCAATCAACAAATATTTATAGAGCACTTGCTACATGCTAGGAATGTATGTGATTACTTATGTGAATCTTAAATTTGCTGGAGACGGGGATATAGCAATCTTTCTTTGTTTTTTCATAATACAATCACTTGGAAAGTTTTTACTCACTGAATTTAATTCATAGGTTTAATTACTATCTACTGTCTAGTACTGAACTGAGATTTTGTGAAGAATACAGTGAACAGGGCAAATGTTTACTCTTATAAAATGATTACAATTTAATAAAATCTTATAAATTCAAGAGATATAACTAAGAATGAAAACAAAGTAATAGAGATCATCAGAAGACAGTGAGAAGAATGTAAGCCTGGGAAAAGAGAAGGTCTGGAGGTGTGCTCTGGAGATGGGAAGATTTAGATAGATACAAAGCAGGGGAAATCATCATGGTGGGAGAAAGTCCAATAAGCAGAGATTTGCGTCTGAAAATGAACATGACCCCCTAGGTAAAAGGAAGATGACCTAATAGCACCTTGCACATCTTCTCATCTACTATGGCATTTAACACCTTGTAGGCTTGCAAAATATGTTACAGGGAGTATTACTGAGTCAATGGGAAAATTTATTCATGAAAGAGAATAACAGATTATATTATGGAGGTCATTTCTTCACATATTTGTTCATTTGTCTCCTCACCTATTTAACAGACATTGAACACACACATGCCAGTCATTTGCTAGCCACTGGGGATATTGCTGTGATAGAGAAAGACAGAGCTTCTGCTTTCAGGGACATTATAAACTAGTGGAATCAGATTACAGAGTATGTTGCTTTTTTTGTTTTGTTTTTTTTTTTTTTAATTTGGAGACAGGGTCTTGCTTTGTTGCCCAGGCTGGAGTGCAGTGGCATGATTATAGCTCACCACAGACTTGAACTCCTGGCTCAAGCAATCTCCCACCTCAGTCTTCCAAGCAGCTGAGACTACAGGTGTGCACCACCACTCCTGAGCAATTTAATTTGTGTATATGTGTGTGTGTGTGTGTACAGACAGGATCTCACTTTGTTGTCCAGGCTAATATCAATCTCCTGGGCTCAAGCAGTCCTCCCAGTTTGGCCTTCCACAGTGTTGGGATTATAGGTCTGAGCCACCTTGTCCTGCTAGATTACAGAACATTTTGAATACCAAAGCAAGAAGCTTGGCATTTATTTAAAATGTTATAGGGAACAAATAAAACATCATAAAGAGAGGAAGTTTTAGTATTCATCAGAGTAGATAGGGAGTAGAAGTATGATCATTAATTCAGAGTTTATTGTAATAACTCAGGTGTGATTTGGTGAGAGCCCGAACCAAACTGGTGTCGGTGCCCTGGTGAATAAGAATAAATGTGAAAATGGGTCAAAACAATTTAACTAACAGATAGATCAAAACTCTTTAGGGACATATTGGATACTTTAAGTTAAGGAGAAGAAACTATTAAAGGTACTCCGAAGCTATCAAATGGTGTGGCATGAAAACTTATGGTATCATAAGCCAAATGGGTACATTTTTGAAAAAAATTAGATGGGGGTTATGGAGGGAAAATGGCCAATTGACTAAGAGCACACTGACATACCGAAGTGATGTCAAGTGGGTTTCATGAGGAGGAATGGATTTCCAAGTTTTTTTGACAGTGACCTGAGTAAAACGCAGATTTTACATGATGACCTGATATACACCTGTATAACAAAACTTTCACAAAATGGTACTAATCCCACTATAGGCAATTTATCCTGATCAATTCTATTCTATTAATTTTATTTTACTAAACAATACTGGCCATGACATCCTAAATTTATTTCATGACCCTGTTTGAAAGTTGTTCTAAAGATAGTTGAAAATTAGGAACTTTCTACAGTAGGTGTGTTGTAGAAATTTTGACAATGAGGCCCTTATAGAAGAAAGGTCAAGGCTAATCCAGATTTTGGAGTTGTGCCATATGACATTAGGAAATAAGCTTGAGTTCACAGGGTATAGAGGTTTTTCCTAGATGATCATGACTACAAACAGAACAGTTTCTAACTCATGGATAAATTAGTTACGTATACCCCAGGATGTGGATGACAAAGAATATTAGAAACAGCACGAAATATCATCACTGACTTTTTTTTTTACTATAAAATGTATGTTTTAGTTTAAAAATAAAGGTACCTGTGTTAATATTTAACTACACTGGATTTTTCCTAGTGAGTAAAGCAGTATCCCCAATATCCTCTTCCCCGTGCTTGTAGGTACATTTCATATTTGATATTTTCTACGATTATGAACAGTTTTAAGGTACAGTAAGATTGAAAGAAAGAATAACCCTTGAATGGACAGACTTGTGACTGTTAGTTTAATTTGGCCAATCAAGAAGTAACTGCACCAATGTAGTAAGTGGCCATGAGCAAGTTTCTCTACAACAAAAAACATTGCTTCACAGAGTGGTTGAGTCACTGGAAAGATTTTCATATTTAAACTCCTTTAGCATCCCCTTTATCTACTCACCTAAACCAAATACAAAATAATATCAATGGGAATTAGTACTGGGTTGGGACTTGGATTTGAGTGGGGAGGCCAAAGAAGAGCCAGCCATAACAGCACATTGTAAGTATTGAGTAACATTCTGGGCAATGAATGTGGTGTGGCTGCTGGGCCAATAGGGTATATCTTTGGGCTATTTAAATAGACCCTGTTTTGGCTAGTGACTAGAATATTTTTAACCTCTTTGGTTGGTCAGGATTGATGTAAGGCAGCTTCTGCTAGCCTGTTTACCTTCGTGGTATCCCTTTACACTAATTTCTGGATTGCATTCTAATGAGAAAAGACAAATGTAGAGGATGCATGGTATCAAGTTGCTCATGAACATTTACCATATGGGTACAGTTGACTCTTGATCTGACAAATTAAATTGACAGTCAATGAAAGTTTCGAATGGCTTCTGTATCCAAGGCATGAGCTGGATCTAGTGTTAGATATAGTGAGGATAAACCATAGTTAGTGCTTTCAAGAAACTTATTATATTGGGGATGTAGGATATAAATTGTAGCATTTATTTTGTATGCAAACTTTAATCTAAAAACCTCAATGATCCAAATAGAAAAGGAAAAAAACTTTCTGAACAGTCAAACAGAGATTCCAAAGTTCAAGCACCAAAGTTCAGACCCTAACAGTTATTTACAAGGGTCAGTTAACCTTTTGTTCTAGTGGGATAGGACTCCCATGGTGAGATTTGAAGAACTGTGGAACCACTGTTTCAGGTTCTTTTTCCACTTTGTCACCCGTTTGAAATTCCATCCATTAGGAATTAACTGGCATGACGGCAGTCCCTTCTACAATAAAATGCCACCATTCTAGAAAGGTTAGATATGGGGGAGGAAATGGAGTGTTGATGAGATTAGGAGCATGGGGTTGAGATGAGAGGTTTTGTGAGATTTTGTGGAATTAGCTTAGTAAGATTTTTAATCTTTAAGACCTACCCGAGTTTGCCAACAGGTTAAGAAAGGGAAGTTTTGGTATGAGATTTATGTTAGAAAGGAGGTACATGGAACTTAGAGGCTGCGTAGCAGTTGGAAAGGTGGGACCCCTAAGAGATAGATGTTTGAGGTATACAGAAGGCCGTGGAATGGGAGAGAGAAAAATGATCATTTTCATGCTTAGTTTTGCCTGGAAACCCAGATAATTGCAAACTCTGCTTTTTTTTTTTTTTTTCTGCCTGCCAACCTGCGTTTCTTTTCTTTCTGAAAGTTCTATAGGAAGTTTCATTGTCTTTGAAGCTGGGATCTAATTCTTTGCTTGGATCTTTTATCAAACATTTAGAAATTACACCACATCATATCCTCCTTACTTTCTTCAGTCCTCTGCCAACTCATTCCATTTCTCCAGGAAAAGGTATCTTCACAAGCAAAAATAAACACAGTGAATACAAATTTGAAATTTGAAGTCTCTTGGATTGTATAGGTAGCTAAGGAAGTTAGAGCTCACACAGCTTATTTACACATGAGATTGTCCTTGGATTTAGAGCTTCTCCTCCACTGCTTCTTTATTATCCCAGGAGTACCTTGTATTCTACCTGCATATAATTTATAATGTTTCACTATAATTATCTTATTTTCCTGTCTCCCTTGTTACATTGTGAGCTCCTTGAAATCAGCTCCTTAAAATAAGTATGAAACATTGTCTTATGGATTGTGCCCTGTCAACAAGAATGCTGTTGTTAAATAATTAGCACGTTTGTTGATGCTGGCCAATATTTGCTTTTAGATGTCATCACTCCTGATATGCATTTTTTGTCAATTTTCCATGTAACTGCAGATATAACTTTGGACTCATCAACACAGCCATTTGCTTTCAAGACATTAAATGCTTTAAACACAGCCATTTGTTTCTAATACATTAATAACTGAAAAAATAAACAGTATAAATTTAAAAATTAAAATTGAATCAAAGTAATACTTATCTGTATTTTATCTAGTAACTTAATTTATTGCTGTTAAATACACAGGATGTGTCACTACTGTAAATCAGAAGCATTTTGGAAAAAGAGTGCCATTGTCAACATCATATGTTACTAAAATTAGTTCTTTATTTTATTTAAATGCAAATTTTTGTTGCAATATATTATTGTTAAGTGAATGATTTTAGCAAACCAAATTTTCAAAGTATTATTCTAACAAAACATTTTTATTCTTTTCAATATCTACATAATGAAAAACAAATACTGAACAATTCAATGCTTGTATACCCAAAAATATTTTACAATTATTTTGATAGCATTTACATTATGTAGTTTATTATAATTAGGCTAGAGTTGAATTTCTCTCTAGAGAAAAAGTGAACATCTGCCAATTATTTATGTGATGTATTTCTTAAAACTTACACTTTTTTTGGATCAAGTCATTCATTTATTGATGTCAGCGCACACATAGCTACTTGGAAAATTCATGAGAATTTCAAGGCTTAAATTCCAAGCTTCAGCTGGGTTATGGGTTGAGAAAGTTTTAGCTAAGAACTGGCACTAAAAGATTACAAAACGTCTCACAAAGTCTAAAGCTATAGAAGACATCAAGGAGAAAAAATAAAAAACATTTTAATAAAAACATTCTAAACTCTATCTACTAAAATTTCAACATGAGACTATTTTAGCTATACAATCGTAGTTGTTTTACAGAAGGTTTATAAAGTTCAATTTTGTAACTTTAAACTTCTTTTAAGTAACAAGTTTCTTGAATTTCATGTTTAAAACATAGAATATGAATAGGCTCAAAGTGCATTCATTTCTGTTTAATTTCCATCTGTGGCTATCCTTATGAGACAGGATTATATTAATTTCAATTTATATGTTTATAGATTCTATTCATTGTTAATTTATTAAGAATGAATAAACATGGATTGCAGACATTAGCTGTATTTTTCTTGCATTTGAAAAACTTGATAAAAAGATAAGAGAAAGTCTCATTAATATAGTTTAAATAAGTTTAAATGAACTTTTTATTCTTTAAAAATATTAAGCTGAACTAGCTAGAGCATAATACTTGAGGAGTAATTGTGAGGCTTAGGAATGAACAGGCTCTCAAACTTGAATCCTAATTGCCTAACTTGATATATTCTTTCCTACCACTCAGGTCCTTTTCTCATTTGATAAGGCTGTCACATTGAAAACACGGAATTGCGGAATGTTCAAGGTGGAAGGATCCTTGAAGATGATTTAGTCCAACTTGGCCCGTATGGCATAGAGATATATGCAGATGTGCATGTCCAGTTCTGCAGCTAGAAACGGACACTGAGCTGGAGTAAACCGCACAGAGAAGAACTGAGGAATGTAAAGTAAAAGGTTAGGAAATTCGAATGTATATAAATTCCAGAGGCCCAGTGTAACATGAGGAAAGTCAAGGAGAGGGACTCTCATCATGTGAGATTTGGGGGCAGAGGGACTTAAAAGTTTGGACAAGCCAAAGATGGTGACCTGGGGTGGATTTTATGATGTAACCGTTTTTTCTCCTCATTCCCTATGAAATCTTCAGCCAATTCCATATTTCTCACTAATTCAAGTGAGTATCTGGGGGGGATTGGGTTATGGAGGGAAATGAGGGAGCAATTGCTTGGATTACATTCCAATTTTTTATTTGCATTACAATATCTACATAAGTTTATATACTTTTATTAGCATTATAAATACCTATATAAGTTTATACACTTTTGTTCTAACTTTTTTTGGGGGAAATGTGTCTCCATAAGTGAATAAGAAGTTAAATTACTGATTATGTTTCAATTGGTTAATTTGATGGTTAACAGTCTTTCACTTTTCCACTCCTCCGTATTTTGTAGAAAGCAATGCAAGCTGTTCATGATAGGAAAGATCTGCATATGTTCATTTTATAGTAGAAAAATGGTTAGATTTTTCTGTCCCCAATTTTCTCTCCAAATGAATCCAAATTTCCTGTATTTTGGAACGACTTTGGGTAAAGTGGTTGTTTATATAGTCTCTGATGATATTATTAGATATTGTTACATTTCCATGAATATGTTTCCCTTTATCTTTAAGAGAAAGAGAAGTATAACCTATCAGAGTGGGAGATGGCATAAAAGCTGGACTAAACGAATTGCTAGATGGAGGGCAAACCTAGTGTGAATGACTCAGTGAGAAGCTTCAGGAGTCCTGAGGGTAGCAGAAGGGTGCAGATTTAAAGTGACAGAGTGGCCAGAAAATGGGAGACTGGTTCAGAGATATTTCATCTACCTAAAAACTGTGCCTTTTCCATCCCATCACAGTGAATGCAGAACAAAGAACAAAAGGGTTAAAGGCTCAGGTTTAAATCCCAGGTATACGTACATTTCAATTGAGGTATTTTTTTTTCTTTTCTAAATGATCAGTACACTGTTTTTCTTTCTAAAGAAAATACTTTTCTTAACTACTCTCTATTTTTAAACTTCTCCCACAAAGATGAGAAAACATTTAAAAATCATTGGGGCTCTTTTTCTGTTTACCGAGTAAAGAGAATCTCTAAACCATATTTATAACTCTTACTCTAAATATTTACATTTACCCTCATGCCAGAACCCGTTGATGACTGACTAAACAGAGTTTCAAAGTTTGAAGAACAGAAAATTTAGAAATAACTAACAATTATGTAGGTTTATTTCTCTCAGTATAGAATGTTCATATGGAATTAATGCCAGAGGTTTTCAGAGAAAAATGCAGAAATTTTTACTTTGCAAATCCAGAAGGTGCAATTGTTCAAGTATTTCTTAAGTATGCAGATATCATTGAGAATTAAATATTTTAATTTCTAAACTATCTATTAATCTTTTAGTAGGATGCACATATGCAAAATGCCTTATTCGTACTGTAAGAAAAGATTCTTTTAGGTTTCATCAATTTTGTTTTAAAGCTGGGGCTCTTCATTAGATATAGGAAAATCAATTCGAAGCTTCTATTCAGTCATGATGAATTTGAGATTTTTTTTAGGTTTCTTTGTATGTAACAATATATTACAATATAATATTGCAGTGAAAACTAGATGGACTAATATTATTCTTTTCATTTGTTAAATTAAAAGCTATGCACAGAGTATATGCATGAGTGACAAAGGCCTGAATTTGTCAATTAGTAGCAATTATATTCAACAGTAAGGATTTTATGTTTGGGTAGGCCTTTCCCAAGGACTTCTATAAGGAAAAACCTAGGGTTGGTTACTGACTTCTAATAAATAATGCCTACAATTTCTAGGAAGTTAAAAGTTGACATAATTTATCCAAGAAATAATTATTTTCTTAATTTAGAAAGACAGAATAGTTTCTTTTTTCTTTTCAGATGTAGGTTTTTCTGGCTTTAGAAAAAAATGCTTGTTTTTCTTCAATGGAAATAATTCCACAGGCACACTTGTTTTATGTCTGTTCATCTGTAGTCAGAAAGACAAGTCTGGTATTTCCTTTCAGGACTCCCTTGAGTCATTAAAAAAAATCTTCCTATCTATCTATCTATGTATCTATCTATCTATCATCCATCTAGCTTTGATTTTTTCCTCTTCTGTGCTTTATTATTTAATTAGTACCCATTTCTGAAGAAGAAATAAAATGACATAAGATTATAGAAAATAATTTCTTTCATTGTAAGACTGAATAGAAAAAATTTTCTTTCATTATAAGACTGAGTAGAATAAATAATACTTTGTTAGTCTCTGTGCCTCTATGTGCCATGGAGAAATTTGACTGCCGGTTTTGACTGACTTAGTTATTTAAGTAAAATAACTGGCTTAGTACTAATTATTATTATGTAGTATCAGAGAAAGTTGTTTTTCCTACTTGTTGAGCTCAGTAGTTCTTCATATTTTGAGCGAAAGAGCAGAGGTAGGATAGCTTTTCCAAGGTAGAGGTAAGAACCTTGGGTAGGGAAGGAAGATTTATGAAACATTTAAAAAATTATTCTTCCCTTGCTTTGTTTTTAGACATAATGTTAAGTTTATTTTGAAATTAAAAACAACATAAAAGAACATGTGATTTTTCTACTTATTGAAAGAGAGAATTAAATACAAAACAGGGACGGAAAGAATCCTATGCCTGGTGAAGGTCAAGGATTCCCATAACCTACAGGGAATTTGGGGTCAGCCTGTCCCATTGTATATTATGGCAAAGATAATCGTCATCTCATTTGGGTCCATTTTCCTCTCTATCTCTCCTTAACTGAAGATCCCATGTGATATACCCACACTGAATCTAAATAGCCTATCTCAGGGCCTGAATCACATGTGGGCAACAGCAGGAATGGTAACAGAGAATTTCTAAGTCCTATCTTACTTGTTATTGTTGCTATGTCTTTTTCTTAGTTTGTATCTGAGGCAACATCAGCTTTTTCAGACAGAATGGCTTCAGAATAGTAAAAAAGACACAGAAGCCCTAAAATATGTATGTATGTATAGGTGTGTGTGCATGCATGAGCACTCGTGTGTAAATTTTTCATTATAGATAAAAGCACACTTGGAATTAGCAATAGATGCAATTTGGGACTTAACTCTTTCAGTATGTCTTATTTCTAAGCAAAGTATTTAGTTTGGTTACTAATTACTAAACATTGAGAACTAAATTGCAAACACCGAGAACTAAAATGTTCAAATGGGAAATTACAGTTAAAGACCATGGTAATGAATAAAAGATACAAATCGTTTAAACTCTTATGTAAAATTTGATAAGATGTTTTACACAACTTTAATACATTGACAAGGTCTTGTGGAGAAAACAGTTCCAGATGGTAAATATACACAAGGGATTTAGTCAAACAATTTTTTGGCAAGAATATTATGAATTTTGTAATCTGTTGGGAGCCAATGAAATACAAAGATGAGTCTAGTTAATAATCTACAATTATTGGTTGAAGAAGTATATTAGTGCTAATTTCCCTCCGTTTGTCCTAGCTTTTCTCTTCTGTCAATCCCACGAGCCTTTGGCACAATGAAGTGGGTAACCTTTATTTCCCTTCTCTTTCTCTTTAGCTCAGCTTATTCCAGGGGTGTGTTTCGTCGAGATACACGTAAGAAATCCATTTTTCTATTGTTCAACTTTTATTCCATTTTCCTAGTAAAATAAAGTTTTAGTAAACTCTGCATCTTTAAAGAATTATTTTGTCATGTATTTCTAAAATGGGATAGTATTTTGTATTTTTGAAGTCTTACAAGGTTGTCTTATTAATAAAATTCAAACATCCTAGGTAAAATAAAAGGTCAGAATTGTTTAGTGGCTGTAATTTTCTTTTGCCCACTAAGGAAAGTGCAAAGTAACTTAGAGTGACTTAAACTTCACAGAACAGAGTTGAAGATTGAATGCATAACTGTCCCTAAGACCTATCCATTGCACTATGCTTTATTTAAAAGCCACAAAACCTGTGCTGTTGATCTCATAAATAGAACTTGTATTTATATTTACTTTCATTTTAGTCTGTCTTCTCAGTTGCTGTTGATATACACTAAAAGAGTATTAGATATTACCTGTTTGAATATAAAACTATAAATATCTAATAATTTTAAAAATAGTATTCTTGATAATTGAATTATTCCTCTGTTTAAAGGCAGAAGAAATAATTCACCATTATCCTGACTTTTTCTGTAGGAATCAGAGCCCAATATTTTGAAACAAATGCATAATCTAAGTCAAATGGAAAGAAATATAAAAAGTAACATTATTACTTCTTGTTTTCTTCAGTATTTAACAACCCTTTTTTTTCTCCCCTTCCCCAGACAAGAGTGAGGTTGCTCATCGGTTTAAAGATTTGGGAGAAGAACATTTCAAAGGCTTGTAAGTTAAAATATCGATGAATCAAATTTAATGTTTCTAATAGTGTTGTTTATTATTCTAAAATGCTTCTATTTCCTTGTCATCAGGTTCAGATTCTAAAACAGTGCTGTCTAGTAGAGTTTTCTCCATTGAGGAAGATATTCTGTATCTGGGCAATCCAATAAGGTAGTCACTGGTCACATGGCTATTGAGTACTCCAAATATGACAAGTGCAACTGAGAAACAAAAACTTAAATTGTATTTAATTGTAGTTAATTTGAATGTATATAGTCATATGTGGCTAATGGCTACTATATTGGACAGTACAGCTCTGGAACTTGCTTGGTGGAAAGGACTTTAATATAGGTTTCCTTTGGTGGCTTATCCACTAAATCTTCTTTACATACCAAACACTCCTGTGCTGAGTTGGGAATATTTAAATATTTTTTAATCTAGTAAAAAATGAGAAAATAGTTTGTTTTTTAAACGTCTACCTAATCCTACAGGCTAATTAAAGAGATGTGTGGGGATCAGATGTGGTGGTTCACACCTGTAATCCCAGCACTTTGGAAGGCTGATGCAGGAGAATTGTATGAGCCCAGGAGTTCGAGACCAGCCTGGGCAAGTCTCTGAAAAAAAAAAAAAAAAAAAAAATTAGCCAGGCATGGTGGCACATGCTTGTAATCCTAGCTACCTAGGAGGCTGAGGTAGAAGGATCGCTTGGACCTGAGGGGTCAAGGCTACAGTGAGCCACGATTGTGCCACTGCACTCCAGCCTGGGTGACAGAGTGAGACCTTGTTTCAAAAAAGGAAAAGTGTGGGATTTGTTTTAGTTTTAAGTAATTCTAAGGATTTTTAAAATGCCTAGTCTTGACAATTAGATCTATTTGGCATACAATTTGCTTGCTTGATCTATGTGTGTGCATCTACTGACACACGCATGCATATAAACGTCAGGGAACTACCATCCTCTTTGCCTAGGAAGCCACACATGCCTATCTAGGCCTCAGATCATACCTGATATGAATAGGCTTTCTGGACAATGATGAAGAAGATGTATAAAAGATAGAACGTATACCCATACATGATTTGTTCTCTAGCATAGCAATCTGTTACATATTAAAGTTTTATTACACTACATTTTTCTACATCCTTTGTTTCAGGGTGCTGGTTGCTTTTTCTCAGTATCTTCAGCAGTGTCCATTTGAAGAGCATGTAAAATTAGTGAATGAAGTAACTGAATTTGCAAAAACATGTGTTGCTGATGAGTCAGCTGAAAATTGTGACAAATCACTTGTAAGTACATTCTAATTTTGGAGATTCTTCCTGCTGTTTGAAGTAATCCCAAGCATTTCAAAGGAATTTTTTTTTTTTTTTTTTTAGTTTTCTCAATGATTATTAAACGTCCCGATTTGTAAGAAACACTCAAAAGTTGCTCATAGACTGATAAGCCATTGTTTCTTTTGGGATAGAGATGCTTTAGCTATGCCCACAGTTTTAAAATCATTTCTTTATTGAGACCAAACACAATAGTCATGGTGTATTTAAATGGCAATTTGTCATTTGTAGATACCTCTTTTTAAAATTTGAGGTTTGGTTTTCTTTTGTAGAGGCTAATAGGGATATGATAGCATGTATTATTTATTTATTTATCTTATTTTATTATGGTAAGAACCCTTAACGTGAAATCTACCCCCTTACATTTTTAAGTGTACAATCCGTTATTGTTAACTATCGGTACACTGTTGTACAGCTTCCTCATCTTACTTTATTGAAACTTTGTGTCCATTGATTAGTAACCCCTCATTTCCTCCTCCCCCAGCCACTGGAAACCATCATTATACTCTTTGATTCTATGAGTTTGACTATTTTAGCTACCTCATATAAGCGATATCATGTACTGTTTATCTTTTTGTGACTGACTTATTTCCCTTAGCATAATGCATTCAAAGTCCAACCATGTTGTTGCCTATTGCAGTATTTCCTTCTTTTCAAGACTGAATAATATTCCAGTGCATGTGTATACCACATTTTCTTTATCCAGTAATGTGTTGATGAACATTTAGGTTGGTTTTCTACATCTTGACTATTATGGATAGTGTGGCAATGAACACAGGAGAGCTACCATCTCTTAGAGATGATAGCATGGTTTTTGTCATCAGAAAACACCAACTGATTTCTATGCTAATTTTGTTACCTGGGTGGAATAATAATACAGCTGTACATTCCTCATTTTAGATATCTTTGTATTTTTACATACAATAAAAAAGTAGAGTACTTAGTCATGTTGAAGAATTTTAAATTTTTAGTATTTCCACATCAATCTTCAAAACAAGGACAGGTTTATCGTTCTTTTACCACTCAATCTATATATGCTTCTTATGGGCAAGGCGAGTTTTTATCACTGGAGCCTTTCCCCTTCTTATTATGTACCTCTCCCTCACAGCAGAGTCAGGACTTTAACTTTACACAATACTCTGGTGCTACGTAAGAATTCTTAAAAATACATAGAAAAATTAATAAATTCTGTCTAGAGTAGTATATTTTCCCTGGGGTTACAGTTACTTTCATAATAAAAATTAGAGATAAGGAAAGGACTCATTTATTGGAAAGTGATTTTAGATAACATTTCTAGAAGAAAAATGTCTACATCTTAATAGTCACTTAATATATGATAGATTGTGTTACTCCTCAGTTTTCAACAGCATATACTAAAAACTGGCCCTCTAGAAAGGTGGCAGATGAAGTGAGAAACTATTTGAATGTTTTTTTGCCCTAGGTGAATTCACATGCTGCTTAGAAGCTTATTTTCCCTTGATTTCTGTTATAATGATTGCTCTTACCCTTTAGTTTTAGGTTTTGAAATAGGAGTCATATAACTTTCCTTAAAGCTATTGACTGTCTTTTTGCCCTGTTTTATTCACCATAGTTATAGTGTGACAGTTAATTCTTATGAAAATTATATAGAGATGGTTAAATCATTGGAAACTCTAAACCTGGGTTGGGAGGAAAAGTGGATTTTTAAATAATTTCCTCACCAAGCTTAACCAGTATATTAAATCCTTTCTACTGTTCTTTGGCTATAAAGAAAAAAGGTATTGTACAGCAACTGAAACCTGCTTTCTTCCATTTAGCATACTCTTTTTGGAGACAAATTATGCACAGTCGCAACTCTTCGTGAAACCTATGGTGAAATGGCTGACTGCTGTGCAAAACAAGAACCTGAGAGAAATGAATGCTTCCTGCAACACAAAGATGACAACCCGAACCTCCCCCCATTGGTGAGACCAGAGGTTGATGTGATGTGCACTGCTTTTCATGATAATGAAGCGACATTTTTGAAAAAGTAAGTAATCGGATGTTTATACTTCAAAATTAAAAAGCATGGAGCAACTCCATAGGCCAACACTCTATAAAAATTACCATAACAAAAATATTTTCAACATTAAGACTTGGAAGTTTTGTTATGATGATTTTTTAGAGAAGTAGTATTTGATACCACAAAATTCTACACAGCAAAAAATATGATCAAAGATATTTTGAAGTTTATCGAAACAGGATACAACCTTTCTGAAAAATTTAAGATAGACATATTTAATGTATTATGAAGATATTTATATATAGTTGTCATAATTGATTTCGTTTTAGTCAGCAACATTATATTGCCAAAATTTAACCATTTAGGCACACACACACACATGCACGCACACACAAACTTAACCCTTTTTTCCACAGACTTAAAGAATGTCAAAGACGAGACCATCATGTGCAAATTGAGCTTAACTGGTTAATTAGATATATTTGGATTTTGGAGGTTCTGGGGAGAATGTCAATTGCAATTATCTCTGTAATACTGTCTGCTATAGAAAAGTGACTGTTTTTCTTTTTCAAAATGTAGATACTTATATGAAGTTGCCAGAAGACATCCTTACTTTTATGCCCCAGAACTCCTTTTCTTTGCTGCAAGGTATAAAGCTGCTTTTGCAGAATGTTGTCAAGCTGCTGATAAAGCTGCCTGCCTCTTACCAAAGGTACTGTGCGAAGGAAGAGAAAAAAGGAGTTCATAATCCAACCTGATTTTGTCCATTTTGTGGCTAGATTTCAGGAAACTGAGTGTCTGATATAAACTTCCCGACATGGCCAAAAAAGCCTTCCTCTTATCTCTCTTGAAAATCTTTCATCTTTGAAGGCCTACACCCTCATTTCTTCTTTTAAGATTTGCCAATGATGATCTGACAGAGGTCATCACTGTGCATGTGTTTAAACATTTCACCACTTTTTATGGCAGTGATCACTATAGTGAAATACTGAAACTTGTTGGTCAAATTGCACAGCAAGGGGCCACAGTTCTTGTTTGTCTTTTCATGATCATTTTTATTAGGGAGGGAATTCAAAGTGGAGACTTTTACTGCATCTAGATGCCTGAGTTCATGCATTCATTCCATAAATATATATTATGGAATGCTTTATTTTCTTTTCTGAGGAGTTTACTGATGTTGATGGAGGAGAGACTGAAATGAATTATACACAAAATTTAAAAATTAGCAAAATTGCAGTCCCTGGGATATTAGTGTACTCTTTCTCTGACTTTTCTCCCACTTTTAAGACTCTTTTCCCTGACAATGTTTCCAGTTAGTTTCTAACTGCGTAGGTAATTCCGCTATGACCAGAATGATCCAATGATCTTTCCTTTTCTTACAGAACAAAATCGTTATTCACCAAAAGGAGTACTTGGGAATTTAGGCATAAATTATGTCTTCAAAATTTAATTTGGCAGTTTCATCTGAGCTTATGGAGGGATGTTTTATGTAGAATTTTTCTTCTAATTTTCACCAAATTATTCCTTTTTGTAGCTTGATGAACTTCGGGATCAAGGGAAGGCTTCGTCTGCCAAACAGAGACTCAAGTGTGCCAGTCTCCAAAAATTCGGAGACAGAGCTTTCAAAGCATGGTAAATATTTTTGAACATAGTTAACATCTTTTTAATGATGTAAATGATAATGCTTCAGTGACAAAATTGTACATTTTTATGCATTTTGCAAAGTGCTGTCAAATACATTTCTTTGGTTGTCTAAAAGGTAAAACTCTAATAGAGGTAAAAATCAAATATCAATGTCAATTTGACATTATTTTTAATCTTTTCTAAATAGTCAAATAATTTAGAGGATACTATCCTTTTTGGCCTAAAAAAGGGGACAGATATTTAAATTCTATTTATTTATGAAAACTTGGGCTCTTATTCTAATGGTTCATTATTTTTATAGAGCTGTAGGCATGGTTCTTTATTTAATTTTTTTAAAGTTATTTTTAATTTTTGTGGATACATAGTAGGTATACGTATTTATGGGGTATATGAGATATTTTGATACAAGTATACAACATATATAATCCCTTTATTTAATTTTATCTTCCCCCCAATGATCTAAAACTCTTTGCTTGTCCTTTTATGTCTTATAGTTAAGTTCAGTCGCCAACTAAGCTGAAGTTACTTCTTATTTTTGCATAACTCCAGCTCTGATCTTCATCTCATGTTTTTGCCTGAGCCTCTGTTTTCATATCACTTAGTTGGTTCTGGGAGCATACTTTAATAGCCATGTCAAGAAAAATACTAGCTGCCCCCTCACCCTCACTCCTTACCTATTAGTCAACAGCAAATCAACACAACAGAAGATAAAATGAAAATAACAGACGTTATGCATGCTCTCTAGAAACTGTCAATTGAACTGTATTTGCTCATCATTCCTACCATCTACACCACCAAAATAAACCAAGTTTATAAACAAAACAACCCCAACATAAAATTATACACAGATAAACAGGCTATGATTGATTTTTGGGAAAGAAGTCTTCTTTACCCGATTTTGGCAACTGTGAAATGACTAGAGAATGAAGAAAATTAGACGTTTACATCTTGTCATAGAGTTTGAAGATAGTGCTGGATCTTTCTTTTTATAAGTATGATCAATAAAAACTCCCTCATTCTGTAGAAGTTATAAGATTTCTTTTCTAAGAGACCTTTAGAAGTCAGAAAGAATGTGTTTCAATTGAGAAAAAAGATAATTGGAGTTTGTGTAGTACTTCCTAGATTATAAAATGCTTTTGTATGTATTATCTAATTTAATCCTCAAAAGAATTCTTCAATTTAGCATGTTGTCATGGCACTGCAGAGGCTAAAGCTCAGAGAGGCTGAGCCCTCTGCTAACAAGTCCTGCTGCTAACAAGTGATAAAGCCAAAGCTGGAAGTCACATCTGGACACCAAACCTGATGCTTCTCAGCCTGTTACCCCTTTTAGAGTTCCTTTTTTATTTCTGCTTTTATGACTTACTAGATTTCTACCCACCACACACACACTCTTAAATGGATGATTCTGCCCTAAGGAAAAATGATTACCGTTTGGTTCAGAACTAGAACTAATGAATTTAAAAAAATATTTCTGTATGTCCATTTTGAATTTTCTTTTGAGAAATAGTATTTGCCTAGTGCTTTCATATAAAATATTGCATGATAATACCATTTTGATTGGCAATTTTCTTTTTAGGGCAGTAGCTCGCTTGAGCCAGAAATTTCCCAAAGCTGAGTTTGCGGAAGTTTCCAAGTTAGTGACAGATCTTACCAAAGTCCACACGGAATGCTGCCATGGAGATCTGCTTGAATGTGCTGATGACAGGGTAAAGAGTCATCGACATGCTCTTTGGTATCTTGCAAACACAAGTTGGTAGAATGGATGCGTTTGGTATCTTTAGTGATAGCTGACAGTGGGTTGAGATTGTCTTCTGTGCTTTTGTCTGCCCTATCTTCCATCTTTCCGTGCCTATGGTGGTGATACCTTTCTGTTTTTAACCTGGCTATAAATTACCTGATAAACCCATTCGCTGATTTGTAACTCCTTTCACTCATGCTCTAACTGTAAATAAAGGCTTAAACTGAAGTAGAACAGTTACAAGGTTCTACTTGGCAGAACATCTGCAAGGTAGATGTCTAAGAAGATTTTTTTTTTCTTTTCTTGAGACAGAGTTTCACTCTTGTTGCCCAGGCTGGAGTGCAATGGTGTGATCATGGCTCAGCGCAACCTCTGCCTCCTGGGTTCAAGTGATTCTCATGCCTCAGCCTCCCAAGTAGCTGGGATTACATGCATGCGCCACCATGCCTGGCTAATTTTGTATTTTTAGTAGAGGCGGGATTTCACCATGTTGTCCAGGCTATTCTCGAACTCCTGACCTCAGGTGATCCACCGCCTCGGCCTCCCAAAGTGCTGGGATTACAGGCATGAGCCATCGTACTCGGCCTAAGAAGATTTTTTGAGGGAGGTAGGTGGACTTGGAGAAGATCACTACTTGAAGAGATTTTTGGAAATGACGTATTTTTCTTCTCTATATTCCTTCCCTTAATTAATTGTCTTTGTTAGACGTGCAAATATTTGGAATGATATCTCTTTTCTCCAAACTTATAATGTTTTCTTTCTCCCTTTCTTCAAGATTAAACTTATGGGCAAATACTAGAATCCTAATCTCTCGTGGCACTTTCTGGAAAATTTAAGGCAGCTATTTTATGTATGTAAGCAGGGTCTATGGCTATGATCTTGACTCATTTTTCCAAAATCTTCAATATTTTATTTGGTTATTTGGTTTCAAAAGGCCTGCACTTAATTTTGGGGAGATTATTTGGAAAAACAGCATTGAGTTTTAATGAAAAAAACTTAAATGCCCTAACAGTAGGAACATAAAATTAATAAATAACTGAGCTGAGCACCTGCTACTGATTAGTCTATTTTAATCAAGTGGGAATGTTTTTGTAGTCCTATCTACATCTCCAGGTTTAGGAGCAAACAGAGTATGTTCATAGAAGGCACATGTGTATGGTCTTAGAATACAATGAATATGTTCTGCCAATTTAATAAAGGTCTGAGGAAAATGTATAGCAATGTCAATTCGTGTTGAACAATTTCCACCAACTTACTTATAGGCGAACCTTGCCAAGTATATGTGTGAAAATCAAGATTCAATCTCCAGTAAACTGAAGGAATGCTGTGATAAACCTCTGTTGGAAAAATCCCACTGCCTTGCCGAAGTGGAAAATGATGAGATGCCTGCTGACTTGCCTTCATTAGCTGCTGATTATGTTGAGAGTAAGGATGTTTGCAAAAACTATGCTGAGGCAAAGGATGTCTTCCTGGGCATGTAAGTAGATAAGAAATTATTCTTTTATAGCTTTGGTATGACTTCACAACTTAGGAGGATGGTCTAGGCTTTTCTGTGGAATTGCTACAATTTCCCTGCTGCCCAGAATGTTTCTTCATCCTTCCCTTTCCCAGCCTTTAACAATTTTTGAAATAGTTAATTGGTCAAATACATTATCGTAAAATAATATATGCTCATGGCAAAAGCTCAACATTCCTTACTCCTTAGGGATATTTCTGAAAATACCTCTAGAAACATTTTGTGTATATATAAATTATGTATACTTCATTCATTCATTCCAGGTGTAGTTCTTGAACATCTATGTGTGTGACTACGTATTGCCTGTCTGTCTGACTAATCTAATCTAGTCTATCTATCTAATCTATACAATGGTAGCAAAGAAGTATAAAAAGAAATATAGAGTCTGACATCAGGTGCTTTATATTTGGTGAAAAGACTGGAAGTTCAGTATAATGGCAATATGGTATGAAACTCAATTACAAAATAAATGTTTATATATTATCAGAAAGTGTGGTGATAAAGTTTGCATTTTTGTTGTTGGATTATGATAACATGCTATGCACTAAATAATATTTCATAAAATTATGTACCTTACAAGATTTCACTCATACAGAGAAGAAACAGAGTATTTTAAGAACATATCTCTACCCATCTATCAAAATCCTTTTGAGATGTAGTTTAAATCAAACAAAATATTAATAAAAATAACAGGTGTCATTCATCAAAGACTTCATATGTGCCAAGCAGTGTGTGCTTTTTGTAGATTATGTCATGTAGTTATCATAATCCACCTCCTGGGACAGATAACATTTTTTTTTTTTTTTGAGAAAGAGTTTTCCTCTTGTTGCCCAGGCTGGAGTGCAATGGCGCCATCTTGGCTCACCGCAACCTCTACCTCCCAGGTTCAAACGATTCTGCTGCCTCAGCCTCCCGAGTAGCTAGGATTACAGGCACGCACCACCATGCCTGGCTAATTTTGTATTTTTAGTAGAGACAGGGTTTCACCATGCTGGTCAGGCTGGTCTAAAACTCCTGACATCAGGTGATTTGCCTGCCTCAGCCTCCTGAAGTGCTGAGACTACAAGTATGAACCATGGCGCCCAGCCGACAAATACTATTGTTATCTTGTTATCTCCATTCTACCGAGAAGGAGACGAAGGCTCTGATCATTTAAATAAGTTGCCTAAGGTGATGCAGTAATATAAGTGGCAGAGCTAGGAATTGAGCCTTGGTAACTTTAACTCTGGACCCCAAGTCCTTAGCTACTAAGCTTTACTGCATGGGGTTTAGTCAAATTAAGACTTTTGGAATATGAGTTACTTTTGAGGTTAGCTTTGTGATTTTTTTTTGGTGCTCATTTGTCCAACAAAGTCTATTTTATTTTCATCTTAATTAGGTTTTTGTATGAATATGCAAGAAGGCATCCTGATTACTCTGTCATGCTGCTGCTGAGACTTGCCAAGGCATACGAAGCCACCCTAGAGAAGTGCTGTGCCGCTGCAGATCCTCATGAATGCTATGCCAAAGTGGTAGGTTTATTGTTGGAAAAAAATGTTGTTCTTTGACTGATGATTCCAATAATGAGAAAGAAAAATAATGCAAGAATGTAAAATGATATACAGTGCAATTTAGATCTTTTCTTGAGATGGTTTCAATTCTGCAATCTTAAACATGATAGAAAAAGTAGCCTTAGAATGATTAACAAAATTTAGACTAGTCTAGAATAGAAAGATCTGAATAGAGCAATCTCTGTGAAATTTTGATCTTTTTTTCTGTTTTTCACAATCCTGAGAACAAAATAACTTAAAGTAAATTTAACTGTTAATTAGAAGATACTTAACTTAGATGTAAAGTGAGTTAACCTGATCCCAGGACTAATCAAGTACTAGAATTAGTATCTTCAGGCAAATTATAGAACCTGTTCCTTTAGAAGATTTTCAAATCTTTTTGAGAATGTTTAGGAGTAGTTCTACAGGAAATTAAGTTAGGAGAGGAAATCTGTTCTGGAGGACTTTTAGGGTTCCCACTAGCATATGTAATGGTTTCCAAACTATTCAGAATCAGATAAAACTCATTTTTTCCTCTGTCAAGAAGCTACTAGATGCCAGGCACCATGCACGACCAATGACCAAGGTAAAATCTCTCATTTTGGAGAGCCCAGAATCTAACTAGAAAGGTGAACTAATAATAATAATATGTATAATCATAGCCATAACTTATTAAACTTTTATTACATGCAAGGCACTGCTTAATTTCATTAGCTTAACTGATTTACAGAGCAGCTCTATGAGATGAGTACCATCTTTGCCCTCTTTTAGGGATAAGGATTCTGAAATGTGGAGATGGTAAGTAAAATTGCACAATTGAAGAATGAGTTAGATAACTTGGCTCAAATACTGGTCATTGAACTTCAGAGCCTGAATATTCTTAGCCACTTACATGATGCAAGCTCACCAAATAAATCGTTTGAATGTAATGTGGCAGCGTGGCATTGATATTCGTCTGTTTGTGTGGCTTTGAGTAGAAAGGAGAAAGGATATCATTCTGACCAGAGGGGTGAAAAACAACCTGCATCTGATCCTCAGGCATAATACTATCAACACAATTCTTCTATGTTTCAGTTTGATGAATTTCAACCTCTTGTGGAAGAGCCTCAGAATTTAGTCAAACAAAATTGTGAACTTTTTGAGCAGCTTGGAGAATACAAATTCCAGAATGCGTAAGTAATTTTTATTGATTGATTTTTGATCAATTTGTAATTATTTAAGACTTAATATATGAACCACCTAGCATAAAACTTGTAAGAATGAGAATACATTACATATTTCTAATCACTCTTTGTCAAGAAAGATAGGAGAGGAGAGATTAAATAGTTGATAGGGTGGAGAGGCCTATATTTGAATGTAGTCTAAGAATTGTTCTCTTAAGACTGGAAGTATGTAGACTGGGAGGGTAAATACGAAATCTTGGTATATCGAACTGAGGATGTCCCTTGAAGGTTAAGAAATAGTTAATGGGCAAATAGAACATGGCAATATTTTGTAGAGCAGGAAGTAGTAGGCCTTGAATAGCAGTCGCTCAAAAAGTAATATGTGAGCTGAACACAAAATGTAACGAATTTAGATTCATGTTTGAATATTAAATTCAGGTTGTTTGGGAGATGCACCTAGTGTCTGATGATTAAACCTTGTGTTTCTGTGGAATTTCCCTCCATGGAAGAGACAGAGAGAGAATGGCTTGTGGACTAATATCCCAATTCAATAGAACCTTATCTATGAAGGTTAAAAACAAGAAGAGATATGTTATACAGTAGATATTTATTGTGTGGCTCATACACATAGTGCTCTTCTGATTATTGGTTTTAGGGATAATAACAGTGAACAAGACATAGTTTCTTTCCTCAAGTAGATTACAATCATAGATTGACTTTTAATGGTGACTGGCATTCTTAATACATGATTATTATATATTAGGTACCATGCCAGATTAATTATAATACTTTACTACTTTTAATTTAACCCTTGAACTATCCCTATTGAGTCAGATATATTTCTTCCATTTTCTACTTGTATCTTTCAAGTTCAGCACATGCTGATATATATGAAGCTCTCTCCAGGTTTTATTGAAAGAAGAAATTAATAAATTTATTAATGTCACTGAAGTAGGTAACTCACTTTCCCAAGATTATACAAGTAGTACAGGTGGAACTCAAAGCCAGGTTTGACTAGTTGTTCAGGAGAAAGTTTTCTCCCCTCCACTAACCCACTACTCTGCAGATGGAGATAATATGATGAATGGAATATAGGAACATCTTAGTTGATTCCGGCCAAGTGTTCTCTGTTTTATCTACTATGCTAGACAGTTTCTTGCCTTGCTGAAAACACATGGACTTCTTTTTTTCAGGCTATTAGTTCGTTACACCAAGAAAGTACCCCAAGTGTCAACTCCAACTCTTGTAGAGGTCTCAAGAAACCTAGGAAAAGTGGGTGCCAAATGTTGTAAACTTCCTGAAGCAAAAAGAATGCCCTGTGCAGAAGACTATGTGAGTCTTTAAAAAATATAATAAATTAATAATGAAAAAATTTTACCTTTAGATATTGATAATGCTAGCTTTCATAAGCAGAAGAGAGTAATGTGTGTGTGCATATTTGTGTGCGTGTGTGTGCATGTATGCATGTGTATTTGTGATATTGGCAGCCAGGGTCCCAAAG
>NW_012109452.1:806569-850504 GCF_000951045.1 Mandrillus leucophaeus | reverse complement strand
TACAATATATAAATAATACATTATATATAATAAATATGCATATTTATTATATATAAATACATATATGTATATATATTTTGAGATGGAGTCTGGTTCTGTTGCCCAGGCTGGAGTGCAGTAGTGCCATCTCGGCTCACTGCAACCTCTGCCTCCTGGGTTCAAGCAATTCTCCTGCCTCACCCTCCCGAGTAGCTGGGACTACAGGCACGTGTCACCATACCCAGCTAATTTTTTTTATTTTTAGTAGAAAATTTTCAGCTTCGCATCTTTTGAATTTCTGCTCTCCTGCCTGTTCTTTAGCTGTCCGTGGTCCTGAACCGGTTATGTGTGTTGCATGAGAAAACGCCAGTAAGTGAGAAAGTCACCAAATGCTGCACGGAATCCTTGGTGAACAGGCGACCATGCTTTTCTGCTCTGGAACTCGATGAAGCATATGTTCCCAAAGCGTTTAATGCTGAAACATTCACCTTCCATGCAGATATGTGCACACTTTCTGAGAAGGAGAAACAAGTCAAGAAACAAACGTGAGGAGTATTTCATTACTACACGTGTTTGTATTCTTGATAGCAAGAACTGTCAGTTCAAATTAGCAACATTTTCCTGAGGTAGTGATTATAATTCTTAGAGGAAAGTATTGGAATGTTGCCCTTATTATGCTGATAAAAGTACCCAGAATGAAATGAATAACTTTTTAAAGACAAAATCCTCTGTTATAATATTGCTAAAATTATTCAGAGTAATATTGTGGATTAAAGCCACAGTAGAATAACATCTTAGGCCATGTTCAGTAGAAAAAGATGAACAATTAACTGATAAATTTGTGCACATGGCAAATTAGTTAGTAGGAACCATAGGATAATTTATTTCTAGATGTAAATAATTATTTTAAGTTTGCGCTATGGTGGACCCACACATGAAACAAACCCCCAAGCTGTGACTTTTGAGAATGAGACTTGGATAAAAAAGCATCTAGAAATGCAAGCCCTGAAGCTCAACTCCCTATTGCTATCACAGGGGTTATAATTGCATGAAATTTAGCTATAGAAAGTTGCTGTTATCTCTTGTGGGCTGTAATCATGGTCTAGGCTTAAGAGTAATACTGCAAAACCTGTCATGCCCACACAAATCTCTCCCTGGCATTGTTGTATTTGCAGATGTCAATGAAAGAGAACCGGCAGCTCCCATGAGTTTGGATAGCCTTATTTTCTATAGCCTCCCCACTACTAGCTTTGAATGGAGCGAAGTTTAAGGACCAACTATAAAGATTCTCATCTTTATAGATGAGAAAAATTTTAAATAAAACCCAGGATAATTAAACTTTTAAGGATCGTTTTTAGCTCTTAAGTTGCTGTAAAACTCAATATGACATAATGTGGCACTTCCAAAATCTGAATAATATATAATTGCAATGACATACTCTTTCCAGAGATTTACTGAAAAGAGATTTGTTGACACTACATAACGTGATGAGTGGTTTATACTGATTGTTTCAGTTGATCTTCCTACCAACTCCATGAAGGTGGATTTTATTATCCTCATCAGGCAGATGAGAATATTGAGACTTGCAGTGGTATGCCTGAGCCCCAAACTATTCAGAGTTGCATGGCTCCAAAATTTGTAATCTTAAATGATGGGACTACCATCCTTACTATCTCCATTTTTCTTATATGTGAGTAATGTTTTTTCTGTTTGTTTGTTTTTTTTTCTTTTTTCCATTCAAACTCAGTGCACTTGTTGAGCTCGTGAAACACAAGCCTAAGGCAACAAAAGAGCAACTGAAAGGTGTTATGGAGAATTTCGCAGCTTTTGTAGAGAAGTGCTGCAAGGCTGATGATAAGGAGGCCTGCTTTGCCGAGGAGGTACTACAGTTCTCTTCATTTTAATATGTCCAGTATTCATTTTTGCATGTTTGGTTAGGCTACGGCTTAGGGATTTATATATCAAAGGAGACTTTGTACAAGTGGGACAGGGATCTTATTTTACAAACAATTGTCTTACAAAATGAATAAAATAACACTTTGTTTTTATCTCCTGCTCTATTGTGCCATACTATTAAACGTTTATAATGCCTGTTCTGTTTCCAAATTTGTGATGCTTATGAATATTAATAGGAATATTTGTAAGGCCTAAAATATTTTGATTATGAAATCAAAACATTAATTTATTTAAACATTTTCATGAAAAGTGGTGGTTTGTGGTTTAGTTGATTTTATAGGTTAGTGGGAGAATTTACATTCAAATGTCTAAATCACTTAAAATTGCCCCTTATGACCTGACAGTATCTTTTTTTAATTCCTTTGGGGACAACTATGTCCGTGAGCTTCCGTCCAGAGATTATAGTAGTAAATTGGAATTAAAGGATATGATGCACGTGAAATCACTTTGCAATCATCAATAGCTTCATAAATGTTAATTTTGTATCCTAATAGTAATGCTAATATTTTCCTAACATCTGTCATGTCTTTGTATTCAGGGTCCAAAATTTGTTGCTGCAAGTCAAGCTGCCTTAGCCTAAAAACATCACAATTAAGAACATCTCAGGTAACTATATTTTGAATTTTTTTAAAAAGTAACTATAACAGTTATTATTAAAATAGCAAAGATTGACTGACCATTTCCAAGAGCCATACAGACCAGCACCAACCACTATTCTAAACTATTTATATATGTACATATTAGCTTTTAAAATTCTCAAAATAGTTGCTGAGTTGGGAACCACTATTATTTCTATTTTGTAAATGAGAAAATGAAGATAAACATCAAAGCATAGGTTAAATAATTTTCCAAAGGGTCAAAATTCAAAATTCAAACCAAAGTTTCAGTGTTGCCCATTGTCCTATTTTGACTTATATGATGTGGCACACAGAGCCATCCAAGTAAGTGATGGCTCAGCAGGAGAATACTCTAGGAATTAGACTGAACCATATGTAAGAGCGCTTTATAGGGCAAAAACAGTTGAATATCAATGATTTCACATGGTGCAACCTAATAGTTCAACTCATCCTTTCCGATGGAGAATATGATGGATCTACCTTCTGTGAACTTTATAGTGAACAATCTGCTATTACATTTCCAATTTGTCAACATGCTGAACTTTAATAGGACTTATTTTCTTATGACAAAAGGGCCCACTTTAAAATGTAGATCTTTGAACATAAACATGTTTCACCCACTTTGTTTATAATATTTTGGGAGAATTGAAAAACAGAATAACAACAAAACATGTTTTTGTTAAAAATAAATTATTCAACTACTTTAAAAAAAAATAGAGATCAGGGGTGGGGTGGTATCTCTATGTGGCCCAGGCTGGTCTCAAACTCCTGGGCTCAGGCAATCCTCCCACCTCAGCCCCACCCAAAAAGTTCTGGGATTACAGATGTGAACCACCACGCTTGGTTTCAACTACTTTTTAAACATGAATTATTTTCATATTTTCCAATTTGACTGTGATGTCTATTCCACTACTATGATTTAACTTCCTCTTTGCCCATGTGATAATATCTGCATATTATGCATTCAGGCAAGAAAGAAACTTTGAATCTCCACAAATTTGGTCGTGTGAAAATGTGACTTGTTTTGGTGCTCAGTGGAAAGATTTTCTTCATAGGGTTCTAACTTTGAGAAGATATGTTTTTGGCCAGGCACGGTGGCTCACGCCTATAATCCCAGCACTTGGGGAGGCCGAGGCAGGTGGATCACAAGGTGAAGAGATCTAGACCATCCTGGCCAACATGATGAAACCCCGTCTCTACTAAAAATACAAAAATTAGCCAGCTGTGGTGGCACGCACCTGTAGTCCCAGCTACTCAGGAGGCTGAAGGAGGAGAATCGCTTGAACCCGGGAGGCAGAGGTTGCATTGAGCCGAGATTGCACCACTGCACTCTAGCCTGAAGACAAAGCGAGACTCTGTCTCAAAAAAAAAAAAAAAATAGAGAAGACACCTTTTTGCTTGTAATAACTTAGATGAGAAGTAGGGGTTGAGTAAATAACTCCAAGGAGTGATGATGAAAAGCCTCTGACTTTGAAGCTTGAGGAGTCTGATGGCACCAATAGTGTTCCCTTTCACCAATGGTGAAAAAGGAACTTAACATTTATTGGTGTGTCCCCTTGTCTACCCCCACAGAAGGAAAATTCAGCAGCCATAAGTCTAAGGCAGGCTTAACTTGTTTTCACTTATTGCAGAAAGATGATCTAAGTAATTTGGCATTTATTTTAATAGATTTGAAAAACACATGCCATTTTACAAATAAGACATATTTGTCCTTTTGTTTTCCAGCCTACCATGAGAACAAGAGAAATAAAATGAAGATCAAAAGCTTATTCATCTGTTTTTCTTTTTCATTGGTATAAAGCCAACACCCTGTCTAAAAAACCATAAATTTCTTTAATCATTTTGCCTCTTTTCTCTGTGCTTCAATTAATAAAAAATGGAAAGAATCTAATACAGTGGTCCAGCACTGTTATTTTTCAAAGGTGTGTTGCTATCCTGAAAATTCTGTAGGTTCTGTGGAAGTTCCAGTGCTCTCTCTTATTCCACTTCAGTAGAGGATTTCTAGTTTCTTGTGGGCTAATTCAATAAAACATTAATACTCTTCTAAGTTATGGATTATGAACATTCAAAATAATATTTTGACATTATGATAATTCTGAATAAAAGAACAAAAAGTATAAGTAAGGAATATAAAACATGACTTTTACCTTAGAAAAAACAATTCTAAAATTCATACGGAATCAAAAAAGAGCCTGCAGAACCAAAGTAAGACCAAGCAAAAAGAACAAATTACCTGATTTCAAACTACACTATAAGGCCACAGTCACCAAAACAGCAAGGTACTGGTATAAAAATAGGCACATAGACCAATGGAACAGAATAGAGAACCCAGAAATAAATCCACATACTTACAGCCAACTGATCTTAGACAAAGCAAACAAAAACATAAAGTGGGGAAAGGACAACCTTTTCAACAAATGGTGGTAGGATGATTGGCAAGCACATGTAGGAGACTGAAGCTAGATCCTCATCTCTCACCTTATACAAAAATCAACTCAAGATGGACAAGGAACTTAAATCTAAGACCTAAAACTATAAAAATTCTAGAAGATAACATTGGAAAAACCCTTCTAGATATGGGCTTAAGCAAGGATTTCATGGCCAAGAACCCAAAGCAAATGCAATAAAAACAAAGATAAATTGCCTGGACTTCATTAAATTAAAGAGCTTTTGCATGGCAAAGGAAACAGTCAGCTAGAGTAAACAGACAACCCACAGAGTGAGAAAAATAATCTTCACAATCTATACTTCTGACAAAGGACTAATATCCAGACTCTACAATGAACTCAAACAAATCAACAAGAAAAAAAAATCCCATCAAAAAGTGGGCTAAGGACTTGAATAGACAATTCTCAAAAGAAGATACATAAATTGAAAAGAAACATGAAAAAATACTCATCATCACTAATAATCAGAGAAATGCAAATCAAAACCATAATGTGATACCACCTTACCTCTGCAAGAATGGCCATAATAAAAAATAAATAATAAAATAGATGTTGGCATGGATGCAATGAACAGGGAACACTTCTAGTCTGATGGTGGGAATATAAACTGATACAATTACTATGGAAAATAGTGTGAAGATTCCTCAAAGAACTGAAATAAAACTACCATTTGATTCAATAATCCCGCTACTGGGTATCTACCCAGAGGAAATTAAGTCATTATACAAAAAAGATACTTGCACACAGATGTTTATAGCAGTACAATTTGTAATTGCAAAAATGTGGAACTAACCCAAATGCCCATCAATCAATGAGTGGATAAAGAAACTGTGATATATATATACACACACACACATATATATATCACAGTTATATATATATCACACGTATATATGTGATATAGATACAGATATCTGTGATATATATATAACATGTTATATCTATATATATATATCTATATGTATCTATAGTGTTTTTTATATATATCTATATATATCTCCATACACACAATGGAATACTACTCAGCCATAAAAAGGAATGAATTAATGATATTTGCAGCGACCTGGATGAGACTGGAGACTATTATTCTAAGTGAAGTAACTCATGAATGGAAAACCAAACATCATATGTTCTCACTCATAAATGGGAGCTAAGCTATGAGATGCAAAGGCATAAGAATGACACAATGAACTCTGGGGACTCACAGGGAAAGAGTGGAAAGGGGATGAGAGATAAAAGACTACAAACATGGTACAGTGTATACTGTTTGGGTGATGGGTGCACCAAAATCTCACAAATCACCACTAAAGAACTTACTCATGTAACTAAACACCACCTCTTCCCCAATAACCTATGTAAATTTAAAAAATTTAAAAAAAATAAAATAGCTAGTAATATTACAAAACACCCATATGGTGCAATGTTATACCATCACTCAATAGCATTTTCAGGGCCATTTGTCCTGTAGGTGTTAAATTTATTAAATACTTATTATAAGCCAAAAAAGTAAAACATGGCTTTTCTTTACTATTCAGACACTATAAGAAATTTTGAGGAACAAAGGAGATAGAGATGATGATATGTGAGGTTGACAGAATTGGAGGGGAAAGTGATCTTAGAAGAAATTTAAGACAGTTTAGAATAACAACACCCAAAGAGTGTAAAAAGTTTGGAGAAGCCTTATTGGAAGAGGGAATTAGAACACCTGGAGAAACATACAGTAAGGAGTGATGAAGGTCTACTGAAATGATGAGCTGGAGGAGTGGGAGGGTGAACGTTTCTTGTAAAACACTAAAACATCATTCTGGGCCTCTTTTTCCTGTTCCCAGAGGTAACTCATATCATACCTTTGTCTATAAATTTACAAGTCTATCAAACCTTTGTCTATGAATTTACAGGCCTATTAGATCTTTGTCTATTAATTCACATACTTAGTCATTTTAGCCTTATTAATTTGTGTTTTTAAAGTTTATATCAAATTGGTTTCAAACTGTACATGCTATTCCACAACTTGTTCTTAGTAACACTGCTTAATAGTTTCGTTTTAAGTGTGGTGCTTACAAAAGGTTCTAGTACCAAATTACAAAGAGTTTCTTTCTATTCCTGGAATGTTCTGTTCTGCACTCCCCACCATTCCACTCTCCTGTCCCTAAGCAGCCCCCACTTTGGTCCATATTGAATGTATCAAACATTTTTTTTTCACATTTGTTGCAACCATCAAAAAAGTCAGAGAGTGCTCAGAAAAAGAGAAACGGAGATAGTGGGCCCTGGCTGGTCAAAGGCCCCAGAGACGGACCTAGAAAATGTTCAATAAAGCACTGTCACTGAACTGGACCCACACAGGACAGGATCTGGGCACCCTGTATCGATAGCAATGCCACCCTGGCCAGTCTCTGGCACCAAAGAGGAACTTAAAACTTTTGGAAAAAGATTGCCCCAAATATGGTAACCCTGAGCTCCAGCTTTCCCGCTTCCTATAGAGTTGACCAGAATCCTGGAGGAACTCGACAGTTAAGCCTATAAAGCCAGACCCACTGCTCTAATTTCAGAGAGTGGTCTGGCAAGCACACCACTCTGGCTAGCTGGCTTTTTTGTTTGTTTGTTTCCTGCATGGTGTGGAAGATTGGTACACCAGAATGTACCAATGGTGCAGGCACATCGATGTGTTGTGCGTGCACGTGTGTGTGTGTAAAATGTTGTTTTCATATAATATTGGAAGGTACATGATATGATATCAACATGATTTATCATGGGGATATTAAGATTGATCACTTGGTTAAGGTGGTGTTTGCCAGGTTTCTCTACTGTAAAGTTATCACTTTTCTCTTTTCATACTCTATTTTTTGGAAGTGAGTCATGAAATCCAGCCCACACTGAAAGACAGGGAGAAGGATAAGTTCCTGAAAGAGGGAGTAGCGACATGTCTTATTTATATTTTTGTAAGAAAGATTTGTTATTTAATTGTTCATTTATGCCAGTATAAATTCATATATATATTAATTATATACTTTGGGTTATAATTCAATGCCACGTTATTTAGTTGCTCAAATTATCCCAGCTTTGGCCTTTGGGGATCTTTTTTGGTTGGCTCCCCTATCCCTTTGACATGTCTCTATACTTGGTTTTCTTTCTGGCACTGCAAGCTGCCTCAGGCTCGTCTTATATTTCACTTTCCCAGCCCTAGAAATGGCCATTTCTTAAGGATGGCCTGGTTCTCTTCATTAGAGAATGGTTTTACAAAGATCTGAGTGCTGGGTATTCTCATTGCTCATGGGATATCACTGCTTCTAGACCATTTCAGGGAACAGAGCTAAGAAAGGTAGGTATGAATATTAATATTCATATCTTCATTTGAATACACACACATACATAACTAATTATTTCTGTGTCTATGTAGCTACCTTTCTGGTTAATGATGAGTGCATACTGATGTCTCTGACTCTAATCCAGAACCACAGGACTTATTCTAGGCTTCCCCCTTGCCTCGATGACAGCAAAAATCTTCTCTTCCACTGTCTAGCCTTCACCTACCCATTTGTTCCACCTCGGGATGCATGTAAAGGAGTTTCAGAGTTATAAACCCACTCCTCCATGAAAGTCAAATTTACTAACTAGAGTGCAGTATTTATGTACTGTTCCTTTTGTCTTTAGCCATACCATTTCCAGTCAAAACATGATTCTCCAAAGTCATGTAGGTCAGCTCCATTTTCGCCCTACCATATTCTGTGAAGTTATGACAGGTGACTTTGGGTGGCTCATTCACACTGAACACAAGATAAGTTTAGGGCTCTGACCTTGACTTGCCTTTGGGCTTGAGCTGTATGTGTGGGCCACTCAGCAGCTCTTTCCACCTAAGTAACCTTTGCCTGCAATTCGTAAAGGTAGCAGCAGTGGTGACGGGTATCCTTTACCCAGTGTGTTCTCTGCCACAGGTACCCAGGGTGGTCACTCCATTTCTCTACAGACTCCACATCAATTGTCATGCAGTCTTTGAGGGTGACCATACCTATCTCTTCCAAGGACTTTGAAGATCATGGGTCTGCAATGCCCGTGGACCCTTCCAGTGGATGTCCTCCGTTACCTCTATCGACGTGCTTACATTATGCCTCCCTGGGTTGGTTTTAAAGTCCTGCCAAACATTTCTTGGAGGAATGTGAACACTCTTTTTGTTTCACCTTAGGCCCCTCACTTATTCTTTCTGTTGGTGGTTGTGTGTGGAAGGCAGGGGTGTTAAGTAACATTAAAATAGGTCACATTGTAGAAATACTGTGATCACATCTTAAGAGTTTAGGAGAAAATGTGGTCAAAAGATGTTTTGTTCTGTTTATGTTAAGAAAGTCTGAGTAGTAAATTTAACATGACAGAGATTTGCATTTGTGCTTGTTATCAGTAAAACACAAGAGTCACTAGAAGCCAGAATTGAGGATGACATGATGGATGATGCAGCATCATAAGTAATGATGTAACCAGTTTTAAATTAAATAAATGGTAATAGAGAACTGTAGAGGCAAGAAGATTTATTTGTTTCAGTAAGAACAACCTCCAAAGAGACATTGTGTCTTGAGTAATAACAGCATTGCTACTTTTTTCTTGAGATGGGAGATAGAGAGTTAGCCAGGAATGAAATGCATTTAACAATAAAGAAGATAGTACCAACAGGATATGGCACCTGGACCTGCACAGGAACAGATGGTGCGTGAACATTAAGAAGGATCTTCATGCGCACCGATTGAACAATAAGCAACTATGTCAGTCTGGCTTCTATACTCATTATTCTAAATTTTAATAGATTAAATTAATATACTTTACATGAGTGCATGTTGGTGTTGCATAAATCAGAGGGCACTATTAATGTAAAATAAAATGTGAAGGGTGCCTCCTGGAATTTAGCAACATGGGCTATTTTTATTACTATTATTAGCATTTTAGGGATTTGGTTTATGAAAGGGCAGCTGAGATTGTGATAAGACAGCTACTTTGTGACAGATGTGCTGGATACATGGAAACTACACATGGAAGCCCATCATTCCTACCCTTCCCTTCTGACCTAACAAGTCTCTTTGCTCTTCTTAATTACTTTACAGAGTCCAGACCTGACTACCCTTCCAATCTCTTTTTTCTTCCTGCCTTCAATGCCCTAATCAGTTTGGACTTCATAGTATTCATTAGCACACCATGCTTTTCATGACTCCCTACATGGATTCCTGTTATCTGGAATGTCTTTCTTTCTCTTTTTTATCTGTTTATTCAGCTGAAAGGTTACCTTCTTTGAGGAAACTTTTCTGAATAGAGTTGGTCATTTCTTTCCTGATGGTCCTTCACTCTTTGAACCTGACTTATTATAGCACTCACATTCTTTTTTAAAAATTCATACTAATATCCACATTTATATTTTATTATAATTATTGTAGATTTTATAGCTACTTTAAATATAAACAATCTGAGTCCTAGGGCTTGAATTTGAACACACAACGTTCTGAAAGCTGACTCATTTAATGGTATCTGTTCATTAGATATCTCTCTCTTCAACTAGATAGTGTTTCTCATCAGAAGAAATTAGAAGTCCATGTATCTCCCCCGGTACTTAGTGTAACCTGGTACATAGTGAGTATGCAATTAAATTAGATGAATAAATTAATTTATACCATGGCCTTTAAATATTCGAAACTACAAATCACAGAATCCTGACTTACAGTAATTTCCTGGACTTCCAAAATAGCATATATAGTATATCGAATTTTATAAATATTTGAATCATGAATATTTGCACTTTAAGAAAATAACCATGATTCATTTTATTTTTAAATTTTATTTAAAATGTGAATAATAAAAATTTTCCTAAATTATGAAGCATCAAGAACTGCACATCCAAAAGTGGCAGACTTAGCAATGTCTCATATGGTGGTGTCGCTTTTGTATCACTTTAATTGGTTTAGAATTATCCAAATTATCTCTCTCTTGTGAGTAACTGATGAATAAATATATGAATACATGGGTGGCACCAAAAGAGAACTTTGACATTTTGAGATTTATCATTTGGGAAAGGTAGACTCTTCTGACCAATGAAATATTTTATGTTAATTAAATGTTATGTGTGATGGTTGATATACAGGGAGAGTAACAGTCATTTGCCCATTTTACTTAATTCATGTATATGCTGTGTAATGTCTTCAACACTAGAGTATGAAGCAGTTACTTGGACAATATCTGAAAAATACTGCATACAAATGAACAAATTATTTTTCCATATTTACTATCTCCACTCAGGTCTCACTTAGTTCTTTTTGTTGCAAAAATCTTTATTCATTCGGTCAATTGATATATGTGCTCTGGAGACTGGTTTCTTAAAACCCCAGCTAAGAGTCTCAAGGGAAGAATTGAAGTAAGGAACTATTTGAAATCAGAATTGAAATAAGCGGTGTTGTAAATACCAAACAGAGGGAGTCCATCCTGTTTGTGTGGGGAGAGGTCCTCATCTACCTTAGGTGGAGTAATTTGGTTGGTGACTTGAAGAGCCATCCAGTTGAGTATTAAGAGTCACAAATATCTTCAAGTGATGGAAGAGGACACCTGCGAGGCACACACATGCTCCCAAGCTTCCAGTGAGGTTAGCCCATGTCTCTGGGCTTGGCACTGGGACATTAGAGCAGAGGCTACAAAGGAGCAGAGGCTACAAAGGAGCAGAGCGCAGAGTTTAGCTCCAATGGCTGCCATGAAAAATATGTGCCAAAATAAGGATGCTTTGCACTATAGGAAAGATGATCTCTTGGTTTTAAAAACTGTAATAGAAAAAAAAAATTGTAGAACACCACAAACAACACCCAAATACTAGCTCTACTTATTCTTTCCATTGCCTGAAGGATTGGCTCTTCTATACTCAGGACAGTCTTAGATGATACAGCTGGCCTACCTAACTTTGTGATGGGGCAGACAACAGATGCCTTGTTTGGACAATACTGACTCAATGCAAAGATGACCAGGAGGCATTGAGAATGGCAGTGGAGATTTCTTCTGACCTAGCTTCTGACTTTTTCTAATGACAGAAATTGTGAGGCCACAGTAAAATCCACTCACAAATTTCTTACATCCCACAGAATAGAAGAGAGCACATATGTTCTTATTCTTTTTTAGGAACATCAAAAATAAGAGCATTTCTCTAAATAAAACAGAGCTTGTTTAGAAATAGATAGTCTATCTTCTGGGAAGTGGCATGACTTGCTTAAGAATAATAAATAATAATTCTAGTTTTTATTCTATGTATTTTCTGTCATAAGAATATATATTGACAGTTCTCTCTCTCTCTCTCTGTCTCTCTCTCTCTCTCTCTCTCTCTCTGTGTGTGTGTGTGTGTGTGTGTGTGTGTTTGTGTTTGTCTGTCTGTCTTAGTCTTCTCAAGCTGTCAAAACAAAATACCATAGCCTGGGTGACTTAAACAACATCATTTATTTTCTCATAGTTCTGGAGGCTGGAAAGTTTATCATCAAGATTCTGGCAAAGTTTAGTTTCTGGTGAAGACTCTATTCCAGGCCTATAGTTGACCGCCTTCTTGCTATGTCCTCATATAGCAGAGAAAGCAAGCAAGCTCTTTGACATTATAGGGGTAGCAATCTCATCATGATGCTCCTGCCTTCATGATCTCATCGAACCTAATTACCTCCTAATGACTCCGTCTCCAAGTATCATCACATTGGGGGTTAGGACTTCAACATATGAATTTGGTAAGGGGAAGTGAGAGACACAAACATCTAGTCCATAGCAGACAGTGAAATCTCTTGACCAAGTAAGGGATTTGTTTCTGAAACTTCTATAACAACGAGCCATCACTCAACCATCCACCCTCATGGTTGGATTAATGCTTTTATGAAAGAAGCTGAAGGGTGCCCTAGTGCCCTTTTGGCATTCCCTTTCTTCTGTGCCTTGTGGGGACACCTAGATGAGAAATAGTCCTCACCAGGTACAGAACCTATTGGTGCCTGAATCTTAGACTTCCTGGTCTCTGGAACTGTGAGAAATACATTTCTGTTGTTTCCAACTTACCCAGTTTCAAGTGTTTTGTTATGGCACCACAAATGATCTAACGGACTAAGACATTAAGAAAAGGGAGTATTCATATTCAGCAATGATGCTGATGATGGCAGATGGCCATGGACCCCCTTTGTTGTTTCTCATACCCTGTCATTGCTATAGAAGCTGGGAAGAGAAGGAGTCCATATGAAAAAGTCATTACAAAATGAAGATTTAGAAGTGTTATTTTCTGTCCAAGTTGTTGTTCTAGGAGATACTTTAAAAGTGTGTTTCTCTCAAGTAGTTGACAGTCTATTTGAGCATGTGGAGCAGTTCGGCTGTTTTAAGGAGCTATGCCCAGCCTAGCATAGGCAACCAACATACAGAAGAAGAAATGCTGTTAATGGAACATAGATTTTTGTAAAATGTATTTTCAGTTGGCCCTTGACTTACTTTGCTCTATCTCTGCAAGACCCGTATTGATGTCTTAATTCACCTTGCTGAACTTGAGGCAATTCTATCCTTTTAAGTTTAGGAGGCAAGATCGGTTGCCTAATCTGACTGACTCCTTTGAGTTTGTTTCTGTGTGGGAGGGAGAAAAAAATGTGTTTTTTTCCCTTTACAAACCAGGGACAAGATCCCTTTGATAAAGGGAAATAGTCTTCTTTTTTAAGCAAATACTTTTTTATTTATAAGTAAAATAACTTTTGGGGGGCAGCAAATGGGAAAGGTGAAGTCTCGTACTCTAGAGCATGATTCAGATAGATAGGCACAAATTAAACAAAGGGAGTGATAGTTTGTTCTGCCTAAAAACAGTAATAAGAGGGGAATATAGAAACTGGGGCTGGATGGGAAGATATTAAGAAAGAAGAGGGCGAGAGAGCAAGCAAGAAGAAGGTCGGTCAGGGCTGTAGAAGAAGAGAGTCAGGTGGTGTTGACATGAGTGGAAAAGATCTTTTTATGTTTTATATCTAGTTCCTTGATACAAACTTGTAGTGGGTTTTGTTTTTGTTTTTTTTTTTTTGTGAAAAAGTGATTGGGGGCTATCTGACCTGGGGTTTAGGGCAGGGAGGAAACAGCATGTAAAGGAGAAAAGACGGAGTATTTGGTAAAGAGAATTTAACAGCAATAGGAAATAAGAACCAATGATGCCAAGGATAAATGCAGTCTTTACTCCCGTATCACTGAATTCTTGGAAATATGGGGGTAGGGGTGGTGATGGTAATTCTGTTTTTTCCCCTTAGGTAGGAAGAGCATTGGGCTAAATGTACTTTCTCTCTCTCCCTCTCCTTTCTTAAGTATTAAGGGACAGACTGTGGGCTGGAGGACTTTGAGGATGTCCATCTCATGACATTTGGGTTATATCTGTTCTATGGGGCTTATTTTAAGCTCTGTAACTTCCAACAGGGTTCACTGACTTTCTCCCAAGACCTTAGGTACTGTCCTCTTTTCAGATCTGTTTTGGTGCCTCTGGGTCTTGAATATCTGAGAAAATATAAATATAAACATTTCAATAATTTTCTGTGGTGAGACGAGTATGACAGATGCGTCATTCATTTGTATCAATGAATGAATGAGGACAATTAGCGCATAAATCCCGAGTACAACAATCTGAGGGTAGGGGTGGTACCATCCAATTTCTATTTATAAAGCTATTTATTTCTAGTTATTTATGCTTGTGACAAATGTTTTATTTAGGACCACAGGAATCACAAAGATGAGTTTTTGAATTTAAGAAGTTAATGGTCCAGGAATAATTACATAGCTTACAAATGACTATGATATACCATCAACAAGAGGTTTCATGAAAAAAATAATCTGAAAGGTTTAATAAGTTGTCAAAGGTGAGAGGGCTCTTCTCTAGCTAGGGACTAATCAGAAATACATTCATGGATAATTATTTGAATAGACAGACCTTAAGGGTTGGGTACTTTTTTTCAAGCATTGATGGAGAAGGAGAGTGGAGATTTGAAAACATTTTCAACCAACCAACCACCCAATCCAACAAACAAAAAATGAAAAGGATCTCAGAAACAGTGAGGAAAGAGAAGGAATTTTCTCACAACCCACATGTATAGCTCAACTGCTCTGAAGAAGAATATATCTAATATTTAACACTAACATCATGCTAACAATGATAATAATTACTTTCATTTTTTAATGTCTGTAGGTACCAGGCAGTTAGAAGATATTATTCCATTTATTATCAAAATAAACTTCAGGGGATAGATCATTTTCATGATATATGAGAAAAACTAAAAATCAGGTTAAATTATTTGCCTAATGTCATATAGCTAATAATTGACCATAAGACAATTAGATTTGAATTAGTTTTGCATCTTTCTAATACCAAAGTTCAGTTTACTGTTCCATGTTGCTTCTGAGTCTTTTCACAGACGCGTGAAAAAGTAAGCGGAATCAGAATTACATCAATGCAAAAGCATTGCCGTGAACTCTGTACTTAGGACTTTCAGCAATAACACATATAGATTGAGGATTGTTTGCCGTTAGTATACAAACTCTGGTACAAAGCTCCTCTTTATTGCTTGTCTTGGAAAATTTGCTATTCTTCATGGTTTCTCTTTTCACTACTATCTTTTTTTCTCAACCACTCACAGGGCTACAATAATTGTCTACGAACTTATGATTCTGAAATGTCTATCTCTAGCCTCAATCTTGTTCCAGAAGATAAAAAGTAGCATTCAAATGCACATCAACCTCTCCACTTGGAGGGCTTAAAGACGTTTCAAAATGCAAACCCAGGAGTTTTGCCTAGAATGCTTCCTAAAATGTGTCCTGTAGCACATAGGGTCCTCTTGTTCCTTAAAATTTAGTTACATTGAGCCCAGTGCTCATCCCACCTATGGGGAGATGAGAGTGAAAAGGGAGCCTGATTAATAATTACACTAAGTCAATAGGCATAGAGCCAGCACTGTTTGGGTAAACTGGTCACTTTATCTTAAACTCAATATATCCAAAACTGAACATGTACTTAGTTACTAAGTCTTTGACTTTATCTCATTCATACCGCTCAGCTTTATCCAGCCCACTTATTTGACAGTATTATTGCGAAAACTTCCTAACTGGTCTCCTTATCATAGTCTTATCCCCTTTTGAAACAAAAGAGACAGTTTCAAAGTACAAATATGATTTTTATTAGCTCCCTTTTGTTGTCCATAATAGCCCCAGAAAGAGGAATAAAGTCCATTTAAAAAGTCTTTGAGAGGTGGCCCTTGCCAACTTTGCCAGGAATTCCCAATATCTAGTATGTTCTATTAAACTTTGTGCCTCTTTGAAACTGCATTTTCTCTCATTCCTTAAGTGTGCATTGTTCTCCCTTACCAGTTGGTTTTTCCACTGCCTTTTACATTTTTCTGGAACACTATATCCTCCCTCTTTATTTGACTCACCTCTAATTTTCTTTCAGATCTCCACTAAGATGTTACTTCCTCTAGAAAGCCTGACCTGATGCCTCTAAAGATGCCCGGAGTTCCTCTTTTCATTCTACTTATCACAGCATCCATCACACCATGTTGTGATTATTGATATTATTGTCTGTTTCTCTAATTAGGCAGTAAGCTCAACAAGAGCTAGATGGTGCCTGTCTCTTGTTGCTCATTATTCCCATCCAAAAACAGTGCGTGGAGTGCAGACTTAACATTTTATTGGACGAATAAATAAAACCCCATCTATCGAGTGCTACTTTGTGCAAGACCCGGTTCTGAGGCAATTATATTTATTGATGAATTTAATTCTCATTTAACCACGAAGGAGGTACTATCACATCCTCATTTTATAGATGATAAAGATAAAGACCAGAGAAATTAATGAACTCGCCCAAAGTCATGTAACTAAGTGACAGGGCAAAAATTCAAACTGTTCCCCAACTTTACATGATTAATACTGTGCTATACTGCCTCTCTGATCATATGGCATGGAATGTCAGACATCTGCTCCGTAAGGCAGAATATGGAAGGAGATTGGAGGATGACACAAATGCAGCATAATATCAGAGGAAAAGTCCAAATAGGACCTGGACTGATAGAAAAGTTGTTACTCCTGGTGTAGTCTCATCGACATCTTGATGAACTGGTGGCTCACACAACACACATTGGCTTGATATGTACATATTATTTGTAGTTATGTGTCTATTTATATATATATATATTTGTAATATTGAAATAGTCATAATTTAGTAAACGCCTACCGTTTGCCAGGCATTTTTACATTTGTCCCCTCTAATCTTTTGATGAGATGATCAGATTGGATTACTTGGCCTTGAAGATTATATTTATATATCTATATCTATATCTATATCTATATCTATATCTATATATATCAGAAAACCTGAAATATGTTTTGTAAAGTTATAAAGGTTTCAGATGTTATGGAATCTGGGATTTGCCAAATGTAACCCCTTTCTCTACGTTAAACCCATGGTTGGAGCAAATACATTTATTATTCATTCAGCAAATGTTGCTGAGTCCTGACTATGAACCAGGCACTGTGAAAGGCTTTGGGAGATTTTGCCCATGCTTGGGCAAGCTTATGTAGTTTGCTTCATAAAACTCCATTTCAGTTCTTCATAACTAATACTTCGTGACTATTGCTTTTCAGGTATTCCTTCCTAATAAATACTTTGGCTTTCATGTATTTGAGTAAAGTCCCCCTTGAGGAGGAGTAGAAGAACTGCACTTTGTAAATACTACCCTGGAATCCAAATGGATAGACAAGGATGGTGCTACCTCTTCCTGGAGAGTACGTGAGCAAGGCCTGTTTTGTTAACATGTTCCTTAGCAGACAAAACCTAGGAGAGCCACACATAGCAGAAAATGAGAAAAACCTAAGAAATGAATGGGAATTTTACTCGATTAGCATGGAAGACCTTGTTTATACTATGATAAATGTTTGTATTTGCTGGAAGTGCTACTGATGGTTAACCCTTTTTGTTTAAATGTGTGCCCTAGTAGCTTGCAGTATGATCTATTTTTTGAGTACTGTACTTACCTTATTTAAAAATTTATGTTTAAAATTGCATACTGCTCTTTCACTGAAGAAGTTTTGAGAGAGAGATAGAATTAAATTCACTTACCTTACCATCTAGAGAAACCCGATGTTAAAACTTTGCTGTCCATTATTTCTTTTATTCAACACTTTTTTTAGAGGGTGGGAGGAGTAAAGAGGAGGTACAAAGATACACAAATGAGACCCCTCTATATATATTGTTTTGTCCTGTTTTTCAGTTAGCAATATATTATGAGCACATTTCCATTTCATTAAATATTCTTCCACAGTTATTTTGATGGCTGTATATCATCTTACTTTATGAATGTACCATAGTAATTTATTTCCTGGTGTGGGTCATTTGGTTTTATAATCTTACCTTTAGAATAATGAAACACCTGTGAAGCTTTAGAAAATACTGGTGCCTGGGTCCCAACTCCACAGATTCTGATTTAACTGGTCTGAGTTACAGACTAGGCACTAGGAATTCAAAAAGTTCCCCCAGTGATTCTAATGTGTAACCAAGATTGGGAACCCTCATAGACATGGATGATAGGAGGTGAACCACTATTAGCATCCATCATTTAGTATTAACATCATCATCTTGAGTTGCTAAGTGAATGGTGCAGCTGACCCACTTCATAAAGACACATGTGCAAATAAAATTATTATAGGACTTGGTTTATTAGGGCTTGTGCTCTAAGTTTTCTATGTTAAGTCATACATCACATACTAAATACTTTAAAATGTACCTTATTGACATACATATTAAGTGAAAAGTGTTTTTGAGCTAAACAATGACAGCATAATTATCAAACAATGATAATTTGAAATGAATTTATTATTCTGCAACTTAGGGACAAGTTATCTCTTTGAATTATCTGTAGCTTGAGAATATTTGTTATATTTGCAAAATGAAGAGTCTGAATTGGTCAGACCATGTCTTGTGTGCCTGGCATATAATAGACATTTGATAGTTTTAAAGAATTAATGTATTAGATGAATTGCATACCAAATCTGATGTCTTTTCTTTATGGCTTCATTAACTTCTTAATTTGAGAGGAATTAATTAATCTGCAACTTAGGGACAAGTCATCTCTTTGAATATTCTGTACTTTGAGAAGAATATTTGTTATATTTGCAAAATAAAATAAGCTTGCAATTTTTTTTTCTGCCCCAAAGAGGTCTGTGTCCTTGAACATAAAATACAAATAAGTGCTATGCTGTTAATTATTGGCAAATGTCCCATTTTCAACCTAAGGAAATACCATAAAGTAACAGATATACCAACAAAAAGTTACTAGTTAACAGGCATTGCCTGAAAATAGTATAAAAGAATTTCAGCACGATTTTCCATATTCTGCTTCCACCACTGCCAATAACAAAATAACTAGCAACCATGAAGTGGGTGGAATTAGTGTTTTTAATTTTCCTACTAAATTTTACTGAATCCAGAACACTGCATAGAAATGAATATGGAATAGGTGAGATATTTTGTGTTTCTCTTGTCTTTTCTCTATATCAAAATTTTTAAAATTATAAAATTTGCATTTATTCATTTGTCTTGATTTATTTATCATGTTTATTATTCCACATGGAGAAAAAATATTTAACTGGTGGATATATTTAAATGAAAGATAAACTTGTAACTTTACAAGAGGTTTACAAAATTATAGCAGTGTTTAATGTGACAAATGAATGGTTTGTATGTTTCATGTTGAATTAATTTTTACACATTTATTTAATTGGTATGCATATTAACTTTGAAAAATTTTATATACACCTATATGTACCTATATGTGAATGTAAATAAAATTTTATATGTGAAGAAGCCAGAATTGTGCTCCTTCACATAGAAAACTCCCTCAGACTAGTAAAATAAGTAACATCTTTATTTTTAATACAGAAAATAGGTCACTATTTGATAGTCTGAAGAAGAAACACTGTGACTGGGATGTGAAAGGCAAACTGTAATATAACTATGTTCAAAAGAATGCCTGAAATATATTTTTAACCATTTAACTTTCAGGACAATTACAGCACTAGAGTACAGGGAAAAACCAAACAACTGGAAGACAAAATCTGGATTTTAGTGATAGGTCTACTATAAATTATGCCTGTTAACTTCATTCCTTAGTTTCCCAGTTTTCTCAAGTATAAAATTAAGATGCTTAGGTTATCTCTAATGTTCTTTTAGTTCTGAAACTGTACAGTTCTAACTGAAATACAAACATTCATATGTAACAATGATTACTTTCTTGGTTGCAGTTGAAAACACGTTTCATAAAGTTTATTTTGCTTTCCAGCTTCCATATTGGATTCTTACCCATGTACTGCAGAGATAAATTTACCTGACCTGTAAGTTTTGCTTATATAAATCTACTTTAAATGTGTAAAGCAAGGATAAGTAAATACTTAAACAAAATTGGGTAGCCCTGTGAGTTCTTAAAAGCACAAAAGCAATTTGGACAATTTCAAGAAAAGTTACTCATACCGAATATCAACTTGATGTTGAAGATGTTAAACTGTTGACTAATGTTTTAGACATTAACTTCTCGATTCCTTGAAATCCCATGAGGCAAACCAAATTAGATTTCAGAAACTGAAGATTAGTGTCTGATCAGTGACAGCCATATACTAATTCAGGAATTTTTCTCATCAGTATCAACAGGGTGATATTATAATGTTTTCTTTTCTATATACTATTTAAATCTTAGCAGCAAACCATAGGTGATAAAATATTCTATTTTCTGTTATTTGTGGAGAGTATTTTAGTCTCTTGGATGTCTTTCCATCCCACATTTTTAAAATTTCTAACGAAGAATTTAAAGTAGTGTGTTGCTGTTACTCCTTGCACATCCAAACCTGCATAGGGACTGCTTTGAGTCAATCCATGAGCACTGTAGTCTTGGGTTTTACACCTTGCTCATACTGGGAGTAGACACTGTTAGAGGTCTGTCTAATTACCTTTTTTTTTTTTTTTTTTTTTGCTTAAATTTAACAGTAACCGTGAGGAATGTAGATACCCTCAATTATGGGTGCATTGCAGTAGATGGATGGTCACAGAAGGAGGAACCACTCTTATGGGAAATCCACTTATTTTAGCCTTTAACATCTATATGTATATTTATGGGAAAAGAAAACAAGAAAAAGACTGAAGTTTCTTCTCAGATGACTAGAAGCTAATTTTACAAATCAAATGTCTAAACAGATTACAACATAAATAGAAAAGAAAACAAACCAAACAAACAAAAAACTATACTTGAGAAAAATAAGCTTGCTACAGGTCTGTTCCTTAAGGATTCACATGTATTTCTGTTTCAGGGCTACCATATTTTTTGCTCAGTTTGTTCAAGAAGCCACTTACAAGGAAGTAAGCAAAATGGTGAAAGATGTATTGACTGCAATTGAGAAACCCACTGGAGATGAACAGTCTGCAGGGTGTTTAGAAAACCAGGTGAGTGAATAATTTCAAAAAAGTATTGTGATATTTGACTAAAATTTAGCATGCCGCAGAGAAGATACAAAAATAGCAATGAAAAATGCATTTAAATATTTGAAGAGCTGTTATATGAAAGAGGGATTAGGTTAATTCTGAATTGTTAAAGAGAGCGGAAGAGAACAATAGGTAGCTATTGTAAAGAGACCATATGAATATGATGACTAAGAGCTAAGGTTCTGAAATAAAATTATCTTGATGACTATGGGCGTATTAACTTTTTTGAGCTTCGGTTTTCTTATCTATAAAATAAGAGATGATAATAGCTCCCATTTCAGAGTTAGCATGGAAATTGATATAACAATAATAGTAGCTAACTTTTATTATACACACAATGTGACTGGCATTATTCTAGGAAGCATAACGTGTACATTGATAATAAAAATATTTTACGACATAGGGGATAGATAGCACTGATGAATCAGAATGGTTGTCCAGTGAGTCAAGAGATGCTGGCTGGGGCTTCTGGGCAGGATATCAGCTTTGCTTACCTATATTCATTTATTAAACATTTAAAATAATCCTTGAAGATAGATGCTAATCTTCCAGTTGAGGAAGTTGAGGTGCAAAGAATTTAAGTGACTTTCTTAAGGGAACCACCAAATGGCAGAGCCAGGATTTGAACTAGACCATCTGGCTTGAAATTGACAGTCTTAGTAGCTTCTTAACACTATAAGTATAGTGAATGTAAGATGCATAGCACATCGTTAGGGTTGCCAGGGTTAGCAAAGAACAATAAAACATAATACCCAGTTCAATTTGAATTTTAGATAAACACTAAATACTTTTCTTAGTATAAGGATATTTCAATGTTGAAACTCAACAAATAATATTTGTTATTATTTATTTTATCTTAACAAAGAAACAAACTTTATAGTGATTAGAACTCTCCATTTATAAACCAACATGCCCAGAGAATACTCTATTATGGTGGGATTAATTAGGTGGCCAAAAGACAATGTACCTGGAATATCATAGAAGAGATGTCCTTTTAAATATATGGTTTAAGTACTTTCCAATTTTGAAATTTATGATTTGACAAAAATTTCTGTTTTGCATCTCTATTTTTGTCTTGTTCTGATAATCTTTTCAAAATGTGCATAAAAAGCACAAAATACATTATCTATTGCAACTTTACATCCAATTAGAGGTTCGAGGTAAAGTTACAGATTGCTGATTTATTCTTGTAAATTTAAAGGTCTACCTTTCAAATGAGGATTGGGAATTAGAAACCTTATGTAAGCTTTCCAGGATTCTCTAAATATTACTGTAGCAGCTATAAAAGCTACATAAAAGTTTCCTCAGATGCATGAAACACATGTATTCCTCAGGACTTTCTGTGGAATATTGGTGCTGTCATCTGAGTTTGGTAAGAGTAAGTCACAGACAAGGAAGCACATACATTTTAACACATTTTAGCTAAATCTGTAATTACGACCAAGAAAAGTTTTAAAAAAACTTTTTAAAAAAACTTTTTAAAAAATCATTTTTCCAGTTTAAAATCCAACCATTATTTCATTTCAAAATCATTTTTATTTCTAATTAAAAATAATATGCAGTTTTTTATTGCCTTGTAAGGATGGCACGTAAAATGAGCATTGATGTTTGAAATGTGGTATGTGTATATGAATATATATATGTATATACCATAATATATACATATGTATTTGCAATTCCAAAAGTTACATCTTTAATGAGAATAATGAAAATATTATTTTGCTCGGTTTCTTTTTTATTTATATTTAAATTTAAAGTTCTGTTGTGCATGTGCAGGATGTGCAGGTTCGTTACATAGGTAAACATGTGTCATGGTGGTTTGCTGCACCTACCAACCCATCACCTGGGTATTACGCCCAGCATGCATTACCTATTTTTCCTAATGCTGTCCCTCCCAGTACCCCACCCCCTGAGAGGCCCCAGTGTGTGTTGTTTCCCTTCCTGTGTCTATGAAACATGGTTTACATATTTATAAAAGCTTATATATCTTAGTCCAAATTTTTGATAACACAAAAAAGAAAAACAAAATAATTCAAAATTGAGAAAGAGAAACAAAATATTGCATGGCTTTTTTCCTTTTATTGTTTGGAGATTAAAGTTTCATTTTCCATAAGGCAGCAAAGAAATCTATTTCATCAGGCTAAAACAAAATACATTAGAATGTATACGGAAAAAGTTTCAGAATCTATAGTTCTGATTTTAGACATTAGAAAATGTTTGTGTCTTATAGATTTTTAAAGCAAAGTTAGTGTCTTTCACTAAACATAAGATATTTCTTGTAGCTACCTGCCTTTCTGGAAGAACTTTGCCATGAGAAAGACATTTTGGAAAAGTACGGACTTTCAGACTGCTGCAGCCAAAGTGAAGAGGGAAGACATAACTGTTTTCTTGCACACAAAAAGCCCACTCCAGCGTCCATCCCACTTTTCCAAGTTCCAGAACCTGTCACGAGTTGTGAAGCATATGAAGAAGACAGGGAGACATTCATGAACAGGTAAGGATCCAGTTTAAAGGTAGATGCAAACCTCAGAAACACAGCAATGGCAAGTCTAATTTGGTATTTTTGCAATGTACTCATGTACTCCCAGTAAGAGATATAATGTTTGTTTGGTGTTTTTGTGTCTGCTGAGGTCCCAGGCAAGGTAATTAGGAGAGCAACATTTAGTGTAACTTTGTTTCCATAGCATGGTAGATGTAGTACAGACCACAGGACAGACCTACCAGAGGTTCCATTAGTCCCTTGAGAGATATACACCTTGTTTTCTTCTTCTTTTTACTTTTTACCCCTTCTGCTCTCAATTTTACCTTGTTCAAGAATATATTATTATTGCACAAAATTGAGGCTTTCCAGAGCCATATATTGATGTTTTGTATTCACCTAATTGCCTAGAAATGAAAGTTAGAGATCCAAGCATGGTCAAGATACATAGACATGGCAAAGGTTTACTGAACACTTAGGATGTTGTGGAAACATGTCTGCTTGCACAGAGGATCGGATTAACACTCACAAACAACCTTTGAAGCCTCCTTCTCCTCTTCCTCTTCATTCTTCTTCTTTCCCCCATTTTGTTGATAGGAAATTGAAGGTAGGAAGGCTAAAACAACTGGCTAAGGGGACACAGCTGGTACATTTGAGCCCATGTTCTCTGTTGGAGAAGCCTGTATGTAACTCCTCAGCACTTCTGCCTTCCGTGTTACTCCTAAACCAGATAAATAGAGAGACTGCCCTTAGAACATCTGTGCTATGGTGACTATCCAGGTGCATAACCCCATTCTGCACTGACAAGGGACACAATGTGCATCTTTCTGTTGCACTTAGCAGAAGTCTGGCTTTGCTGATCCCTGAAACATATCTGAGTAGGCTTATTGAAAAGGACCTTTTAATAAGAATCATAGTTAGCATGCTTGCCTGTTTTCTCATAATAGAATCTGGTACCATCTGTCAGATATTTTCCCCCCAGCATCTTTAGTGAGGAAACTTTTGACAACATGTAGAAAAAATATGATGATTTTCCCCTTAGAAACACAGTAAAGACAAAGTCAAATGCTTTTGTTGTTGTTATTTGAAGCTTTAAGTAAATCCTAGAGTCCAGTTCCAAGCAGTAGTAGTCCTATTTTTAGGTGTTTATAAATCTTCCAGCACTATTTTATTTCACAGATTCATTTACGAGATAGCAAGAAGGCATCCCTTCCTGTATGCACCTACAATTCTTCTTTTGGCTGCTCGCTATGACAAAATAATTCCATCTTGCTGCAAAGCTGAAAATGCAGTTGAATGCTTCCAAACAAAGGTATCATATTTGTGTGGATATCTGAACCAGTACTATAGTCTGACTATGACTCATTAAAAAAAACAAAGTTAAAAATGAAAATGTGCTTAATGTGGAGAGTATCATTTTTGGAATAGAGAAATAGTTCAGCAATCTGATATTCTTCGTGTGAACAAAACTGGATTTGCTGGTTTTTATTATCTATTCATTAAGTCAACAATAACTTTATTATTAGGGAAGTGAGTTTGATGGGATAAAGAAGGAAAGACAGAGAGAAAGAGAAAGAGAGGCTGCTATAAGTGGGAGCGAGTAAGTGAAAGAAAACAGAGAAAAGGAGAAGCAGAGGAGAGAGAAAAAATAAAGGACAACTATGATAAATGCTTTATACTCACTGTTTTTTTAATCCTTAGAACAAATTTGAGGTGTAAGTATTTTTGTCCTTTAACAAACTAGGAAAGAGGTTTAGAGAAGAAAATATTTTTTTAGGTTTAGAGAGGTAGAATAATATCCACCATTAACTACTTGCCACCAGCAGTCCTACAACAAAAATTTCTTAAGAACTGTGACTACTCTTAGTGTCAAGCTGTGATACAATTGTATTTTTTGTAACTGAGAAGACATTTAAGAAATTAGCAGGCTTCAATTTGTCTTTAAGCTGTTTAAAAGTACAGTTTTTCATTGATGATCCCCAGTATAAAAGTTATGTTTTTGTTTCAAGGTATTGTGAGTAAATTTGTCTGGCACAGATGCATATAAACTAATCTAAAGGAATAAATGAGTCAATAATATTCTGCGATAATGTATGGCATTTATAATTTTTAGTAAAAAACATATTTTATGGAATTTCATTTTACCTATACTTGTTGTTTTTCTAAATATTAGAGCTCGTAAAGAAAATATTAGTATATGCTTTCATGACATCTTGTTTCTTCTACATCTAGGCAGCATCAATTACAAAAGAATTAAGAGAAAGCAGCCTGTTAAATCAACATGCATGTGCAGTAATGAAAAATTTTGGGACCCGAACTTTCCACGCCATGTAAGTTCAACCTCTATCTAGGGAAGAGGGTGAGAGCTATAGAACTACCCTTTTGCAATTTGGGTTCGTTTTTCTAATTGTTGCTGTTTTAGAGAATGAAGACCCCTTTGAGACCCCTTTGATGAGGGCTAATGGTATTAGAACCATGAACTTGTAGGATCAGAAGGAAGCCAATGGATAAGTCAGTTTAACACTTACTAAAGCCTAGCTGAGATAATAAATGAAAAAGACTTTTATAGTTTGTGTTATTTACCTGCTCTTTAAGACACTTTAAGTTCTGGTCTGCAATCAAATTATACTTCATTACTAGACCATATTTTTCTAGCCCTTCTACAAAATAAGTCAGCCTTCACTGAGTATCATTTAAAACTTTTGCCTTAACAAGAAATTCTTTACATTAATTGTGTTTCTTAACTTTCTATAAGGCTCTTTATAGCATTTATTGCTTTCCATAAAAATATTCCCTTGAGGCAATAATATTAGAATCTAGTGTCAGGAGAAAAGAACATTTTAAATTATATAACTGATTTAAAGTACTCATCAACTCTTTTATGATGAAACATTTCTAGTATATGAAAATATCTGAGCTGCTAATCGAATAGTAGTAAGTATATATATTCAGAGTTTAGTTGATTGCTATTTGGTTAAATAACACTTTAAAACATATTGTAGACAACGGAAATCTATAATGAAGTTTTTATTAATGGAATTAGTTCTAAAGACTGAAATTTCTTCCTGTAAGAGGTCAGATTTATGCCTTAACTACTCTCCAACTCAATTAGAAATTGAAAGATTAATTTATTACTTACTTCATTTAAATTTATCTTAGTAATAAAATAGAAATTGAGATAGTATTATAATAACCTTATCATTTGCTATCCATAAGTGAAAGCTAAGTGGTCTAAATTTATAGAGAAGATCCATCTTTATCAGAAGCAAGAATAACACTATCTTCTCTAGGAACAGTGGTTTTACAAAGACAACTCTTAAAATTTAATGAAATATGCAGAGGAAACCAGAATTTTTATTTCTTACTTCTTTTTTGGCCACATTACTCTCTTGGCACAATGGTATGCCTGAAATGTTTAATCTGCTCCACTTTCTTGTCCCATTTCATTGATTTGCACATACGCCTCCTTTCCTGGATTCTCGGAAGTATTTTTTACCCCAGTAAAAAATGGTTCTCATTTCCATGGAGTTTTCCATTTCTTAATTGTTTATTCTTTTAAAGTTTTCTGTCCACTCAATACAAATGCTCAGCATCAGAGTGGAATGGCAAAAAGAATTTACCTTAATTTTTAAGACATGTTTTAGGAAGAGATAAATTTCTTCTAAACTATTTGTGAGGCCAGGTCACAGTTTACAGAGCTACCACCTTGAAAGACACAGCTGGAATCAAGCCTTACAACATGTTTCCTTTTCTTTTTAAACAACAAGGAGATTTCAGTTGTTTCTCTTTGAAACTTCTACTGTAGTAATACTCTGTAAATTCTATTTTGTTTTGACAGGTAATGAATAAATTAATTTCTAATTTCTTTTTTTTTTTCCTAGAACTGTTACTAAACTGAGTCAGAAGTTTACCAAAGTTAATTTTACTGAAATCCAGAAATTAGTCCTGGATGTGGCCCACGTGCATGAGCACTGCTGCAGAGGAGACGTGCTGGATTGTCTGCAGGATGGGGTGAAGAGTCTTACTTCTTAAAAATGATAATTTTCACTCCCTTTTCTTCCTTTTTGTCTCATTCTAAAAGGGAGAAGGTTGTCTGACTTGAATTAGTTACAGGGTATGGAAACTAGGTGACTCCGTAAATTTGCAGACTTGTTGGTAGTAAAACTTAAGCCATCTTTTGTTGATCCTGGTTTTCACTTTAGCTATACCCCCTTTTGTGAAACCAAGGCCCATCTATTTCTTACTCCTAAAAAAACTATGAGAACTTCTCAGAAGGCTTCTACATAGTGTCTTAGAGGACAGGAGGAAACTAAGTTTTAAAGTATTTGTTTTTTCATTCATTTATTCTTTCATTTGACGAATAAATATATGTTGAATACTTTCTATCTGATTGCCACTGTGACAGACACTTGCTATAAAAGCATAGGCTGACCTCGAGGAATTCACAGTCTGATAGGAAAGATAAGACAGTGACCTCCTTGGAGTTAGGGACTGCCTTGGTTTACTGTTGTCTCCATAGCACAATGCCTGGCACATGGAAGGCATTCTATAATAGTTTGTTAAATGAACAAATACAATAAAAATAGCACAAGAAACTGTTCTACAAGATAAAAAGCTAGCCATGCCAAAGAGAAGTGTGAATAAAGGGGTCTCAGCGAATTAGAAAACAACGTTTAAAAAACCCAGTAACAGTTTCCTGAGTGTGCTCTAGTCAGTGGTGACTTAAGCAGTGTGGCATTGGCTTATTTTGGCTAACCCTAGACTTTCTAGATATTACAAGAGAGGCTTGTTGACCCCCAGATTACTCTCTCTCTATGGGCCCTAGGACACACCAAAGAGATTAAAATCCAAGGGGCTTAAAAATTACTGCTCATAGGTACTCAAATGGCTTGATAACCAGCACAGGACTATGGTTTCCAGAAGGCTGAAAGTGAAGATAAAATGCTCATTTCAGCCTACTCCGATGACAATTCAGCTGAGATGCTTGAAGTCAGCAAGAAGCTGAGGCTGCAGGGGAGACCTGAGAGTGACAGTCCCTGAGGAGTTGGGGAAGAAGTGAGAGGAGGAAGTCTGACGGGCAACTGTACTACTTTACTTGTTTTTATTCTAGAAGTATCTACCTGCATACTAGGAAAACCAACAAGAAATATTTTGTTTTTCTTTGAGCTCTGTTTTCCCATTTTGAACTGACCATGTTACTGTTTCTCATAGTCATTTTTTAAAAGTTCGTTTTTTCAATTTTTGGAGCTCATAACCACTCTTTTCCTTTAAAGTGGAAACATTAATTTCGGTATGATATATAAGGTGGATTTTGATAGCTGAACAATGGGTTCTAATTGTCTTTGCTGAGAATGTGCAGAATTTTCAGTCCCATGATAGGTTTATATAAGCTCTGCCTTTCTCTGGCCACTTACGCGCACTGCCGTTTTATCTGTAGACTGCCCTCTGAAGGTCATAGTCAGTCACTGCAGTATGTTCTGATGATGATTATCATTCTTATGGAATTTCTCATGGAGCAGAAAGTTTGCTCTCCATGTTATGACATCAGTTGCAAGTGTTGTTTAGTGGCAAATTTGAATGCTAATAGAAATATATACAGCAATATGCATCCCATTTTATTTGAGTACATTTCCCTCTTATTTGTAAAAGTTTTTAATTAAAATAACATAGGGTTTAGCTTACAACTATGGAAAGAAGAATTGAACAAACAGGTAAGTGGAAAGGAATGAGAAAACCCAAAAGTGGGGAGAAAGCACTAAAACGGGAGATAAGTTAAAATGTCTTTTTTCTTCTTCTTTCCTTCCTCCTTCCCCCCTCCCTCTCTACTTCCCTTTCCCCTTCCTTCTTTCCTGGACTTTTTTCCTTCTTTCCTTGTTCCCTTCTCCCTCCCTCTCTTCCCTTTCTTCCTTTTTCTGAAGCTGACTTTGAGATCCTTTATTAAAGAATAAACCTTTAAAACTTATACTTTATTTTCCCTGTTGCAGGAAAAAATTATGTCCTACATATGTTCTCAACAAGACACTCTGTCAAACAAAATAACAGAATGCTGCAAACTGACCACACTGGAACGTGGTCAATGTATAATTCATGCAGAAAATGATGAAAAACCTGAAGGTCTATCTCCAAATCTAAACAGGTTTTTAGGAGATAGAGATTTTAACCAATTTTCTTCAGGGGAAAAAAATATCTTCTTGGCAAGGTAACACACTCTGTAAATGTATGTTCATACAAGTAAAAATGATTATGTGGCTGACAGATTTGCATTGTTGAAATGGAGAGTGATGGTTATGGTTTTTGAGTTCAATATGTGAAGATATTTGGCTAGAATGTTCTGAGCCAAAATAGATTTAAGTAGACAACTAGGGAATAAGTAATGGAATTTGGTGTATAATGGTGAAGTTTTCACCATTGTGACTCATTAACTGCTTTGCTTATGAAGCTGGATTTTATTTCACGTCAATTTCTCTGGAACCAGAAGCATTGTCATCCTGTAAAGATTACTCATATCAAGGCTGCCATTGAACTTTCAAATAGGATATGGATATTTTTGTAATAGGAAGAGTTCATGATTAAGAATGTACTCTTGCTACGCATGTTAAAGAAAAACTTTTCTCCAAAAGATAACACAATAGATAATGCTAGATAGAAGACCTTTTATAGGAACAGTTTATTGGCTATGTATTAACTACATGTTTTATATTTTTTAAGAAAATCAAAGCATGTTTAGAGGCATTTGCAGTACATTAATTTGTTTTAATACAAATGATAGGTCACGTTCTCACTCTATTTGCCTTTAAGGGAAGCAAGCAATCAAGTTAATACGTTTTCTTTAATTGTATAGTATGTAACTATGGACACTACTAGAGGAGGGATTTGTGCAGCACTTAGGACATTACACTCGATAATTTCCCAGGGTCTTTCTAGATTTAAGAGTCTGATTCTAATGTAGTAATAAAAGTAATGGCTCAATTTTCTTTTTACTATTGCCTGAAGATATTACTCTATTGTTGCATTAAAATTAAACATTCACACATTGTTTGCACTGCTAAATAAAATTATGTAAGCTAGAATAAAGTTCAGATTTAAGAGGCACATAGTGACAACTTATTGGTGACAGAACTAATCCTATAATCTGGGAATACCATTAGTAAAGTCAAGAATTATCTTTAAGTTTACACATCCATGCACATCTAAAGCTAATTGTGTAATAGAAACAGTTCTTCAGTTGCAAAGGTTCTTTGCAGTAGAAGTTTCTCAGCCAGGAATGATCTTCCCCCAGATACTTGCATGGCTTCCTTCACTCAGCTGATCTCTGTTCTGATATCAGCTGCCGAGAGAGAATTTTCTTGACTACACACAAAGTTAGTGGCCTCTCCACCTTGGGTATCAACCCTTTTCTTCTTTTTCATCTTTATTTATTTTCATTGATTTATCACTAACTGAAATGAGATGGCCTATTTTTTGTTTGGTTGTTCTGCCTCCCTATAATGTGTGCTTGTCAGAGGGCAGGTATTTATCTTACACATCACTGAGTCCATCTGCTTAAAGCAATGCTAGCAGAGAGTAAACACTGGAAAAATGTCTGTTGAATAAATGAATGTAAAATCCATAATTGAAAAGTCAAATTGAGAGATGCAAGAGAAAACAAAAAACCATTTTACAGGACAATTTGAAGGATCACAGTATTCATTAACAGTTTTGCCATTCATATAATTCAAATCATATTTGATTTTCAGGTTTATTTATTTGAATTTAACTTCCACATGCCATATTATACAGGAATAACTAGAGAAGTGAGGGCTCCTTTTGTCTCTTAGTTCCAATAACTTGAAATATTTTTCTCCACATATTTCAGTTTTGTTCATGAATATTCAAGAAGACATCCTCAGCTTGCAGTCTCAGTAATTCTAAGAGTTGCTAAAGGATACCAGGAGTTATTGGAGAAGTGTTTCCAGACAGAAAACCCTCTTGAATGCCAAGATAAAGGGGTAAGTTTCTCTAGAATTTTAGGGGAGTGTGACAAACTGGATTGATGTCATCTGTTAAAAATGCTGTTGGTTTGAAAGTCTCTAGTTGTTAACTAGTTGTTAGCCAGTTGTATCTATTAACTAGTTGTCTAGATATTAAACTGTTATTAACTAGCAGTCAGCAGCTAGTGGTTTGCTTTAGAAATAAAAATGTTAATCGCTTCTCGGCCTTTTGGCTAAGATCAAGTGTAGAAATAAAAATGTTAACCAAAAGTTCTATGATCCACAGATAAAGGTAGTATTCATTATTCATTTTTTGATAACTTTAGGAAGGCAAGAATTTGGTACAGAAAGAACTGTAATCATTTATCCAAAGACTGAGTTTTGCCATTAAATGATTTTGTGATTCATAAAGTTTTAATCTCCCCAAAATCCATTTTCTTTAATTATCAAAATTTATACTTTACCATCTTTAATATTAACAAATCTCTGATTGGTTTTATAATAGTATATAATATTGATCAACTTTTATATACAAAGTTAAGCATCCAAGAAGAGAAAAATGCATATGTAATAATTCTTCATTTTCAGGAAGAAGAATTACAGAAATACATCCAGGAGAGCCAAGCATTGGCAAAGCGAAGCTGCGGCCTCTTCCAGAAACTAGGAGAATATTACCTACAAAATGCGTATGTTTTTGTAAATGGTAGTTTTAGTGAATTAAAATTATTAACAGACAAGGGAAATATAAATTCAAATTAGTAACTCCATGGCTACTCTAATCTCAGTTCCTATTTCAGACTAGAAGTCAGTGTAATCTGACTACCCAATATTCTGGAAGAGAATGTAGCCTTCCCCATTCTCCTCCTTTGGAAGCAACAAGAATGACCTGTGAGGTCTGATCTGTGGTATTGACTTTAAGTTTCCCATACTGTGCAAATGTTTGCAGTAAAGATATCCATTCTGTCACAGTCTGTCCTAGTTAAAACACCAAGAGATCACAGTTAAAAATCAATGAAGCTCTGAGGTTTGGAATACGAGTCAGCCTTCTGCCTGGAGTTCGCTTTTTCATTGTGATGTGCTTTTATAATAGGAGTACAGGGAGTGGTTGTTAGAGTAAATGCATCTCAAATGTTGGTTCAAATACGATGTAGATGAAACAAATGAGCTGACCTCATGTCTTCCGACATGAGAGAAGAGAGTCTGTGAGAAGCAGCAAGGTGGCTGAAAACTCGTGAATGACTCAGCAGGACTTAGTAGAAAAAAATGCTTCTTTCAGATTTCTCGTTGCTTACACAAAGAAAGCCCCTCAGCTGACCTCATCAGAGCTGATGGCCATCACCAGAAAAATGGCAGCCACAGCAGCCACTTGTTGCCAACTCAGTGAGGACAAACTATTGGCCTGTGGTGAGGGAGCGGTGAGTGTCTGCTTGGTTTAGTCCCATCTCATTTCTGCCCTGTTTGACTTGAAATAGCCTCATAATTCCCCTGTAGGGAAGATGGTAAAAACCAATGTAGAGATGGCTTTAGGAGGCTTGTTTGATTAGTCACAGTTGGAAGGTGTGAGACTCAGCTCTGGATGGCAGGCGTGTGGCCAGGCTTCCTGTTCTTCCAGGATGGCTGGTGGAAGTGCAGCCAGTTTAGTCAACAACATCTGAGCCAACTTTATATATCGGAAAGACAGAATGACTAACATGTAGCCCATAATTCATAACTTAATTCATAATTTGTAACTTCAACTCACAATTTCCGCTTTTTGTTCATGTATTTACTTTGATGTTTTAAAAACTTTATCTTTGATTGATTAAAATTAGTCATACTATTTTAGCCATACTTACATTTTTACCTTTTGTAGTATAATGTTATTATTGTGATATTAAGGATAATTTTTTCCCTTTCACAGGGTATAGGGTACAGCACAGGATAAGTATCATGTTCTGAATAGTAAAATGACTTTCGAGTCAGTAATGCCAATATTCTTTACTTCCTAATGTCACTAGTGTCATACATAAGATTACAGGATGAATTAAAAATATTTTTCCCATAAAGTCATAATTGCAAATGAAATTGTCTATTTTATCCCTTTTCCTCTTGATCATAATGGGGAGTTATTTGCTACTTAGTCTTCCTGTAGTAAAATTTTTCCCCAAAGGTTAACAGTAAAAGGAGAGTTTCCTATGATTAAACGTCACCTCAATTGTTTCTTGAATTCCCCCTGTTGGGAGGCTGCAGGGATGCAGGATGGTGTAATGGTTCAGGAGTGTATGTTCCAGAGGCCACCAGCCTACAGCCGCATTCTACTTCCACTACTCTTTAGCTGTATCACAGTGGGAAAGCTACTTATGTCATTAAGTTTGAGATTTTTCATCTGACATTTGAGAATAAAAATTATACCACCCTCACACGACAGCTGTTTTAAACAAGATAATCTGTGTAACTCACACAGCACTAGTCTGATATATAAAGTGAACACAAAACATATTATTTCTTAATACAAGTTATTAATAGGTGATTAAGAAATATCTCCGAAGTAGGCAAGGTAGCAAGATTCTACATTAGGAAAGTCTTAAAAACCTGCAAAATTGGTCCCATGTCTTTTCAGTTAGGATGATATAGTAGCTGCAAGTATATACGTGTGTATATGTATACGAATAAAAGGGGTAAGTTTGTGCTATTCTTACCTTCAGATACTGATTCTCAAAAGAAAAATGGAAAGTTCTACTAAATACACATGGGAAACATAAAGGCAGAGATATTTTCGTCCTTTAGAAGTGTGTATGTAACTGGAAGCATGTTTCGAATAGCTGACACAAATAGCTAAATGACTATCCTCAACATCACATATGGACTACCTGCTGCTACGTGCTAAGGCTTAGCCCAAACAAATGAGTAAATGCTGGAATTAACAGTATAGTGTCACATGATCCTATATAGCAAATTTTCCTGTAATATTAATTGTAAATTGCTGGACATTGAAATTATTGCAGCAGTTTTCTGAAAAACTGGACCAACTTCATGACTAACGCCCAATCTCCTTGCTTTTTTTTCTCATTCTCCTAACCAGGCTGACATTATTATTGGACACTTATGTATCAGACATGAAACGACTCCAGTAAACCCTGGTGTTGGCCAGTGCTGCACTTCTTCATATGCCAACAGGAGGCCATGCTTCAGCAGCTTGGTGGTGGATGAAACATATGTCCCTCCTGCATTCTCAGATGACAAGTTCATTTTCCATAAGGATCTGTGTCAAGCTCAGGGTGTAGCGCTGCAAACGATGAAACAAGAGTAAGAAACTGTTACTTGCTAGCATGGAAAATAATGACAACCCCAAAGAGCAACTGAGACTTCTACCTCTCTCACCTAACACTATTGGGCTCACTAACAGAGCATTACTCCCAAAGCACTTAAAATGTCTTTGAAAATAGTTTTGTCTCAGTGTCTTCCCAGCCTCATTGGGGAAGCAGGTCTAGAAAAATTAATGAGGGCAGACAATTTCCTGTTTGTAAAAATAATCTCTGTTGTAACTATTATCATGATATGTATTTAGGGTTTGAGGAGAAGTGGGCAATCTATTCTGAGGAATTAGAGTGTATCTTTGCAGCAAATTTGGGCACTTCCATTCCAAGCACAGGAAACACATCATTGAATCTTGTTTTTTCCCACATGATTTACGCTTTGAAGAGAATAACTATCTTATTTAATTCAACCATGCCATTTGGGTGTTAAGAAATGACATGTACATTTCAGTTCATTGTGGGAGCTCTTTTGTAATGGTGATGGTCATGCAAGTCAATGGAGCTTATGTTCTTCAAACTCACATGCATTTTAATCCTCACTTGTTTTGTAAATAGTCTTCCTTCACTGGAAAACCCATTCTTCTCTTTTTTCCTTTATCACAGTCTGAGGTATGTTTCAAGGTATGATAAGAATGTTGCCTCTTCTGGCAAGCTTTTCCTATTGCTCTGATCTACTCCCTATTGCTCTGGTCTAAGTCCAACATGAAAGGCTTGCTAAATGAGTGGTTCAGGCAATTAGTGCTGCCAGTGCCTAGATAAGGGTGTGATAACTGGATGGGCAGGATGCGGAGATCTGGGTCTTTGAGTGTGGATAAAACACAGTTAAGAAGAGAGGACAGGAAAGGATATTCCTAGGGGGTGGGAGGAGATTGCCTTCCACTACACATAAGTATGGTCAAGTACGAAATAGTGTTCCGGCCGGGCGCGGTGGCTCAAGCCTGTAATCCCAGCACTTTGGGAGGCCGAGGCGGGTGGATCACGAGGTCAGGAGATCGAGACTATCCTAGCTAACATGGTGAAACCCCGTCTCTACTAAAAATCCAAAAAACTAGCCGGGCGTGGTGGCGGGCGCCTGTAGTCTCAGCTACCTGGGAGGCTGAGGCGGGAGAATGGCGTGAACCCGGGAGGCGGAGCTTGCAGTGAGCCGAGATCACGCCACTGCACTCCAGCCTGGGAGCACAGCGAGACTCCGTCTCAAAAAAAAAAAAAAAAAAAAAAAAACAAACAAAAAAAAGAAATAGTGTTCCATCCATAACCTGCACAACTGCAGGCCAGTGGAACACTTGGCGTGTTTTCACCCTCAGTCTTTCTACTGAAAGTACTAGACAAGGTGTGTGTGGCTCAGTCTTTCTACTGAAAGTACTAGACAAGGTGTGTGTGGTCAGTCTGGTGATAGGTTGATGGAGTAAGGGTTTAGGCTCTGAGAATTCTCTACCAGCAAGGCTGTAGAAAAATAGCATTGCATAACAGACTTCTCTTGTATTTTGTTTTGTTTTAAATCACAGGTTTCTCATTAACCTTGTAAAGCAAAAGCCACAAATAACAGAGGAACAACTTGAGGCTGTCATTGCAGATTTCTCAGGCCTGTTGGAGAAATGCTGCCAAGGTCAGGAACAGGAAGTCTGCTTTGCTGAAGAGGTACATGCAGCTCATTTCATACTCAAAATACTTGCTATGGAATTTTTTGTAGTGGATAATGAAAGGAAGACCCTACAAATTTATAACTTTAAAATATTTTCAGAGAGATTTAAATTTCATTGAGAAACAGATTGAAGGATTTTAGAACATTTAAAAAAATCACATTTTCTTAATATTAGGAAGAATTATAATATTAAAATATATTGATAGAATTAGTAATTTTAATTTATTTCCTAGTAGAGAAACCCATGAAGTGAATGTATAAATAATTGATGGTAATTTAGATAGTTTCTGGCCTAAAATTGATCAATTCAGCTAAATGGATAAAAGGATTTAATAGCAAATTAATTATGCTAACAGAGTATTAGGAGAATATTTGTAGAAAATGTTTTTGAACTCATTTAGAAGCTTGCTTTTGTACATCAACAGAGTAGTACTTAGGAGTTATTTTAATTACATAGTAATTTTAGATGGATAATTAGCTAGGTTTTTTTTAACTAGGGAATTCTACCTAACATTTAAAAAAATTACCTTTTTTCAGCTTTATTGAGGCATGATTGACAAATACAAATTATATCTGTTTAGGGTGTACATGTGATGTTTTGATATATTTATACATTGTGAAATGATTATCACAATCAAGACAATTGGCTAAATTTTACAATTTTTCAGTTTGTATTGCTACATATATTTGAATATAGCAACACTATACTTTAAAAAGATATTCTATAACTTAGCCTTTTTGTCAGTTTTACCTTTCTCGCCATGTAAAATCCAAAGACAGATGTATTTAGAAATGTAGAGTTTTTCTATAAATAATATAATTAGATGCATTTGAGTATGTGCACTTATCAGTATATGTGTGTGTTTTTGGTGGGATCAGGTGGGGTGGGACATAGATAATCAAATTAGATAAAACTGGTAAAACGGATTTGATGTAAAGCATTTCTGAAAAACATGACAGAAGAAGATTAATGTTCTATAATCTGAGAAGACATTTATTTAGATATAGAGAACATGAACAAATAGTAGCAGTACTTTATCTGCAAACCTTTTAATTTCTAATAACTTGTAATTTGTAGAGGAAGGGGAAAGATTGAGTCAGAATAGGCACAGATTTGGAGATTGTTATAGAAAAAAACTGTTGATATGAATGAATATTGTTTTCTCCCTGACTTTTACTATCCTAGATTGTTGGCATCAGGGATGTATTTCTTCATTTTTAACTTAATCTACAAACCTGTAAATTCACCCCAGATTGTACAGTGTTAACTGTATGATTGGTATAATAATCCATTTCTTTATCTGATTATGTTTATTCTTAATTTTCAGGGACAAAAACTGATTTCAAAAACTCGTGCTGCTTTGGGAGTTTAAATTACTTCAGGTAACAAAACATTCAGACAAGACTGAATATAATGTTGATTCTCCAGAAATATCAATCCATAATGAGACAGATCATGAGGACTGCCATTAATTCTCTTAAAAATAAATGGAATTCAAGAAAAAGTTTATTTTAAAAGCACTTGAACAAAATTATGCACACGATGTTAAATTAGTGGCTCAACTATGCAAAATCCTTTTAGGTTATTTAAAAGGCTTCAACAAATGCTATCAGAAGACTTTCCTATGTATCCAATGTTTCTCCGATATAAAATAATAGAACCAGTTACTTACTGCACCTATTAGTTTAATTAATATTTAATATATTTTTGCTCATATTGCAGGGGAGGAGAAGACAAAAGGAGTCTTTCATTTCGTGTGAACTTTTCTCTTTAATTTTAACTGATTTAACACTTTTTGTGAATTAATGAAATGATACTTTTATGTGAGATTTCCTTATCATAGAAATAAAATATCTCCAAATGTTTCCTTTTCTGAGTCTGCATATTTATGAAAAGTTATAGATAATTTCTTTAGTTTTGTATACCATTGTCTGAAGCAGATTCTGTTAAAATAGCATTAAGTACTGATTATTATAGGAGATTAAAGCCATCCAAGGATGGATTTACAGTACTAGATCACTTGGTGAACTGAAAACATGTTCCCAAGTTAAACACTATTTGATGCTGCCAGGGCATTTTGTTTATTAAATGGTCATCACTGAAGTATTCTAACAGATAATCTGGAGATGAGAAAAGAAATTATTCTTCTTCTATAGGATCTATGAAAATTTCACAACTACTTTTTTTCTCTATCTTACACAGTTCGGGATTCACAGATATTTTAAAACATAAATACATTGTAGCTTTGATTGAATATAATTAATATTTTCATAAATTAAATTTTTATTCCACAAATGTTTACTAAGCCCTCACTGAGTACCAGGCCCTGTGCTGGGTACAGTCACTGTTCTCCAGTTGCTTCAGTAGAGAAGGAAGCAACACAGAAAGAATGCCTCAGATTATGACCACAAGGAGTTGACAACAAATTGTTGAGGGAACCAAAGGGTGGGTGACATCGGTTCTGACTAGAGAAGGTACCATAAACATTTAAGAAGAGTCTTAGAAAATGAATGAGCATTCATCAGTTCAAGTAAAAGAGAAGTTCATTTTATGAAAGAGGGGCACATGGTCAGAGGTACTGGGTATGAAAAAGCATGATGAATAGTTTTAGAGGAGTACAGGGTAGGTGGGAAGGGTAGAGATGTAGAATGTCAGGCAGGATGTGGAAGCTATGAAGGGCTAAGCCAGACTCTCATGGCTCTATTCTAAAGAGGTTGGACAATATCTTATGAGTAATAGAGGACCAAAGTGATATCTAAGCAGAGATGTGCTGTTAATAATTAGCTTTGAGGAAGATAATCCACGAGATATGGATAATGGGCATTGGGGCAGGGAAAAGGGTAGAGAGGGGCAAAGTCAGCAAGAGGTGACAAAAAGACCAGTCCACCAGTAGGGAATATTAGCTTTGAATAGAAATCTAAATATTACATGCATGCTTGGCCTGTGCTCTGGGACAAAACAATGGCTTCAGAGCAATGAAATGTGATTTCAGTTCTTTCTTTCTTTTTTTTTTTTTGAGTTGGAGTCTCACTATGTTGCCCAGCTGGTCTCAAAATCCTGGGCTCAAAAGATCCTCCTATCTTGGCCTCCTGAGTAGCTGGGACTATAGCCATGAACCACTACACCTAGCTCTTTTGGTTCTAACTAGATCACTTTCTACTTGACATTTTGCTTTCAATTGTACTACAACATCTATGAACTTTTTCTGATTTTGGTGTAATTCTGAAAGGTATTAATTTAAAGATCACAATAAAATAAAATCACATTCAGTATAAAAGCATTAAACAGGAAAATATTTTTAAGGGAAAAGCACAATGAAGGTAAAACTGTTAAAATTTATGAATCAAATGATATTTTGTTGAAATATATAAAGAAAAAATGATTGGAGGCACAAGGACAAATTAACACAAGTACAATTGTAAATTGGGAAATTTTTTTTTTTTTTTTTTTTGAGATGGAGTCTCGCTCTGTCGTCAGGCTGGAGTGCAGTTGCGCGATCTCAGCTCACTGCAAGCTCCGACTCCCTGGTTCAAGTGATTCTCCTGCCTCAGCCTCCTGAGTAGCTGGGATTACAGGCACATGCCACGACGCCCAGCTAATTTTTGTATTTTTAGTAGAGACGGGGTTTTACCACGTTGGCCAGGTTGGCTTCGAACTCCTGACCTTGTGATCCGCTCGCTTCTGCCTCCCAAAGTGTTGGGATTACAGGCGTGAGCCACCGCGCTCAGCCAAACTGGAGATTTTAAAACATCCTTACCTCATTAACAGAACAAGTTAGGCAAATAACAAATAAAGACTCAGGGTATTAAACTGCTGTAGTCAAGATTACCAACAACTTTCACACTGCAAAATCCAATAGTGGATTCTTAGTCTTCAGCTTATCTGAGTTCTCTCGGTAGCATTTGACACAATTGATCACTCTCTTTTCCTTGAAACATTTTCCTCACTTGGTGTTCAGACTTTCTTCCAACCTCATTGGCTGTTTCACCTCAATCTTCTTTGCTATGTCCTCCTAACTTTTTGACCTCTAAATGTTGGAGTGTCCCAGAAGAGTTCTTCCTTGACCTAAATTCACTCATCCAGACTTGATGCATTAAATGCCATCTAGATGTTGACAACACATGTTTATAGCTCCAGCCTGGATTTCTTCCTTGACTTCCAGGCTCTTATGTCAGCTTCCTCCCTCACATCTCCATGTGATAATGTATAGACAATACAAACTTAGCACATTACAAATTGAATGTGAATCTACTCCTTGTCCAAAACTTGTACCACCATCTTGTGCATCTGTCTGTTTTTATGAGTCAGAAATTTTGGATTTATCGATGACCCCTCTCTTGCACACTACCCACACATTCAATCTATGAGCAAATCTTGTCAGCTCTACCTTTAAAAAGTATCCAGAATTTGACTATTTCTCAATACGTTGGTACCAGTCACAGTCATATGCCTCACTGGGGTTACTGCAATAGATTCTTAATTGATCTTTTTACAATTGCCCTTGCTCCACCCTCAACCCTATTCTCAAAAGTGACCATTATGTCACTTTTCCACTCAAAATCCTCTAGTGGCTTCCCACCTCTCTCAGAGTAAGATGCAAAGTCTGTCCAATGACCCTACATGATAATATCTTTCTGACCTTTTTTGCTACTCCTCTGCTCAGACACAGAGGTCTCCCTGTTGTTCTTCAATTACCAATCAATGTCCTGCTCAAGGTTTTGCCCTCATGACCCTTCTGGTGTGGAAGACTCTCAGATATGTGTGAGGCTCCCTTCATCACCAATTTCAAGCTTCTACTCATAGTCCTCTGCTAAATGATGATGTTTTCCTCAACTACCTTATTTTAATTCAGAAGTGCCATTCCCAACCCCCACAATGCTTATTACCATCTGACAAACACTAGATTTTACTTGTTTATTATCTGTCTGCCTCACTAGAGTGTAAGCTCCATGACAACAGTAACTTTTGTCTGCTTTGTTCACTTCTGCTATCTTCAGCATATAGAACAATGCCTGAAACATAATAGCCATTCTATAAAAATTTATTTGAATATGTGGAGGAATACTACATGCCATGGGCTATATTTTCTTACAAGGTGGTGAAACTAGAGGGGTTGCTAGCTCCCTCTAATAAAATCCACACTAGAGAAAGAAAAAAGCACAGGCCTAAGAAATTAACATAAAAACCATAATATACCACTGAGGATGTTAAAGACTGGTGTGTGTGTGTGTGTGTGTGCGCGCGCGCGCACGCGTATGTGTGTGTATGCGTGTGTGTGTGTGTTGTGTAAAGTGAGAATTAGGGAGTGGTGGCATTCTAGAATAGCTGGCTTGAAAGAGGGTGGATAGGTTTGGGGGACAGATTTTAACTTGCGCTTTTGTCTATACACTAAGTTACAAAGAAGACTGCCAATTGCTTCACTGCCACTGTGAAACATAAATCAGAAGCAGTAGCTCAAATTGCTTGGGGCCCACAGCATAATATTGGGATAAGGCTAAACTCCAGCTGGGGCAAAAGACTGGTGAAAACAGGTGGGTGCAAAACAGCTACTGTTAAAAATTAAGTCTTCCAATCTCTTTCATGCCTACTTTCCCAGAACTTGTGGACTACTGTATAAGGAATTTGCCTTCTCCAATGATGCTGCTTTCAAAGAGTTAAGGAAAGGCTGGGCGCGGTGGCTCACGCCTATAATCCCAGCACTTTGGGAGACCGAGGCAGGCGGATCACGAAGTCAGAAGATCGAGACCACCCTGGCTAACACGGTTAAACACCGTCTCTACTAAAAATACAAAAAATTAGCCAGAATTGTGTGAACCCAGGAGGCGGAGCTTGCAGTGAGCCGAGATCGCGTCACTGCACTCCAACCTGGGCGACAGAGCGAGACTCCGTCCCCCGCTCCCCCAAAAAACCAAAAAACAAAACAAAGAGTTAAGGAAGGGTCCAGAGAATTGCTCCATAGTATGGAATTAAATTAATAATCAATAACAGTAATATCTCTAGAAAGTCCCCAAACATCCATTAACTAAATAACATGCTTGTAAACATTCATGAATCAAAAAAGAAATCAAAAGCATATTTAAAAAACATTTTGCCCGAATGAAAATGAAAAACATGGCAAAATTTATAGAATGTCACTAGAACAGTGACATTTAAATTAAAGGAAATTTATAACGCTAAAAGCCTATGTGTTATAGAAAAGAAGGAATATCTCAAATCATGACATTAGCTTCTTCCTTATGAATCTAGAGATGAAAGAGCAAATTAAAAACAAACTAGTCATGAGAAAGAAGATAATAAAGATCAAAGGAGAGTCAATAAAATGGAGAACAGAAGAAATCAATAGATACAATCACTGCAACCAAATGCTGGTTCTTTGAGATCAATACTATTAATAAACCTCTATCCAGATTTCTCAGGGAAAAATGTTACCAATGTTGGGAATGAGAGAGCTGATAGTATTACATGTATTAAAATAATGAGAAGAAAATGTTGTGAAGAAAACATTATGTCAATAAATTCAATGACATGAAAAGGGCAGATTCCTTGAAAGACACACCTACCAAAGCTCATGCAAGAACAAATAGTTAACATGGTTATTTATGTATTAAGGAAATTGAAATTTTAACTAAAATCATTCCCACAAAGAAAACTCCAGGCTTCATGGTGAATTCCATTAAACATTTGAGGAAAAATAATATTAATTCTATACTAACTCTTCCAAAAAAATCGAAGAGATGGAAATACTTTTTGATTCATTCTATGAGGCCAGCATTACCCTGATACTAAAATAAGACAACGATAATGCATAAAAATAAAATTATGGACCAATAGTCCTTATGAACAGGGGTCAGCAAATATTTTCTATAAAAGGTTTGATAAATATTTTAGGCTTTGCAGGCTATTTACAGTCATCATCGTCCCCCATCCCCCTCCCCCTCCCCTTCTCCCTTCCCCTTCCCATCCCTCCCTCTTCCCCTCCCTCCTCCCCTCCTCTTCTCCTTCTCCTTCTCCTTCTCCTTCTCCTTCTCCTTCTCCTTCTCCTTC
>NW_012109452.1:799998-806519 GCF_000951045.1 Mandrillus leucophaeus | reverse complement strand
CTTCTTCTTCTTCTTCTCCTTCCTCTTTTTCTTCATCTTCATCTTCTTTTGCCTCTTTCTCTTCTCTTTCTTTTTCTTCTTCTTCTCCTCTTCTCTTCCTCATGGTCTTTCTCCTCCTCTTTCATTCTCTTCTTCTTGAATACTTTAGAATGTAAAAACCTTTTTAAGCTCATAAGCCACACAAAAATGAACTACAAGCTGAATTTAGCATGTGGGCCATAGTATGTTGACCCCTGCACATGAACGTAGATAAAATTAAATCTAACAAAATGCCAAAAAGATAATATATTATGACTAAGTGAGATTTATTTCAGAAATACAGGATTGCTTTAACATTGAAAAAATCAATGAATGTAATTCAGTATGTTTATTGTTTTAAAAAATTAATAATGATCTTAATAGATACAGAAAACACATTTGACAAAATCCAGTATTCATTCCTGATAAAAACTGCCAGCAAACTAAAAGCGGAATGGAACTTCCTAAACCTGATAAAGGGCATAAATGAAAAACTATAGCTAAGTTTGTATTTAGTTGTGAAAGACTGAATTCTTTCTCCTAAGGAAAGGAAAAGAGATAAGGTCATCTGCTTTCATTACTTCTATTGAACATTGTACTAGAGGCTTTAACAATAAATCATGCAAGAAAAAGGAACAAAAGGCATCTAGAATGGAAATAAAGAACTAAAATTGTCTTCATTTGAAGATAGCGTAATTTTTGGTGTAGAAAATCCAATGGAATCTACAAAAAACTAATAGAACTAATTAGTGAGTTTAGAAAGGTGCAGAATAATATACAAAAATCTTATGCATATTATATGCTAGCAACAAAAAGTTGGAAATTTAATTTTAAAAATATTATAATGACATCAAAATATGTTCTGCTTAGAGATAAGTGTTATAAAAGATGTGAATAACTTATGTACTACAAAATATTGCTGAGGAAGATTAAAGAAGACATTTAGAAAGGGTGAGTTATATCTTATTCACAGGTTGAAAAACTTAATAATGTTAAAATATTAATTCTTTTTAAGTTGATCTGTAGATTTAACGCAAGCTCAATCAGAATCACCTAATTTCTTTTTAGAAATTAATAAACTGATTCTAAAAGTCATATGGAAATGTAAAGGATCTAGGATAACCAAGACAGCCTTGAAACATAAAGAGAAAATTGAAAGGCTAACACTAACCTAAGACATATTTATAATCAAACTCTCAAAGGTCAAGGACAAAGAGAGCATCCTGAAAGTAGCAAGAGAAAATAAGCAAATAACCTAAGAGAGATGCAATATATCTGGCAGCTGACATCTCCATGGAAACCTTCCAGGCCAGGAGGGAGTGATATGATATATTGAAAGTGCTGAAAGGAAAAAAATTTAATCAAGAATACCTTATCCATAAAAGCTATTCTTTAGAAACAAAGGAGAAATAAAAACTTGCCCAGGCAAACAAAAACTTGTACGTTTCAGCAGAGCACAGGGGCTGGCCCTACCCAATCTGGAAGTCATAACAGCAACTTGACCCAGCCTCAGAGTTCAGTTTAAGCTTTTACCCAGAAAGTCAGGCAAATTTCAACTATGCACTTCTATGGCTCATAGGCTCTGTTAATGACTGCTCCAAGGAGCAACTCTGCTTAAACACAGGGCCCAGTGCACAGCCCTGTCTGATGGAAGAACGCAAACAGCAGTACTACCTGGCCAGGAAATACAGTCTACAAACCTGCCTGGTCATAGATAATAGCAATGCCTTTCCATCAGTTCTCTCTAACTGAAGTGCCTAGCCAGTAGTTACACAGAAAGTGCAGCCCAGTTAGCAGCCCCATCTGATGTCAGAACAAAAGCCCAGTCCAAATAGAGACGTAACAGCAAACTACGCCTGCCTGTGGTAATTACCAGCTGGCCCATTCAGAATCCCAGGCTAGACTAAATAGTGAAGTTCTCTCCATGCCAAAGAACACCTATAAAGTCCAAAAGAGCTGGCTGCTTTTTCAAATGTACATAATGCCAACACACCAGGATTATGAAGTATCAAGGAATTACAACACCATGAAAAGAAAGTAATTAAGCTCTATGGAAATTTTCAGAATCAAAATAGAGTCATACGCATTAAATACTCTGAAAAATAGAGCTGAGAAGGCCATGAAGAGATGGTTCCCATATATGAACGTATAATAACAAGACCTATCACAAAATACTCTGCAAAAATTACAACCTTACACAAAGGCCACCACAATCGTACACAAGAAATACTTCTGTGAGGACACCTGCCCAGTGTAAAATTCACTATAAAAGTAAGCAAAAGTCAAATTTAGAATATTCTAATACTGTAATGATGATGTGTAAATCAATAATATTTCTAGCATGGAAGTTAAAAGTCAAAACTGTTAAAAAACGACAGCTACAGGCTGGATGCGGTGGCTCACTTCTGTAATCCTAGCACTTTGGGAGGCCGAGGTGGGTGGATTACAAGGTCAGGAGTTAGAGACTAGACTGGCCAACATGATGAAACCCCGTCTGTACTAAAAATACAAAAAAAAAAAAAAAAAAAAAAAGTGCTGGGCATGGTGGTGTGTGCCTGTAATCCCAGCTACTGGGTAGGCTGAGGCGGAAGAATTGCTTGAATGCGGGAGGCAGAAGTTGCAGTGAGCCAAGATTGCACCACTGCACTCCAGCCTAGGTGGCAGAGCGAGACTCTGTCTCAAAACAAACAAACAAACAAACAAACATATCTACAACTACAATAATTTGGGAAGAGATATACATTATGACATCAAAAACATAAAATATGTGTGTGGAAGTGAAAGGGTAGACTTTTGGCATGCAATAAAAATTAAGCTCTTATCAACTTCAAATAGCCTGTTTAAAGTGTATTATGTTTATATAAGCCTCATGATAACCACAAAACAACAACCTATGGTAAATACAAGGTAGAGAAAAAGAACAGAATCAAAGTCTATTATTACAGAAAGTCATCCAACCACAAAGGAAGACAGCAAGAGTGGAAAAAAAGAACAATAGATCTACAAAACAACCAGAAACCAATGAACAAAATGGTAATAGAAAGTCCTTACCCATCAATAATTACCTTGAATGTAAAAAGAGTAAATTTTTTTTTAAATGTGGTGTTGGAATGGATAAGAAACAATAAGACTACATGCTGCCTATGAAAGACTGACTTCCCTTTTAAGAACACATGGACAGAAAGTAAATGAGTAGAAGAGATACTTCATGCAAATGGAAACCAAAAGAGCAGAGGTAGCTAGATTTATTTCAGACAACATAGAATTTAAATTAAAAACTGTAAAAAGGGACAAAGAAATCATTATATAATGATAAAAGGGTCAGTTCATCAAGAAGATATAAAAATGATAAATATATATTTACCCAACATAAGAGAACCTGAATAAATAAAGTAAAATTAAAAGATCTGAAATTAGAGATACGCTGCAATACACTACTAGCACTTTCTGCAATTAACAGATCATCCAGACAGAATTAGGAAAACACTGGATTTGAGCTACATGTCAGAGCATATGGACCTAACACACATATATAGAACATTCCATCCAGCAGCAACAGAATACACATTCTTCTCAAATCCACATGGAACATTCTCCAGGATAGATCATACTTTAGACCATGATAGAAGTCTTAACAAATTTAAGATTGCAATCATGGCTTTTTTTTTTCTGTATTTTTTCTGATCACAATTATATAAATAATATATAGTATTGTTTCTGACCATGGTATAAAACTAGATATCAATAGCAGGAGGAATCTTGAAAAAGTAACAAATTGTTTAACAAATTAAACAATGTGTTCCTGAACAAAGCCGATGGATGAAGAATGAAATTAAAGAGAAGTTAAAACAAGTCTTAAGACAAAAATGAAAACACAATATACAATATTTATAGGTTGCTGCAAAAGCAGTTCTAAGAGGAAAGTTTGTAGCAATAAGTGCTTACATTCAGAAACAAAAGAGAGCTGTCAAATAAATAATGTTACACATCAAGGAACTAGAAAAAGAAGGAAAAATTAAGCCCAATGTTAGTAGAAGAAAGAAAATCAAGATCAGAGCAGAAATAACAGGAATAGAGACTACAAAAATGATTAAAAGAATAATGAAACTAAAAGATAAGTTTTTGAAAAGATAAAATCAACAAATCTGCAGCTAGACTAACAAAAAGAGTCAAATAAACAAAATCAAAAAGTAAACAGGAGACATTCAAACTGATGACTACAGAAATACAATCAATAAAAAACTACTATGAACAATTATAAGCCAAACAATTGGATAACATAGAGAAATGTATAAATTCATAAAACATATAAACTACCAAGACAGAATCATTAAGAAACATAATATCTGCAAAGACCAATTATGAATAAGGATATTGAATCAGTAATGTAAAAGTCTCCAATTAAAGAAAATTCCAGCACTGAATGGCTTCATAGCTGAATTCTACCAAACACTTAAGGAATAACTCATGTTAATCCTTCTCAAACTCTTTCAAAATATAAAAGAGGAGGAAATACTTCCAATTCCATTTTAAAAGGCCAGAATTACCCTGATACTACAGCCAGACAAGGATACTACAGCCAGATAAGGATACTACAAGAAAATAAAATTATAGTTCAATATCCCTGATAAATATAGATGCAAAAATCCTCAACAAAACACTAATGAACCATATTCAAAAGTACAATAAAATAATAATTAATTATGATCAAGTAGAATTTATCTCTGGAAGGAAAGAATATTTCAACATATGCAAATTACTAAATGTGACACACCACACACGACAGAATAAAGGACAAAACCCATATTATCATCTTAATAGATACAGAAAAAGCATTTGATAAAATTTAACATCCTTCATAATATAAACTCTCAACCAACAAAATAGGTATAGAAGTAATGTACCTCAAAACAATAAAGACCACATATGAAAAGTCCACAGATACTATCACCTTAATAGTGAAAAATGGAAAGCTTTGTCTGTAATATCAGGAACAAGACAAGAAAGCCCACTCTCACCATTTCTATTTAACATAGAAATTAGGCAAGAAAGAGAAATAAAAGGTATTCAAGTAGAAAATAAGTGAAATTGTTTTTCTATCCTGCCGCTTTACTAAATTCATTAATTATTTCTAACAATTTTTCAGTGTAGTGTTTGGGGGATTTCTATATGTAAGATTACGTTGTCACATGTAATTATATATAATCAATATTTATTGAAAACTACAAAATATTCATGAAGAAAACACAGATAAATGGCACGATATTTCACATTCATTAATTGGAAGAATTAATATTGTTAAGATGTTCATACTTCACAAAGTAACCTACAGATTAAATGTAATCCATATGAAAATGCTCTTTTTCACAAAAATAGAAAAAGAACTCCCTACAATTTATATAAAACTATAAAAGAGCCTGAATAGCTTAAACAATGTGAAATACAAAGGACAAAGCTGCAGGAATTGCACTATCTGACTACAAAATTTACTTCAAGGCCATAGTAATCAAAACATTTGATACTGTCCAAAACAAAATCAAAACAATAAAACAGAATAGAGAACTTAGAAATGAACCCATGCATTATGCTATGTTGATATTCGACAAAGATGTTGGGAACACACAATGGCAAACGGACAGTCTCTTCATTCACACACAAAAGAATGAAATTAGATCCTTACTTCACACAACACACAAAAATAAACTTAAAATGGTTAAATACTTTATGTAAGATCTAAAACTATAAAATTACTGGAAAAATACATAGTGAAAAGTCTTCATAATACTGTTCTGGGCAATGATTTTTTGGATTTGATTCCCAAAAAGCACAGGCAATAACAGCAAAAATAGATATATGGGGTTATATCAAACTAGAAATCTGCCCAGCAAAGGAACAATTAACAGAGTAAAGAGACAACCTATGGAATTGGGAGGAAATATTTGTAAACCATACATCTGAAAAAGGGTTAATATTCGAAATACATAAGGAACTCAAATCACTCAATAGAAAAAAACCCCAAATAACCCAATTAAAATGGGCGAAATACCTGAATAGGAATTTCTCAAAACAGCATATATATATGACCAACAGATATATTAAAAATGATCAAGACCTGTAATCATCAGGAAAACAAAAATTAAAATCACAATGAGAGATACTACCTCACAACTGTTAGGATGACTATTATCAAAAAGACAAAAGACAGTAAGTGTTGGCAAGGTTGGGGACAAAAGGATATGGAGATATGAAGAATAGCATGGAGGTTTCTCAGAAAAGCAAAAATAGAATTACTATATGATCTAGTGATCCCTCTTCTAGCTATACATACAAAGGAAATGAAATCAGTATGTTGAAGAGTTATCTGCCCTCCTATATTCACTGAAGCATTATTCACAATAACTAAGATATGGAAGCAACCTTACTGCTGGCCAATATACAAATGAATAAAGAAATTGTGGGATGGGATACTATTAGCCTTAAAAAAAGAAGGAAATTTTTCATTT
>NW_012109452.1:797303-799948 GCF_000951045.1 Mandrillus leucophaeus | reverse complement strand
TTGTCACATGTAATTATATATAATCAATATTTATTGAAAACTACAAAATATTCATGAAGAAAACACAGATAAATGGCACGATATTTCACATTCATTAATTGGAAGAATTAATATTGTTAAGATGTTCATACTTCACAAAGTAACCTACAGATTAAATGTAATCCATATGAAAATGCTCTTTTTCACAAAAATAGAAAAAGAACTCCCTACAATTTATATAAAACTATAAAGGAGCCTGAATAGCTTAAACAATGTGAAATACAAAGGACAAAACTGCAGGAATTGCACTATCTGACTACAAAATTTATTTCAAGGCCATAGTAATCAAAACATTTGATACTGTCCAAAACAAAATCAAAACAATAAAACAGACACATCAACCAATGAAACAGAATAGAGAACTTAGAAATGAACCCATGCATTATGCTATGTTGATATTCGACAAAGATGTTGGGAACACACAATGGCAAACGGACAGTCTCTTCATTCACACACAAAAGAATGAAATTAGATCCTTACTTCACACAACACACAAAAATAAACTTAAAATGGTTAAATACTTTATGTAAGATCTAAAACTATAAAATTACTGGAAAAATACATAGTGAAAAGTCTTCATAATACTGTTCTGGGCAATGATTTTTTGGATTTGATTCCCAAAAAGCACAGGCAATAAAAGCAAAAATAGATATATGGGGTTATATCAAACTATAAATCTGCCCAGCAAAGGAACAATTAACAGAATAAAGAGACAACCTATAGACTTGGGAGGAAATATTTGTAAACCATACATCTGAAAAAGGGTTAATATCCGAAATACATAAGGAACTCAAATCACTCAATAGAAAAAAACCCCAAATAACCCAATTAAAATGGGCAAAATACCTGAATAGGAATTTCTCAAAACAGCATATATATATGACCAACAGATATATTAAAAATGATCAAGACCTCTAATCATCAGGAAAACAAAAATTAAAATCACAATGAGAGATACTACCTCACAACTGTTAGGATGACTATTATCAAAAAGACAAAAGACAGTAAGTGTTGGCAAGGTTGGGGACAAAAGGATATGGAGATATGAAGAATAGCATGGAGGTTTCTCAGAAAAGCAAAAATAGAATTACTATATGATCTAGTGATCCCTCTTCTAGCTATACATACAAAGGAAATGAAATCAGTATGTTGAAGAGTTATCTGCCCTCCTATATTCACTGAAGCATTATTCACAATAACTAAGATATGGAAGCAACCTTACTGCTGGCCAATATACAAATGAATAAAGAAATTGTGGGATGGGATACTATTAGCCTTAAAAAAAGAAGGAAATTTTTCATTTGAGACAACATGAAGAAATCTAAGAGCCATTATGCTAACTAAGCCAGGTACAAAGAGACAAATACTGTGTGATATCACTCGTAGGTGAAATCTGAAATAAGCTGAACCCACAGAAGTGGAGAGTAGAATGGTAGTTACCAGAGGTTAGCGGTGGGAGAAATGTTTTTGAGGTCTATTGCACAGCATAGTGACTATAGTTAATAATAATGTATTGTTTATTTCAAAATTTCTAATAGTAAATTTCAAATGTTCTCACCAGAAAAATAGATAAGTATGCGAGGGGATGGATTTAATTAGCTCGATTTAATCATTTCATAATGTATACATGCATCAAAACATCATATTGCATCCCATAAATATATATAGTTATTATTTGTCAAAATTTATTTGCAGCTGTTTTCTCTGAGAGCATATTCAACTAAGAATTTACGGTGAAAACATTGTGCCCTAAAATAATTTAAAATAATTTTTTTGTTTGTGCTTATGTCACAAATTAAATTTATAGCTACCTAGCTTCATTTGTTTTGATTTGTTTTCAGATTGCTTTCTTTGTTTTTTTAGATTTATTTGATTTTTCGTATTTGTAAAATATATGATTTTAAATTCAGTGGTACGTGTACAGATTTGCTATATAGGTAAACTTGTGTCATGAGGGTTTGTTGTACAGATTATTTCATCACCCAGATATTAAACCTAGTACCCACTAGTTATTTTTCCTGATCTCTCTTCTCCTACCCTCCCTTCTCTGACAGGCCCCAGTGTATGTTGTTCCCCTTCATGTGTCCATGTGTTCTCATCATTTAGCTTCCACTTATAAGTGAGAACATGAGGTATTTGATTTTCTTTTCCTGAATTTGCTAGGGATAATGGCCTCCAGCTCCATCTGTATTTTTGCAAAGAACATGATCTTGTTGTTTTTTATGGCTGCATAGGATTCTGTGGTATATGTAGCACATTTTCTTTATCCAGACTACTACTAATGGGCATTTAGGTTGATTCCATGTCTTTGCTATTGTGAATAGTGCTGCAATAGACATACACGTGCATGTATCTTGGTGATAGAACGATTCTATTGAAAGAACACAAAGATACAAAAATGTGTACCCTCCTTTCCTTCCCCCGATGTTGCTAAACTCTTTGTTCTGCTTTCTAATCTCTGCACGTACCAGAGGTTTCGTAAGTTCTGTAAGTACATGTTTTTCTTTCTGAGGCCAGGTCACAAGGAATGTTTAAGTAAGATAGCCAGGTCACAAGGAATGTTTAAGTAAGATAGCCAGGTCACAAGGTGTGTTTAAGCAAGATAG
>NW_012109452.1:793370-795388 GCF_000951045.1 Mandrillus leucophaeus | reverse complement strand
GCAGGGATCTCTGCCTAGGAAAGCTAGGTATTGTCCAAGGTTTCTCCCTATGTGATAGTCTGAAATATGGCCTCGTGGGATGGAAAAGACCTGATCGTCCCCCAGCCTGACACCTGTGAAGGGTCTGTGCTGAGGAGGACTAGTACAAGAGGAAAGAAGGCCTCTTGGCAGTTGTTGGCAGTTGAGATAGAGAAAAGCATCTGTCTCTTGCCCATCCCTGGGCAATGGAACATCTCGGTATAAAACCCGATTGTATATTCTGTTTACTGAGAAGGAGAAAACTGCCTTAGGGCGAAAGGCGGAACTTGCTAGCGCAATACTGCTCTTTATGCACTAAAAAGGTTTATGGAGATGTTTACATATGCATATCAAGGCACAGCACTTTTCCTTAAACTTATTCATGTCACAGAGATCTTTATTCATATGTCTTACTGCTGACTTTCTCCCTACAATGATCCTATTATCCTACCATTTCCTTTTCTTTAAGATGGTAAAGATAATTATCAATAAATACTAAGGGAACTCAGAGACCGGTGCCGGCGTGGGTCCTCTGTATGCTGAGTGGGGGTCCCCTGGGCCCACTTTTTCTTTCTCTATACTTTGTCTCTGTGTCTCATTTCTTTTCTCAAGTCTCTCCTTCCACCTAACGAGAAATGCTCACAGGTGTGGAGGGGCAGGCCACACTTTCAGTAGAGATCTTTTACATCTCTGGTTAGCTGTATTTTCAAGTATTTTACTTTTTTTTTGGCACTTGTGAATGGGATTGCATTCCTGATTTGTCTATCAGCTCGACTGTTGTTGGTGTATGGAAATACTAGTGACTTTTGCATGTTGATTTTGTATCCTGAGACTTTGCTGAACTTGTTTATCAATTGAAGGAGCTTTTGGGCTGACACTACAGGGTTTCCTAGATTGAGGGCCATGTCATCTGCAAAGAGGGATAGTTTGACTCCCTCTCTTTCTATTTAGATGACATTTATTTCTTTCTCTTGCCTGATTGCTCTGGCCAGGACTTCCAAGAGTATGTTGAATAGGAGTGGTGAAAGAGAACATCCTTGTCTTGTGCAGGTTTTCAAGGAGAATGTGCCCAACTGTTGTGCATTCAGTATGATGTTGACTGTAGGTTTGTCATAGATGACTCTTATTGTCTTGAGGTATGTTCCTTTGACACCTAGTTTATTGAGAGTTTTTAACATAAAGTAGTGTTAACTTTTATCAGAAGCCTTTTCTGCATCTATTGAGATAATCATTTTGTTTTTGTCTTTAGTTCTGTTTATATGATGAATCACATTTTTTGATTTGTGTATGTTGAACTTACCTTTCATCCCAGGGATAAAACCTACTTGATTGTGCTGAATAAGCTTTTTGACATGCTACTGGATTCAGTTTGCCAGTACTTTGTTGAGGATTTTTGCATCGATGTTCATCAAGGATACTGGCCTGAAATTTTTGTTGTTGTTGTTGTTGTGTCTCTGCCAGGTTTTGGTAGCAGGATGATGCTGACCTCATAGAATGAGTTAGGTAGGAGTCCCACCTCCTCAATTTTTTGGAATAGTTTCAGTAGGAAGAGTACCAGCTCTTCTTTGTACATCTGGTAGAAATTGGCTGTGAGTCTGTCTGGTCCTGGGCTCTTTTTGGTTGGTATGCTATTTATTAATGATTCAATTTTGAAACTCATTATTGTTCTGTTCAGGGATTCCATTTCTTCCTGGCTCAGTCTTTGGAGACTGTGTGCTTCCAGGAGTTTATCCGTTTTTTCTAGATTTCCTAGTTTGTGTGCATAGAGGTGTTCATAATATTCTCTGAGATTTATTTATATTTCTGTGGAGTCAGTGATAATCTCCCCTTTGTCATTTCTAACTGTGTTTATTTGGAGCTTCTCTGCTTTTTTCTCTTTATTAGTCTAGCTAGGGGTCTATTTTATTACAGTTTTCATAAAACAAACTCATGGGATCATTGATCTTCTAAACAGTTTTTCATGTTTCAATCTCCTTCAGTTTGGCTTTAATTTGGTTATT
>NW_012109452.1:780558-793100 GCF_000951045.1 Mandrillus leucophaeus | reverse complement strand
GTCTTGATTTCTAATTTGTAAGTGCCATGGTCGGAGAGAGTGGTTGTTATGATTTCAGTTCTTTGCAGTTGCTGAGCAGTATTTTGTGTTAGATTATGTGGCTGATTTTAGAGTATGTGTCCCATGTGGTGATAAGAATGTATATTCTGTTCTTTTATGGTGGAGAGCTCTGTAGATGTCTATCAGGTTCATTTGATCCAGGGCTCAGTTCAGGTCTTGAATGTCTTTGTTAGTTTTCTGCCTTGATGATCTGTCTAATATTGTCATTGGAGAGGTGGTAAAGTGTCCCACTATCATTGTGTGGGAGTCTGAGTCTCTTTTAAGGTTCTAAGAACTTGCTTTGTGAATCTAAGTGCTCCTGTGTTGGGTGCCTATATATATTTAGGATGGTTGGGTATTCTTGTGGAACTGAACCTTTGCCATTATGTAATGCCCTTCTTTCTCTCTCTCTTTTTTACATCTCTGTTGGTTTAAAGTCTATTTTGTCTGAAACTAGGATTGCAACCCATGCTTTTTTTTTTCTGTTTTCCATTTGCTTGGTAGATTTTTCTTTATCCTTTTCTTTTGAGCCCATGTGTGTCATTGCATGTGAGATAGATTTCTTGAAGACAGCATACCAATATTCTTAGTTCTTTATCCAGCTTGACACCCTGTATGTTTTAATTGAGGCATGTAGCCTGTTTACATTCAAGGTAAGTATTGCTATGTGCAGATTTGATCCTGTCATCATGATGTTAGCTGGATATTTTGCAGACTTGTTTGTGTGATTGCTTTATAGTGTTATTGGTCTGTGTATTTAAGTGTGTTTTTTTGTAGTGGCTGATAATGGTCTTTCCTTTCCATATTTAGTGCTTTCTTCAAGAGCTCTTGTAAAGCACTTGGTGGTTACAAATTTTCACAGCATTTGCTTGTCTGAAAAGGATCTTATATTTCTTTTGCTTATGAAGCTTAATTTGGCTGGATATAAAATTTGGGGGTTGGAATTTGTTTTATTTAAGAATGCTGAATATTGGCTCCCAAACTCTTCTGGCTTGTAGGGTTTCTGCTGAGGGATCAGCTACTAGTCTGATGAGTTTCCCTTTGTAGTTGACCTGCCCATTCTCTCTAGCTGTATTTAACATTTGGCTTCAGAAAGTCAGTCTTTAAGCTCTGAATTTTTTTCCTGTGGTTGTTTTTTCTGCTATTAATACTTGTGAATGCATTATGAAGTTCTCGTAGTGTGTTTTTCAGGTTTATTGCACCAGTTATTCTTTTCTATACTGGCTATTTTGTCTGTCAGTTCCAGTATCATTTTATTGTGATTCTTAGTTTTCTCGGATTGGGTTTCAACATCTCTTGCATCTCAATGATCTTTCTTTCTATTCATATTCTGAATTCTATTTCTGTTATTTTTGCCATCTCTGCCCAGTTCAGAATACTTGGTGGCGAGGTAGAGCAGTCATTTTGAGGAAAGAAGGAACTCTGGCTTTTTGAGTTATTAGAGTTATTGTGCAGGTTCTTTCTTATCTTTGTGGGCTGATGTTTCTTCAGTCTTTGAAATTCTGATCATTGGTTGGGTTTCTTTTTCCTTTTATCCTGTTTAATGACCTAAAGGGTTTGATTGTGGTATAAAGTAGGTTCAGCTGACGGGCTTCATTTATGGAAGATTTTAGGGGGCCAACATTCAGCTCTCAATTCCTGGACTGTGTGTTCTAGTTCTGCTGTGGAGGGCTGAGGTGCTTCTGGACCGCTGTTCACTACACTCAGATGGGTGATATCTTAGTCCATTCTCACACCGCTATGAAGAAATACCCAAGACTGAGTAATTTATAAAGGAAAGAGGTTTAATTGATTCACAGTTCTGCATGTCTGTGGAGGCCTCAGGAAACTCACAATCATGGCGGAAGGTAAAGGAGAAGCAGCACCTTCTTCACAGGGTGGCAGGATGGAGTGAGTGCAAGCAGGGGAAATGCCAGATGCTTATATAAAACCATCAGATTTGTAAGACTCACTCATTATCACCAGAACAATATGGAGAAAACTGCTCCCAAGATTCAATTACCTCCCTCTATTCCCGCCCTTGACATGTGGGGATTATGGGGATTACAATTCAAAGTGAAATTTGGGTGGGAACACCAAGCCAAATCGTATAATTCTATCCCAGTTTCCTCCCAAATCTCATGTCCTCATATTTTAAAACACAACCATGTCCTTCCAACAGCCTCTCAAAGTCTTAACTCATTCCAGCATTAATGAAAAAGTCCAAGTCCAAAGTCTCATCTGAGACGAGGCAAGTTCCTTCCACTTATGAGCCTGTAAAATCAAAAGCAAGTTAGTTACTTCTTAGATACAATGGGGGTACAGGCATTGTGTAAATACAGCCATTCCAAATGGGAGAAATTGGCCAAAACAAAGGGGCTACAAGCCCCCATGCAAGTCCAAAATCCAATAGGGCAATCAAAAGCAAAGAGGCTGCAAGCCCCATGCAAGTCTGAAATCCAATAGGGCAGTCATTAAACCCTAAAGTTCTAAAATGATCTCCTTTGACTCCACCTCTCACATCCAAGTTATACTGATGCAAGAGGTGGGCTCTGACGGCCTTGAGAAGTTCCACCTCTGTGGCTTTGCAGGGTATAGCACCCCTCCTGGGTGCTTTCATGGGCTGTCATTGAGTGTCTGTGGCCTTTCCAGGTGCACAGTGCAAGTTGTTGGTGGATCTACCATTCTGGGATCTGGAGGTCAGTGTCCCTCTTCTCACAGCTCCACTAGACAGTGCCCCAGTGAGGACTCTGTGTGGTGGCTCCCGCTCCACATTTTCCTTCTGCACTGCCCTAACAGAGATTCTTCATGTGGGTGCCACCCCTGCAGCAAACTTTTGCTTGGACATCCAGGCATTTCATACTCCTCTGAAATCTAGGTGGAGGTTCCCAAACCTCAATTCTTGTCTTGTGTGCACTCAAAGGACCAACACCACATGGAAGGTGCTGAGGCCTGGGGTTTACACCCTCTGAAGCAATGGCATGCACTGTACCTTGGCCCCCTTTAGCCAGTGCTGGAGTAACTGGGAAATGGGGTACCAAATACTGAGGCTTCACACAGCAGGGGAGCCCTGGACCCAGCCCATGAAACCATTTTTCCTTCCTAGGTCTCTGGGCCTGTGATGGGAGGGACTGCTAGGAAGGTCTCTGACATGCCCTGAAGGAGACATTTTCCCCATTTTTTTGGCAATTAACGTTCATCCCTTCATTACTTATGCAAATTTCTGCAGCTGGCTTGAATTTCTACTCAGAAAATGGGTTTTTCTTTTCTACCACATCATCAGGCTGCAAAATTTCCAAACTTTTATGCTCTGTTACCTCTTGAATGCTTTGCTGCTTAGAAATTTCTTCTTCCAGACACCCTAAATTATCTCTCTCAGGTTCAAAGTTCCATAGATCTCTAAGGCAGGGGCAAAATGCCACCAGTCTCTTTGCTAAAGCATAACAAGAGTCACTTTGGTTTATGTTCCCAGGAAGTTTCTCATCTGCATCTGAGACTATCTCAGCCTAGACTTCATTTTCTATGTCACTATCAGCATTTTGGTGAAAGCCATTCAACAAGTCTCAATGAAGTTCCAAACTCTCCCATATTTCCTGTCTTCTTCTGAGCCCTTCAAACTTCCAACCACTACCTGTTACTGAGTTCCAAAGTCACTTCCACATTTTTGGGTATCTTTATAGCAGCACCCCACTCTCTGCAGTACCAATTTACTGCATTAGTCCATTCTCACATTGCTATAAAGAAATACCCGAGACTGGGTAAATAAATGAAGGAGGTTAAATTGACTCATGATTCCACATGGCTGGGGAGGAACCTTACAATCATGGTGGAAAAAAAAGGAGTAGCAGGTACCTTCTTCACAGGGCAGCAGGACAGGGTGAGTGCAAGCAGATGAAATGCCAAATGCTTATAAAACCTTTGGATCTCGTGAGAGACTCACTCATTATCATGAGAAGAGTGTGGGCGAACCACCCCCATGATCCAATTACCTCCACCTGGTCCCCTATACTTCACCCTGCTGACATGTGAGGATTATGGGGATTACAATTCTAGATAAGGTTTGGGTGGGGACACAGAACCAAACCATATCAAGTGATCAAATGGTGTCAGCCAAAGCATTTCGTAGTGTAGTGGCATCAACATCTGTCTTAATTCACATGTGCCAGTAGCATAAACTGTTTTGTAGTGTGGTGGCGTCGGGTTATTATTATTATTTTTTTTTTGGCAGAGTCTCTCTCTGTTGCCCAGGCTGGAGTGTAATTGTAATGGAATGATCTTGGCTCACTGCAACCTCCATCCCCCATGTTCAAGCAATTCTCCTGCCCTTCCAAGTAGCTGTGATTATAGGCACAGACCACCGCACCTGGCTATTTTTGTATTTTTAGTAGAGATGGGGTTTTGTCATGTTGGTCAGGCTGGTCTTGAACTCCTGACTTCAGGTGATCTCCCCACCTCAGCCTCCCAAAGTGCTGGGATTACAGGCATGAGCCACTGTGCCTAGCTTAATTTACATGTGGCTGCAGCAGCAAGCCAGCACAGTGGGGTGCACACTTGTTGGCTGTAGCGGGGTGTGGGCATTCACCACAGTGACAGAGGCAGCATGGCTTGGGGAGGGTGAAGGACCCCTGATGCTTACTGTGCACATGGTCCCACTGGTGGCCGTGTTGGTAGGGAGACAAAGCACTGGTAGGTGCAGGTCTGTTTGTGCTGTGAGTCACAGGCAGGGGCGGTTGCTCAGCAGAGGCGAGGGTCTGCTGTTCTCCGTGCCTAGTTTCACTCCTGTGGCTGTGTTTGCGCAGGGGAGGGGTACTGGAGGGTGCAGTGTTGTATGGCTCTGTGCCCACCAAGGTTCCAACTGCAATGCCCATCTGGTGAGAGGAGGGGGGAAAAAGTGCACTTCCCCACTGAAGCTGTGGCAAGGCGGGGCGAATGCACAGGCACACTTGCGGGGCTAAGAAGGCAAAGCCTGCGTGTGCAGACATGGGCCTGCAAAGTGATGCAGGTGGGAGGTGGGGGGTTGCTGTGTATCTGAGGGATGCTGCAGTGTGGAGAGGGAGCAGGCCGGCTGGTGCATGACCATAGCGGCTGCCTCTCTGGGGCTTTCTGCCGGTTAGGCACAGTTTGCCAGTGCAGGAGCTATGATGTGGGACCCAGCGCACCTGAGGTTCCCCAGCAGACCAAGGAGTGCTCAGGTCAGACCAGTTCTGTTTGGTGGGCAAGACCACCCTGTAAAGTTTAGGTCCTATAGTTCCCCTAGGGCTAAAATCTCCTGTAGGAACAAGTCGAGCCTAGGGGGATGGGCGTCCTTGGCTGTGTTCTGTTACAGATGTTTCCGTACCAATCCCTTTGGCCTACACATCAGCTGTTGTGCTGGCCCCTACCACTTCTCTAAGCAGCTCTTTCTGCCAACTTGAGTGTCCATGGTGGTTGAGGGGTCTCCTCTGTCAGAATTCCTGAGGCCCATGGTGAAAGCGGGTTGCTCCTTGCCAGTTCAACTCACCCATTCCCCCAGAGTTGTTGGGGTCTGGGAGTGAGTCCCAGTGCATGACAATCCCATGCAGGGTTCTCAGCTTCCTCCCACTTCAGCCCAGCTTCTGTGTCTTCCTTCTGTCCACTCTCAGTATCTTCCCCCTGAAGATCTGTTAAGAGTGTGCCGGTCATCTCAGTCCGGCAGTGAAGGCTGTTCCACCTGGCTGTGTCTAGTAGGATATCTTGCCCAGCGAAGTCTTCATGCACAGTCTTTAAAAATTTGTTTATGGCCGGGCGCGGTGGCTCAAGCCTGTAATCCCAGCACTTTGGGAGGCCGAGACGGGCGGATCACGAGGTCAGGAGATCGAGACCATCCTGGCTAACACGGTGAAACCCCGTCTCTATTAAGAAATACAAAAAACTAGCCGGGCGAGGTGGCGGGCGCTTGTAGTCCCAGCTACTCGGGAGCCTGAGGCCGGAGAATGGCGTGAACCCGGGAGGCGGAGCTTGCAGTGAGCTGAGATCCCGCCACTGCACTCCAGTCTGGGCGACAGAGCGAGACTCCGTCTCAAAAAAAAAAAAAAAAAAAAAAAAAAAAAAAAAAAAAAAATTTGTTCATGTAGTTGAATTTATTTTGCATTATAATTAGGAAAGTTTTTCCCTCATCACTTGTGTTTCTTCTAGTACTTTTATCATTTCTCTTTTTTATAAAATTTTCTACATTTGGATCTCTGATCTTTTTAGAAGTATATTACTGTACAGATAGGCTAAAATTTGGATCAAATTTTAGACTTTCATTTTGTTGTATCTGCATATTGCCAATATCATCACACTGTTTTAACTATTATGATGTTTTTAGAATGTATACCTCAATAGCTTTCTTTTTTCCTGAAGTATGAATAATTATTAATTATTATTTTTTCTCACTCATGTATATCTGATTAGTCTTGATTATTATTCTTGCTCATGTAGTCTGTAGTTAATGGAATAATGGCCCAGCCTCTCAGTCCTCTGTCAGGATGATTCTAGGGCATCTTCCACTTCCCAGATAGTTCTGAACAGGCTTACATCCCAGTTGCCTACGCTATTATTGTTCTCATTAACACCTGAATTATTGGCTGCTTTTCTCCCTTTTTGGTCCTACTTCCTCACTGTGCCTCCTACAGTTGCCTTCCAAATAAAGTACAAGTCTTTCCCTAGAGGTCTGCTTTTGGGAAATCCAAACTAAGAAAGAGTCATTTTTGGATTTTGACCTAGATGTAAAAGATATCAAACATTGTTACCCAAGTATGTTATATATTTGTGTGTGGAGGTTGCGAAAGAGAGGAGAAAGTAATGTCCTGTCCTAATTTAGCTGTTCAGAATGTAAGGTTTTAGCTTCTTTTCCTGATTATTGCCCCATGGCCCGTATCTGTTCTTTATATTCTTTAGACTTGAAACAGTTCTGAAATGCTCTTGAGAAGAATGGATGTCATCTCCCAAGATTTGGGTTGAAGCTCCCTCTTATCTATTTTCTCCATTAATTCAATCCTATCTGTTTTATAGTTTCCAGGATTTTCTCAAGCTTTTCATATACTGCTGGCTTCCTCTCTTTCTTTCTTCAGTGTCTGGATGTATATGTATATATCTATATTGTTGAAGCAAAATTTATTTGACATATTTACTGAAGAAAATTTAAAAATACATTACTCATTAATGAAGGAGTCAGTAATTAGATCATTTGAGACAAATACAAAATAACCAGGAAGAAAATTAGCTTACATACATCAAGTTTCTAAGTAGGCACAGACTGCTATTTCACTTCATATGGCCATAAAAATATCCCATGCTTATTAATGCTACGGAGGACTAAATTTGTGGAATGGATGAATTAGAGCTATTTTCTACTTGCCAGATGTCAACCAGTAATTGGAAATAAAAAGTAACATATCTGAGAAGAAAACAAAATGTGAATGAATCTCTGACTAATAATTCAATATACTTAGCAACAGTTTTGGTCTTTTAAATCATCTGACAAAAGGCCAATTAGAACAGAGGCAACAGTGAGAGGTCAGCACAGTTAGGACTATTCACCACCCGCAAGCAAAGATGCTGACCATACAGTTGCATAATTCCGTTTAGAGACAAAATCTATCTCTCAATCTCCCTGTCTCTCTCTTATCTCTCTCCCTCCATTTCTTTGGTTTAGTGAGTCTGCTCACCCTGCCATTTTCTACACATAATATATAAAATTTTATATTCTACTGTTTTACCAAAAGTCATTTAGTAAATATTTCCTCTGATATTACATACTTTTAATATTCATTAGTTTTAAAGACAAATAATAATCCATACAGTGACTATATCATTGTTTATGTATTCACCTGCAAAGGTGTTTTTTGCCCTTTGAAATTAATAAGTGACCTGTGAAGTGATATTTTGAAAGTATAAATATGCTATTCCTCATTAATTTTTCACCTATGACTTTATCATGCATTCATGAAACTGGCCTAAATCAGCTATTACTATGGGAGTTACAAACGTTTATGCTTTGTTTCTAACTACACTTATTAGTTGGTGTTCTTCTGTGGAGAAGAGCTTTCCTTTCCCCATTTTTATTTTAATTTCGTATTGGTATAGGTTCATGAATTTAAAAAAATTAATGTGTTATAATATATTCCAGTAATTATTTATTTTAATTATCAAGTTCTCATAAGCTTCCATTGCTTTTAAAAAACTCTTTTTACTTTAAAGGCCGGATGTGGTGGCTCATGGCTGTAATCCCAGCACTTTGGGAGGCCGAGGTGGGTGGATAACAAGGTCAGGAGATCAAGACCATCCTGGCTAACATGGTCAAACCCCAGCTGTACTAAAAATACAAAAAATAGCCTGGCGTGGTGGTGCACACCTGTAATCCCAGCTACTCAGGAGGCTGAAGTAGGAGAATCGCTTGGACCTGGGAGGCAGAGGTTGCAGTGAGCCACAATCACACCACTGCACTCCAGCCTGGGCGACAGAGTGAGACTCTGTCTCAAAAAAAAAAAAGTAAAAAAAAAAATGTATATTTAAGGCATGCAACATGATGTTTCGAATATATATACACAGTGACTTGAGTACTACAGCCAAGCTAATCAACATATCCATCTTTTGACATACTTTATTTATTTATTTATTTTTGAGATAGAGTCTTGCTCTGTCCTCCAGGCTGGAGTGCAGTGTGCGATCTTGGCTCACTGCAACCTCTGCCTCCCATGTTTAAGTGATTCTTGTGCCTGAGCCACCTGAGTGGCTGGGATTATAGGTGCATGCCACCACTCCCAGCTAATTTTTGTAGAGACAGGGTTTTGCTATGTTGGTCCAGGTTGGTCTTGAGCTCCTGGCCTCAAGAGATCCACCTGCCTTGGCTTCCCAAAGAGCTGGCATTACAGGTGTGAGCCACCATGCACAGTCAGTTACCTATTTTTTTTTTCTTTTAAGACAGTGTGAATTCTTAAGACCTAGTCTCTTAGCAAATTCTAAGCATATAATACAGTATTATTAGCTGTAGTCCATGTGCTGCATTTGAACTTACTCATTCTATGTAACTGAAACTTTGCACCCTTTGACAAGCATCTCCCCATTTCCTCCACCTCCTGCCCTTGATAACCACCATTTTATGCCGTTTCTAGTTTGAGTTTTTTAGATTCCACATATAAGTAGGATTATGCAGTGCTTTTCTTTCTGTGTCTGATTTATTTCACTTAACATGATGTTCTCCACATTCATCCACATTTTCTCATATGGCAGAATTTCCTTCTTTTTAAAGATTAAATAGTATTCCATTTTGTGTGTGTGTGTGAGAGATTTATTTATTTATTTATTTATACATTTATACATATACTGACAGGCTGTTTTCATATTTTGGCTATTGTGAATAATGTGGTAATAAACATGGGAGTGCAGGTATATCTTCTTAATTTTTTATTTTTAATTTTTGTGAGTACATAGTAGTTGTATATATTTATATCTTTGAGATACTGATTTCACTTCCTTTGGATATATATGCATAAGATAGATTGCTGGATTATATCTATTCTGGCCCTTTGTTCCTTTAACATTTGCAGTATTTTAAGTTTTTTTTTTTGGTTGTCTATTTGGTTAGGTATTGTGTACACTTAGCCTGTGGACTTTTGTTCCAACTCAGTAGATTTTTTCCAGTGAAACACAAAGGTAATTTTTTTCTGGTTAATAATTAGCAAGAAATCTGCAGAGTGATAAAAAAATCAAATACTCAGTATTTCAGAAATAGATTAAATAGGTTACTTTTTTACTGGTAATGTGAAAGAATAATATAAAAACTTGATTTTCCTCAACAACATTACTTTCTTTTGTAAATGTGGTTTCTAGAAAGATGAAACAATTAAAACTTACAGGTTTTATTTTTTTCTTGTGTTTTTTGACTGAATCCCTAACTCTGCCCACACAACCTCAGGATGTAGGTAAGTAATTTATTTGTATATCAGCTAAAGAATGACCAGTTAGGATGTCTCTTTTGAAAATTTTGTTTTCTTTCAAGTTAATTCTTTACTTGCTTTTTTCACCCTCTCACTAATTTACATAGACTAACCAGTTATCCAAAATTAACCTTTTCAGAATTTTTATTTTGATGGTAATTTTTATATTACCAAGTCAATATGAAGAAACAATTGTCACATCTGAAAAATAATCAGCAGTCTATGACAGGACAGAAAGTGTTGCTGGGAGACACATTTGGATTTTAATATTGGTATTTTTTGCAAATATGTATAGTTTATGGTAACAGTGGAACAATAGATGTGAACTGGGATTTTTCTGGAACCTTCGGTTGTCCAACATATTTCCCAACTATATCTTTAGGGAATGCAGAACCTACTTCCTCCTTCAAATGTACAGTTTGAACATCCCTCTTGAGCCTGGCCAAGGCCATCTCAGTCTGGAGGAAAGGATGACTTTTTATATTTCTTCCATCCAAAGGGGAAATATTTTGAACCTCATCTGTCAAGAGGAGGTGTCTTTTTCTAATCCTTTTGGCCTAGAAGGAGCTCCTTTCTTTGACTTGAACAAACATGCCTTAAGCTTGGCAGTGGCCCTGAAGGCATGGATTGCGTCTTACTCAATTCCATATGCCCCTACAATACCAGCTAGTGAGACAGGCTTGAAGAGTGGTCATTTTTGAGTTTTCCTACTCCTTTTCCCTTGTAACAACCTGTTTCAAAATCTTGATTTTTTGCCTTTTTAATATCTTTTATATCTATATTTTCCTTTTCATTTCCCTTACTCCTACCAAAATTTAGATCTTGTTGGTTTCTCAATGTGACAGTTGCAAAGTCTCCTATGGCCTTCTTACTTTGTCCCATCCACCCTTCTTTTGCCCATTTATTTGACACATAGTTCTTTCTTACCTTTTCTGTTTGTCAGGCACTGTGGAAAATTCCATGACATTAGATATACTACTACCTGACTCGTATTTCTTCGTGTATAGAAATGATCAGATTACTATCCTATATAAACATTTTCCAGGGCTTTCCATGTCTTCCAAATGAAGCCCACACTCCTCAGCTTTATATGCAAGACTCCTATAATCTGGACCCAGGTCTTTTCTATCTTAGGTCCCTATTCATCTTTGTGACCCACTTTCTCATAAAAACAGATTGACTTTCTCTAAATACTTCTCAAGGTTTCTTACCTTAATGCTTTTACTCACATCATTCTCTCTCCATACAGACAGACAAGGTTTTTCATTTTTCTGTTATTCGAATCTCTTACATTTACTCATGTTCAACTCATATGTCACTCTTCCTATAATCCTTTTTTTTTCTTTCTTTCTCACCCAGGATTCATAAAGCAGTCCCAAATTAATCACATTCTAAATTAGATTATTGTCATATGCACAAGTAACTTTGCTTAGGAACCTAATGTCAAGGGGAGATATCTTAGTCATTGTTAATTGCTTCATAGGGTCCAGCACAACACTTTGCAAAAAATAAATGTAGTTTATGTGAACAAACATAAATATGCTCCAATTAGCATATGCTCATTGGGAGGGAATCCATAATTTTAGGTGGATCTGGAGATGACCTACATAGCTATGACTGATTAGTGCTATAAACTATGCTGACCACCAGCATGCTACAGCATCTCTCATCAGGCTCTGTTACAGCATTGTATCACCCATTAGTTAATCTTTTTATCACTTCTCTAGTCATAAATGATAGACATTTAGGATGATAATCTATTTGACATTTGTATGTGGGGAGCCGTCAATGGCAAATTTAAAGTCTAGTCAGATTAAGATTTATTTAGATGAATTCAATTTAGTAAATATTTCTTGAACATATAATCACAAGTGACTAAGGTTTCCTATTTTGTTCATATGACTTACTTGTTTCTTGTTAAATATGCAAAACTATTTCCTGTCATCAGTGGTCTATTTTGTATTTTATACACTTAAATGTCGTGTATAGTTATTTATTTGAAAAATGTTAGAAAACCGTGTTATGTAATACCCTAAATATTCTTGCTTTTCAGATAACTTCAGTAGCACTCAAAAATTTATAGAAGAGAATCTTGAATACATGTGAGTTGTGCTAAGTACTTTTTGATGATGATTTTTAAAATAATGATATATTTTGGAAATGTTAATGCTTCTCAAAAGTAATTTAACTAAACAGAAACAGTATCCAAGAAGACAGCTTTAATTATAAAATTCAGGCAAAGCCTGAAGTTGTAAAATTTACAGCCGTTACAATAGATAACTCCTTGAGGCCAGTCAGGATGTTCCTGTGACTTTTTGTTGGCCATATATGGAAACTCTGCCACTGTTTATACCCCATGTGAACTCTTGCAGCACCATCATTGCATTCGCTCAGTATGTCCAGGAAGCAACCTTTGAAGAAATGGAAAAACTAGTGAAAGACATGGTAGAATACAAAGACAGATGTATGGCTGACAAGACACTCCCAGAGTGTTCAAAATTACCTGTAAGTAAATTGCATGTGTTTCTTTTCCTTTTTTCTTTTCTTTCTTCTCCTCCTCCTCCTCCTGCTCTTCCTCCTCCT
>NW_012109452.1:748744-779263 GCF_000951045.1 Mandrillus leucophaeus | reverse complement strand
AGGAGGAGGAGGAGGAGGAGGAGGAGGAAGGGGGAAGGCAAGGGGAAGGGGAAGGGGAAGGGGAAGAGGAAGGAGAGGAGCAGGAGAAAGAGCAAGAGAAAGAGAAGAAGCTCTGTTGGTAATGGTGGGAAAATTATTCATTGTGTTTTCTTAGCGCGTACAGAAGCTTTACTTTACCATGACTAAAAATTGTCCTTTTCTTTTCTGTTGTATAGAATAATATTTTACAGGAAAAAATGTGTGCTATGGAGGGGTTGCCACAAAAGCATAATTTTTCACACTGCTGCAGTAAGGTTGGTGCTGAAAGAAGACTCTGTTTCTTCTATAACAAGAAAGCTGATGTGGGATTTCTGCCTCCTTTCCCTACCCTGGATCCTGAAGAGAAATGCCAGTCTTATGAAAGTAACAGAGAATCCCTTCTAAATCAGTAAGTTTAATCTTAGTAAAAAATGATCCAATTGAAGAATTAGTCTTAGGCTGAATCTAATACCTATCTCAAATAAATATAGCTGGGTTCATTAATTTATTTATTGATTGTTTCATTCATTCAAAACACACTGTGTCAGATACTGTGCTCATTGTTTAGGATATAACTATGATCAAGATATGGACCCTGCTTTTAAGACCCTTATATTAATGAATTGTATCTTCTAATTGGCAAGTCCTAGAGGAGAGGTGTGTGCCTGGTGTTAAATTGGTAGGATGCACAGTGGAGGAAATAATAGGCTCTTCCCAAGGGGAAGTTGCAGTTTTCACCTCAGGCAGACATTCAATTATGGGATGTTTAGCAAAACATCTGTTTTTAATATAGTGCAGTCATTGCAGAAGCAATGACTTTTTCTGGAAGGTTGGTATGCTCCTTGAAATCTAAATCTAAATCACAAGTTTATCTGAACAAAAGTAAACAGGACCCCTGAATCTCAGATAGAGTGTGTATAGATAGCTGTTCTTTGAACATGGAAGAGAGAACTGCTGACCAGCTGGTAGCATGTGGATGGAAGGAGAATAGCCACAGCTCAGTGTTTGGGATTAGAATTGCAATCATCATTCCTACTTTGGAGTTAGCAACTTCAGTAAGGACTTCAAAAGACTCTTATTGGGAACTGGATAATGCTGCCTTATGTTGAAGTTTTCTATAACTGGAAACCTTTCTTCCTTTTTACCTTGTTTTACAACTTGTTCTTCTTGTCTCTTTCTGTTTTTTCGTTTCCTTCTCATCTTAACCTCCCCTCACTTCCCTTGTCTACATTCATTGCTTTCCTGTTTCTTCCCTTGCCCTTCTTCTCTCTTTTTTTCATTTTTAAAATAGTTTTTTATATGAAGTTGCCAGAAGGAACCCGTTTGTCTTCGCCCCTACACTTCTAACTGTTGCTGCTCATTTTGAGGAGGTGGCTAAATCATGTTGTGAAGAACAAAACAAAGTCAACTGCTTTCAAACAAGGGTGGGTATAGCATTTATTTCATTGAGGTAAGAAATCACTCAATTCCACAGATCCAGACCCTGACTTAGCAAAAGGCTTGCTTGCCATATATGATGTTCTCTTGTCACATTCAGTGATTTTCAAACCATTGGTCACCAGGTTCTGTTCTAAATATTCTCTTTACCTGAGACTCCCGAAAGACAGTCAGTCATTTCCAGGTTCTCTCTTGCTTTGTTTTCTTTGTAAATTGGAAGGAAGCCTTGGTGAGTGAATGTCAAGGGTGAAGGATGACATTTTATCTTTTATCTTTGACAATTTGTAGTCTGTTGACTACAAATAACATGGAATAATCTCAATAGAGATGGCCAAGCTCACAGCATGCTGCCCCACCAAGGGAGCACTATGCACCTTTTTACCAAGTGCAATTAATCGTCAGGAAGACTGGTCCTACCTTTATGATGTGCCGTAAGTGCATATTTCTTTTAATAATGTATTTACTGAAATAAAAATCTGTAGATTTTCTGTCTCTGAACAAATTTTGTAATAGTTTGAATGAAAAGTGACTAAAAAATAAGGGAATAGTGAGATTTTGCTATTGTTTCAAAAGAATTTTCTCTTTCTTCTTCAGGCAATACCTGTCATACAATATTTAAAAGCATTTTCTTCTTATCAGAAACATGTCTGTGGGGCACTTTTGAAATTTGGAACCAAAGTTGTACACTTTATGTGAGTTTTACACTATATATCTTGTCTCTGCTTGCATTTGTACCCAGGGGCTTTGGGGTGAGTCTGAGCCTATTTGGATGGCTCAGGACCAGGACATTAGGTCGAGATCAGAGAAGTTTTGGGAGGTGGAGAGACCCAAAAGAGAATGGTGGCTGTATCTGAGACATATTTAGGCTAATTCGGAATCTGAACTGGTCTGGGAGTTTCAAACCAGGGTTTTAAAACCCGCAAGTACTTTAGAAATAATTCATCCCTTGGTCTTTGACTTTAACAATGAGGAGACAGCCTTGCAAAGATAAATTTTATCTCTAGTGCTCACCCTAATCAATTAGTAATGGGGGCTAAGGCAATGTCTTGAGAAAAATTTTGAGATTTCAAGTGGATCAGCAGGAAAGAGTTCTGTCATGAATTATCTATGCCTGCCATGAACTTACAATAGGAAGTGGTGGCCTTACACAGCATGTCTTGCTATAATAATTATGGAAGATAGCATACCTCTCAGTTTTTTTTTTTGCTCACATCCAGGACTTTGGGGTTCTTAAAATATCACTCTAAGATTTTCAAAGTGATCATGTGGTCTGTGCACCAACTATTTGATAAAGACTTCTATAAAAACAACAACAACAACAACAACAATGGTGGCAATACTTTTTGGAGCTATTCATATCATATTAGCAAATTACTCCCACTTGTTCTACTTGCTGTTCAAATTATTTTTGTGGTTTATCAATTCTGTTTCCAGATATATTGCGGTACTCAGTCAAAAGTTCCCCAAGATTGAATTTAAGGAGCTTATTTCTCTCGTAGAAGATATTTCTTCCAACTATGAAGGATGCTGTGAAGGGGATGTTGTGCAGTGCATCCGTGACACGGTAAATATTCTCTAAAACCAAGTTAAAATAGTGATTTTTGGCAACTATTTTTTTTTTTTTTATTCTCAAGTTGCCCTGATGTGTGGTTACTTTGCCCCAGTGAAATCAGAATGTGATTTCACTTTTGAATGACAACATAAAATGAAATATAAATTTTTTTAAATAAATAAACCTTTGGGATTTTTTATATTTGGAATTTTTAAAGATTACTCAGCAGATTGTATATTGTATGGCTAAATGTCTTGACGTAAAACTTCAGGAATTTCAAATTTTTCAAAGTTCATTTAGTCTAGATTGAAGTTTTCTCTTACATTATAAATCCTCTTTTAGAGAGGTTAGAAGCAAATAGTAAAGTTCAAGGAATGACTAGTTATCATTATGTTTTTAAGAGCTGATTTCCCTGAGCTTCCTTAGGCTATTCAGGTATAGTCTTTCCAAATAAGCGAATACATTAATTTAACTTTTCCCTTTCTCTTTCGGTTCCCTTTTCCTACCTTCTTCCTTCCCTTTTCCTGTCCCCTCCTTTTCCCCTTTCCTTTCCTTCCACTTTCCCTTTCCTTTCCTGCCTTTGACAATTAAAAATCGTATATTCTCATGGTATACATGATATATATACGTGTGTACTGTATATATCATGATATATATGCATATATATTAATGTATACATACACACACATTGTGGAATGTCTAAATCCAACTATTTAAGATATGCATTACCTCACATACTTTTTTTTTTGTGGTGAGAATACTCCAAATCTTAGCAATTTTAAAGTACTCAATATAGTGGTATGAAGTCATCATTGAGTCACTATGATGTACAAGAGATCTCTTGAATGTATTCCTTCTGTCTAAATGAAATTTTGCGGCCTTTAACCAACATTTCCCCAATCCCCAGTTTCTGGAAACCTTTAAAGTGAATTTCCAAGGAAAAGTATTGGTACGAATATTGTTGGCATAGTTTGAATTGTTCATGCATTCTGTTCTCACTCATAAGTGGGCATTGAACAATGACAACACGTGGACACAGGGAGGGGAACAACATACACTGGGGCATGTTGGGTTGAGGTTGGGTGGTGAAGGGAGAGCATCAAAATAGCTCATGCATGCGGGGCTTCAAACCTAGGTGACGAGTTGATAAGTGCAGCAACCCACCATGGCACACGTATACCTATGTAACAAGCCTGCACATTCTGAACATCTGTACATGTATCCTGGAACTTAAAGTGAAAAAAAAATTGTTCATGCATTCAAAGGTAATATAATTTTATTAAAAAAAAAAACCTGAGTATGATAGCTTGCACCTGTAATTGCAGCCACTCAGGACTCAAGAAGCTAAGGAGGGAGGCTTGCTTGAGTCAGGAGTTCGAGGATACAGTACAGTGAGCTATAATTCCAACACCCTTGGCAATAGAATGAGACCTTATTTAAAAAAAAAAAGAAAGAAAGAAAAAGAAAGAAAAAAAAAAAGAAAGAAAGAAAAAGAAAGAAAGGAAAGAAAAAGGAAAGAAAGAAAGAAAGATTAGAATTTTAGGCTCACAGTGATGATAGCATGTCAATTCAATAACTTGAATTTTAGGGTATTGAGAAATGTTTATTTCAAGCAATGGACAACAGATGTTCCCAATAATTATTTTTGTTCCTAACTGTACCCAAGTTAAAGCAATCTCTTTTGTGCTTTATTTTTGTATTGCTTGATTGTTCATGGTGATGTAGGTTTTATAATGTGAAATCTAAGATACTGAATTCGGATATAATTATAGGTTTTCTGTGAAATTTGAGACTGAGATTAAGGGATTATGTCTCAAATTTCCTTCTTTTTAATGTCTTTCTGGAGAAATAAGAGGAACTGAATTACAGTTAACTGAAAATAGAAGTAACTTCTCAGAGAATAAGAGATACTCTACCTAGAACAATGATGGCATCACATGAGATGTAAATGTCTTTTTGAAGATTGGCTTCCTGGTTCTGTGTGGTTTGTTGGAAACGTGGTGCCAATGCCCATTTTATTTTTTACCTCAGTCCTGAGCTTCATCTTATTCCTTATCCTCCATGTTCACCAAAAGATTCCAGTCAGTGGAAATAGCTTGAGTAAAGTCATAAAGGCCTGAAATAGTCTAGTGTGTTGCTGTAACTCAACACAATTCAAGTGGGACTGCAACAGAGAGTGGAAATAATGTGCAGTCTCATTCCAGAGTCTGGAAGGGCCCAGATCAGCTTTTAAAAATTATTCAACTAATGTGTAAATAAGATAACCCCACCCTCTCCCTAATTCCCAACTCTTATGTAGAGGTTAGAACTGGGGCAAGGGGTAGGGATGGGGACACAGTAAAGTTTTCTATTTGAGCAGTATTTGCTAACTTGAACAGCTTCAAATGAATGATATCCATTAGAAAATGATACCATGAGTGGAATAGCTTCTTATATCTGATGAATCGTCTTCTGGTAGTTGCTGCAGTTCATTCGCTTGTCATTCTTTCATTCACTTATCAAATATTTACTGAGTTTTTGCCATGTGCTTAGCCACAAGGGAAGACCAGGATTATAGGTATTATAGTAACATGTCTTTGGTGGCCTCCACTGAAAGCACAGGTGGACTCTTATGGAAAAGAAACAACATTTAGAATATAGGATGTCAATATATCAGTGTAGGAAGGTTATTTAAAAGACTAATGCTTAATAATGGATGTGAACCTATAGTAGAGCCTATTTTTAAATAATTATGTCATCTTAAATCCTGAGAAGTTTTAATGTAAAACTTCATGTGCAATAAGTAAATCCAAAATTTAATTTAAATAAATATTATCTATCAAATTAATTGATGAAGTGATTCCAGATGCTGTGATCATGACTGGTTTTGCATGCCATCATTCCATAATGGAAGAAAACCCAGCCTTGAAGAAATTTTGAAAGTAAAATAATCTCTCATTCTTATTTGGTACAGAGCAAGGTTATGAACCATATTTGTTCAAAACAAGATTCTATCTCCAGCAAAATCAAAGAGTGCTGTGACAAGAAAATACCAGAGCGTGGCCAGTGCATAATTAACTCAAATAAAGATGATAGACCAAAGGATTTATCTCTAAGAGAAGCAAAATTTACTGACAGTGAAAATGTGTGTCAAGAACGAGATGCTGACCCAGACACCTTCTTTGTGAAGTAATATAACTCTTTATTGAATTTATAAGGAAAAGAGAAAGAAACTTGTAAGATTTGACTTATGTTGCTAATTTAGGTGGAAGGACATGGTACCATTTATTTCACTAGGTATCATATAATTTTTAAAAAATCCTGTGTATAGACTATAGTTTTCAGATAATTTTAAGAAAAAACAACTGTATTATTAAAATAATGGCTAGCGTTTGTTGAGCAGTTAATATGTGCCAGGCATGGCACTATATACCCCATACAGATTAACTATTTTAATTCTTACAGCAATCATGCAAAATAAGTACAATTTCTCCCAGTTTTTCAAATGAGCAAGCAGAGATCCAATGAAGTGAATTGTTCAGATTCACAACTAAAAAGTGACAGAGTAAGAATTTGACTCCAGGAAGCCTGGCCTAACAAGTTGCAGGCTTAACTGCTATACTATGCCACCTACAACTCTTAAGGGGAAGACTAGTGAACTTGGAGCCACAGGGACTATATTTCAGTTCTGGTTGAGTCGCTGGGAGAAGTTAACCTTTCTGAGCTTTTTTTTGGTCATGTATAAAATTCATATAAGAATACAAATTCATCTGTAATCCCAGCTACTCGGGAGGCTGAGGCAGAGAATTGCTTGAACCTGGGAGGCAGAGGTTGCTGTGAGCCGAGATCACGCCACTGCACTCTGCACTCCAGCCTGGGCGACAGAGTGAGACTGTCTAAAAAAAAAAATTATTAATTTGAAGTTTTTTAGTAATGTAATATAATCCAGGGACTTCACTGGTTGTTTTTTTTTTTTAAATCCCCAGGAAGCCTTCATCTATAGAGAGTATAAAGTGAGAAGAGACAGACATAAATAAATAAGTGTGAAAAATGTTCTTTTATTTCTGATAGCATCCTGTTCTAGGTAATGCAGGGGAACAGAAGAAGAAATGGTCAGTTGTATATGGGGACCGTGGAATGGCTTGATAGGGAAGTGGTACTTGAAGAAATTTTGGTAATCTAAATAGAGAAGGTAAAGCATGAATTAAAAATATAATGGTTTGGTGTAAATTGCTGTGAGTAGGGCATCTGCAGTGAGAGACCAGCAGGGTGAGAGGTAGGTGGGGCCAGATTATGCAGGCATGCTAAGAAATGGGATGCCACTGAATGGTTTTCATGAAAGAATAAGGAAGGAAAAAATCACTTTCAGTTTTTAGACACTTCATCTGGAGAAAATCCCAGTTTGGGACTTGGATAACTGGGTAGGTAGTTTTCCCATTCAACATGAAAAAGCAGCAGGTTTTGTGAGAAAGGTAATATGTTTAAGAATGAGCACATTGACTTTGAGGTGCCAGTAGAATAACTAATTGGGACTATCAGGAGATAATTTTGTATGTGAACCTGTAGCTCTAGAAGGGAATCTGGCTTGAAATCTCGGACATAACAACAGCCAATGTTTACTGAATACTTACTAAATTTTAAGTGCTCCTCATCTACTAACCAACCAGATTTTCAAAGCAACCCTCTGAGGTTAGTATACTTTTATAATCTTTATTTTTCAGGTAATAAAACAGGCACAGAGAGGTTAAGTAACTTACCCAAAGTCACACATGTGGTGCAGCCAGGATTCAAATGCAGGCAGTGTGGCTCCAAATTCCTGGTCTTATAACTACTGTCCTCTATGGCTTCTCACGGTTTTGGATATTACATCAAATTCAATTAAACAAAATGATAGATTGTATCTGACATATGTGTTTGATAGATAAAAGCCATTTTTATAATCATTACTATTATACATAAAAAGTGTTTGAAACATGGGAAGAAATGATAGAGTAACAGTGAGCACGCCAAGTCAGAGTCCTCACTGTTTTAAGGTAGAATCTTTCTGGATGTGAACATTTCAGGCAAGTCCTCAGTGGCTTCTCCATTCTAGAGTAAGCTTCCAGGGATTTTTCTTCGCAGCATTCTGAGACATGTTTTTAGTTGTGTGTGTGTGTGTGTGCGCGCGCGTGTGTGTGTGTGTGTGTGTGTCCCCCGAGAAGAAGTCCATGGCTTACATGAGATATTAAGAGGAGCCCTGATTCTCTGAAGGTTAAGCACCACTGCCGTGGGATATAGGAATGTATCCCACAAATGGAATTGGAAAAGCAAATGGGAAGCTGGAGAGATGGTGTCAGAAAAATCAAGATTAATCAAGAAGGTCAAATCCTGAAAAAAATGTGGGAGAGGGGATGAAAAGAGTTACCTGGTCATGAAAAACTAGTGAGGTATTGCTCTTACAAAACATGAAAGATCTTAACTTGCTGTGAATGAATAGATGAGATTCTTTTTTATGAAGACTATAAATAGCCCAGCTGAGGTACTTAGAAATGACATCTCTGTTTTGAGAAAAGTTAGCTTGGTTAAAAAAAGGAATGGAGTAATGGGACTTAGGGTCAAATTTCATATCTGCCATTAATAGGAAGGTGCTTAACCAGTTTGTGATTTAGTTTCTTCAGCTGTAAAATAGTATGCATCTTGAGGACTAAGTGAAGTGAAATGAGAAAGTGTTTATAAAGTTCAGGAAGCACATCTATATCTGTTATGCCCAAAGTTTGATCCAGTGCCTAGCACCTACTAAGGGCTTATTAACTGTTAGCCTTGTTCCTCTCTTTCTTCCCAAATCACACACACCTATGCTCTTGAAGTCTTTGACAGAGGATTTGGAAGCCACTGCCGGTGATTTGGAGCTGAAGGGGTAAACACGCCCATATTTGGCAAGCGACAGGATAGAGTAATGGGCAAAGCTTCCTCCCTGTCTCTCACGAAGACCACATTGTGGGTGGGAAGGAAGCCATATTCCCAGCATCCCAAGTTGGAAATCTGAATGCATTTTCAAACATAATTCTATGCAATATGTATTTTTTAAAAGTATATTCACAATATATTCTTTCTGATGTTTTATGGATTAAATCATTCCAATAATTAGTTCCAAATAACTCTACTAATTCTCTCTTCTCAAAAAAAATTGTTAATCTAAAATGTACCATGGAAGAGAACTTTTGTAAAATGATCTTCTATAGCCACAATGTCCTATTAAATTACTCTGTGACCAAGCCAGAGGAGAAAATTAGCTTTTGAAAGCAGAGGCAGTATTAGATCTGACTGGATTACAAAATAGTGGAATTGAGTTTTTTGCTCTTTCTCTAATTTCTAACATACAAAATTTTACACATTGCAGGTTTACTTTTGAATACTCAAGGAGACATCCAGACCTGTCTATACCAGGGCTTTTAAGAATTGTTCAAATATACAAAGATCTCCTGAGAAATTGCTGCAACACAGAAAACCCTCCAGGTTGTTACCGTTACGCGGTAGGTTCCATCGTTGTAGGTTCAGAAAATCAAAACAGAACAACTATAAAACACTTAAAAATTGATATCAGAATTTTGCTCCAGTCTAGGGGGTAGAAAATGTGATTGGTTAATCTGAGTCTACTGTAGACTCAGCCTAAGAAGATCATTGGGAAGGCCAATGTCATCAATTTGGCTGATGCATAATGTTTTGGACTACTAATCCAACGTGTTAATTCAAAAAATTCTTCCCAGTAAACATTTTAAATTTACATTTTCATTTATGTATTCTGTATTTTATTAAGCCATATTGGATATTACATGATTTCAAAAGTAATGATTGTTGTAGATGACTAGGAAAGTATTCTGTATTTTATTAAGCCATATTGGATTCTTTATGATTTCAAAAGTAATGATTGATTGTTGTTGATTATCAGGAAAGCACCAAAGGTTACAAAAAACCCTTTTCTGATTCTCCCACCCGGAAGTAGCTATAATTAACATTTTTATTCAACTCTTCAGTACATATACGTATATATACGTGTATTTTTTAAAAATTGGCATAATTTCTAGAAAATGTTTGGATGCTTTTTTTATTTGGTATCATAGGAAAGTTTTTTGTTGTTTTTGTTGTTATAAATTGGGCTTCCTTGGTTTCCTGCTATTGCCACAAAGTGAGAGGCTGTTGGAGGTTTTAAGTTCCAAATCTAAACAATGAAAAAAATCATAAAGAGCAACATGATTTAAAATGTTCTGTAACAACACTTACTAGCTAGGGCATTCGGGGTAAGTAACTTAATTTCACAAGGCCAGTTGCCTTTATTTAAAAATGGAGATAACAAATGCTCTGGCCACTTCAAAGTGAGAATTGAATGTTATTATGTCAACGTACAATTTAAATTCTATTTTGTTATTTGGAAGACTCTGAAATATGTACAAGCTGATAATAAAAAATTTGGACTTTTAAATTTAGCAAGACATTTATTTATATATATATAACTAAAGAAATTAAGTTCTTGCACACACATGTAAAAAGTGCCCTGAATAATAATGAGAGTTTGAAAATACCATAGAAATAAGAAATGCTATTCTACACATTGATGTAAAGCTTATGGCTAAATTTTAGATAAAATATTTGTAACCATGATTATTCTTATTTTCAGGAAGACAAATTCAATGAGACAACTGAGAAAAGTCTTAAGATGGTACAACAAGAATGTAAACATTTCCAGAATTTGGGGAAGGATGGTTTGACATACCAGTAGGTTGTCTGCACAAGTGGGCTAACGCTTGCCACTAGAATTAAACATATAATCCCTCAAAGTGTAAAAAAGTTACCTCTCAAGTTTTTCAATTATAGTCAATTCATAAACTCTTGGAAGAATTTTTTTTTTGAAGTCAAGAATGCCTATTGAACTGTCACATTAATCTTTTATCAGAAGTGAAGCTAAAAATAAAAGAAATACAGGATTCTGGAGACATTGATTCTCTAATGCTTTCGTTTCTGTTTGACATTGGCTTTCTCACTGTCAATCTAGAATCCCTGGATTCTCACCCATTTGAAAGTGGGACGTTGCATATTTCAGGTTGTTACAGTTTCTTTGGGGAAGAGATGGTTTGGCTTGCTTGCCTTAAGGTTATCTTAACTGAGTTTATAGAAATAACTCTGGATGTGCTTAATACTTTAATATTTAGTTTTTTAGTGCTCTTGTGAGCATTTGTGAATAATATGCAGTTTGGGTTTTTTTCAATTATTATGCCAATGTATTTTATTATCATTATTGTTATTGTTATTATTATTATTACCATATATTTTTGTGACAGGGTCTCTCTGTCACCCAGGCTGGAGTGCAGTGGTGTGATCCAGCTCACTGCAATCTCTGCCTCACAACTCAAGTGATCCTCCCATGTCAGTCTCCCAAATAGCTAGGGCTACAGATGCGAGCCACCATGCCTGGCTGATGTTTGTATTTTTTGGTAGAGACGGGGTTTTGCCATGTTGCACAGGCTGGTCTTGAACTTCTGAGCTCAAGCAATCCAACCCTTGGGAATTGCTGGGATTACAGGTGTGAGCCACTGCACCTGGCCTCATGCTAATGTATTATTTACTGAAACTAAACATCTTTAAATCAAAATAAGACACAGTTAAAAAAATCTGACTTTACTATTTCTACAATTTGGTGTTAGCTGACAATTCAAACTTAGTTCATTAAAAATCTTAGTTTCCTTCATCTCAGGTTATCCTTTTACAATATATATTGATTAAATTTTTTCTTTAAAATATTTTATAATGATACAAATGATTTTAAGGAGGATTTTAGATACTAGCCAATGTATTTGCTGTCAAGGAGCTCCTATACTCAAAGATAACACAGGGAGGCAAATCTAAGAGTTTCTGAGACATCCATGAAATTAGAAAAGAAGCTAAAATAGATATAGGGAGCAGGGTGCAGAAAAACAGGAAGTGAAGACATATTTCTCTATTTTACAAGAGAGCTAAGGTTCATGTTGCACCTATATTGGTTGTCCCTAGCCTTGAAGGGTCTGGGCTTCAGCAATAATTCAAGGCAAAATGGGTATCTGCTTTCGTTCAGAACCAAATAGACAAATGTTCTTTCAGGTACCTTATCAGACTCACGAAGATAGCTCCCCAGCTCTCCTCTGAAGAACTGGTCTCTCTTGGCAAGAAAATGGTGACAGCTTTCACTACTTGCTGCACACTGAGTGAAGAGTTTGCCTGTGTTGATAATTTGGTGAGCATGGCCTGTGTATCAGACTAGTCTTTAAAAAAAAAAAAAAGAATATTTGCACTCGTTGGTTTACCATGATTATCCATATTCATTTCTTCATTGTTTTTAATATTGTTAAGCATAAATTGTCAAGTTTTCCTTTTGGCTCACTTTGTTAAAACCCTGAGAAGTAAAAGAGAATGCCTTAAATATTTTTGGAGAGTGCTTCAAAGTATCTTTCTTATTTCTTCATTGTATTAGAAGGGATTTGTTAGGACAAATGATTTAGGAATCATAATATTGTTTCAAAGAGATACAGGAAAATTTATAATTTTAAGTAAGGTACAGATTCTTCCTCTTGGCCCAATTGCTTCATCCAGCAACCAGGCATTGAATACATCTCTTTAGGGCTGGGGTGGAGAGTACCTTGAGGGAGATTCCGGGAGGGGAAGAAACCCAAGGATTACAGTATTTGATTGTCCCTTTCAGTTGGCTGTTTGCAGCTGTCTGTTTGCAATTGAAAGTTTGTTTATATGTTACCAACAAATTAATTTGTAGGCATCTGAATTGTTATGGCTTGGATTTTTGTCATAATGCCATTTAGGACCCCATTTTCTACTTTTATTTGTGCATAGTGATATGTCATGAGTGCGTGTGTTTTATGAGTGAGGTTAACAGTGATCTTAGAATGATCTAACTATTCATCTAACCATATTTTTAGAAATTCCATCCGAGTTTTAAGATCATATCTGAGTTGCAACTCTTGTTGGTACAGGCAGATTTAGTTCTTGGAGAGTTATGTGGAGTAAATGAAAATCGAACTATCAACCCTGCTGTGGACCACTGTTGTAAAACAAACTTTGCCTTCAGAAGGCCCTGCTTTGAGAGTTTGAAAGCTGATAAAACATATGTGCCTCCACCTTTCTCTCAAGATTTATTTACCTTTCATGCAGACATGTGTCAATCTCAGAATGAGGAGCTTCAGAGGAAGACAGACAGGTACAAACAATCCCTTCCATTCCTGTTTTTCTTCAGTTTGCAGACACACCATGTAGTAGTGAGAAGGTTTATGTAGTGGATATGTGTTTTTCATATTACTATCCTGTTCCTTCCACCAAATTGTCCAGTCTCTTCTATTTGGAAAAATACCAGTGCATTTTTTTTTTTTTTTTTTTTGCCATTGTTCATATCTAGCTTATCTTTTCATTTGAAAGAGACTTGGAGTGTCCAAGTCTAACATCACCTTTAAAGAGGTTACAGCAGCCAGCCAAAAGGTTCATAGACTGGCTGATAATGAATTTCATTTCCTTGAGAGAATGTCCGGAGAATATCACTTAATGTTTACAAAGGAGAGGCCCAAAGGGACAGGAAGTTTACTTTCATTTTCTCAACAAATGCTTTAAAATGCCAAGAAATTAAACTTAGCTTTCTGGATTCAAACAGAGTCTACCTAATGTGTAGTGGAGACTACACAATATACAGCTACCAAATATGAGGAACTGGAGGTTGTTTTGGACATGAATTTTCTAGAAAGATCAGATGTAGTCATGTATACCATAATACTTGGCATAATAAAGGCCTACTATATGTTTTCATTTTTAGATAGAATAATACTTACTCTTATTATGTGCAATATTCATACATTCACAGTGTAATTCACTCTTGTATTTTCCAGCCCATTCTATTCTAGTCTGGTCTATTTTATTCTTTTTAACTATCCTGTTTTCATTTTAAAAATGAAAGTGAGAAAATGCAAACTTTTGTTAATTCTTGGATCTAAGGACGGGCACACGTGACTTATTACATTATCCTCTTTACTTTGGTGCATGAAAATTTTATTACTTAAAATAATTACTCTAAAAATTTACTCTAAAATGTACTTTTAAGACATCAATGGGTTGCCACCTGAAGTTTGGAATTCTATAAGTTAGTGGAATACTGAAATTCTAGAAGTTACTAGAAATTAAGGAAATCACTATTGTCTATGGCTGTTGTCACACTTAGTTGTGATAGCTTATTTTTTTTAATTGCTCCTTTGACATCATTTTTTAACTGGCATATAATAGTTATACATATTTTGGGGGTACATGTAATATTTTGATAACTGCATAAACATGTAATGATCAAGTCAGGGTAATTGGAATATCCATAATCTAAAACATTTATCTTTTCTTTGTTTTGGGAACATTATAATTCTTCTCTTCTAGCTACTTTGAAATATACAATAAATTACTGTTAACTATAATTTTCCTACTATACTATTAAACACTAGAACTTATTACTTCTAACTGTATTTTTGTACCCCTTAACCAACTTCTCTTCGTCCCTCTCTTCCTCCTTGTTAATACTTTTTGTATAATTTTGTGTGTGACAAAACCCTTCAAAGAATGTTACTGTGGAAACATTCTCTAAATTTAATAGGAAAGTTTCAGAAGGCCCATTCAAAGTGGGATATTTCAACTCTTTACCCTCACCCAAGCTGAGACTCAAGACGTGATTCCGTAACAAGCATTTTGGAGTAGAGACGCTTCAGAAAGAAATTGTTAATTAATTCTATTTGACATCTTTTGGACACAGGTTTCTTGTCAACGTAGTGAAGCTGAAGCATGAACTCACAGATGAGGAGCTGCAGTCTTTGTTTACAAATTTCACAAATGCAGTGGAGAAGTGCTGCAAAGCAGAGAGTCCTGAAGTCTGCTTTAATGAAGAGGTAGTTTTATTTCTTTTCTACTGAAATTCAACTGGTATTCCTGGTCAAATAAAACCAGACAGAACCCTGTAGGACTCTGCTTCCTCTCTGCAGTGTCTACCAGGACTACATTTGAGAGCACAATTGCTACACAACTAATATGGAGACATCTCTGAAATACACTTTGAGCAGTGTCTCCCTAGCACAGAAAAGCTATTAGGAAGACCTGGGTTGTAACCCCGGCAGTCTTGTAAGTCATGCAACTTAAACTGAATGGCAGTTAACGATCTGTAAATGAAGATGGTAATAATTATTCCTGAATTACACCTTTGGTTCTTATTTTTTGGTTTTGAACCACTCATTATCTTAATAAGACAGAGTCAAAGCGACTTGCAAAGGAAATCATAAGCAACTCCAAATGGAGTGGAGCAGGAATGGTATTAGAACGTGAAATCTTTCAGGAATGGCTCTCTCACTTTCCCAGGCCTTGTACTAACACCCTGCAGTTGAGAATAATGAGGGAGTGGAGGGTAAGGGTAGTCAGGGAGAAAAGGGAGAAATGTCCCTTGCTTGCCCTCACTCCAGTGAAGGTAGTCTGTAGCCATTTGCTCTGGTGTGAACCTCAGCAACCTGTGAATGTTAGCCCCAATGGATGGCTCCATGGAAATACCTGTTCACTGTTTTCCAACTTTATTTCTCACCGTTTCTTTTCTAGGAACGCTCACTCCACTCCAAACTCACAATTCATGTAAATTCACAGGCACACAGACTCACATGCATCATTCATTCTGGTTGTGAGCCATCTACTTTTCTGAGTGACACTTAGTTCGTGGAAATTGTTTTGGGGGTACATATTATTAGTTTTTTAAAAAATATATTAATTTTAAGTAGACGATATTAATCAGTATCTAGCATTTATCTGAGTGTGTACATTAGTGCCATGTGAAGGAAAGGATGAATTTATTGGCAGTTGTAAAGAGCCATTTGGTGTCTATTTCTTCACTAGAAGAAAGAATGTTTACTGTTTCCCTAAACAATGTAGGAATGATTTAATTTTCTTCAAAATTCAGGGAAACATGCTTATCTAAATTTAAATTAGTGTCTTAAATTTTTCTTCCTATGTGTTTTTATTTCCATCCTTCACCTCAGAGTCCAAAAATTGGCAACTGAAGTCAGCTGCTGGAGATATGTAAAGTAAAAAGCACCAAAGGTAATACCCTCTGCCTCAATCAAATGTCAAATGTATTTGTGGTTTATTTGGTCTCCCTACCTTTTCTCCCTCACGCTTCATTGCCTATTTCTGGTTCACCCTACATGAACCAGAAATAGACATGTAGCTAACAGACCTCGATACTGTTTCTGTGTTTTTCTGGGTATCAGCCACTCCTTACAGTGTGGCAATGCTGCATTTGTGCTAGCCCTTCTCTTGCTGTTCAACTAGTTTTCTAGATAGCCAAGAGGCGCTTAAGTCCTCTGCTTTCCTACTAAGGTATTCAGTTGTCCGGACCACAAAAGAGAGATGATGGAACCTCTGAATGTTGACAGAAAGAAGAGGGGTAACTCCCTGGGGACTGAGGTGGGCAGACAGGCTTCAGTGACCCTTTCCGATGATCTTTTAAGAACGTTGCTTTACTGAGATATGATTGACATACAAACTAAGGGTATTGCTACAGCATTTACATAAACAAAAAGTGATGTTTGTGATTTCCAAAGGATATATAAAGATGCCCTCTCTTTTGTGGCTTATGTAAGACTTGAAACACAAACTTTAGCAACAAAATGTTGCATAGATGTAGGAATTATATACAGTGTCAGTGAAGAGAGGCCTGGACCTCAACAGAAGGTAGGTGGGGATCTACAAGGGGCAAAACACAGTTACCTTTAGTAGTTTTTTCAAATATTTGACTTTCTATCACCCATGTTTTAACATTTCATATTTTTTTGATGCATGAAATACTATTTTTTCTTTCCAGGGATAACCAACTTACAGGCTTCCTATCTGTGTGGTGATGAATCTCATTTCCTGAGAACAAAGTAAAAGGATTTTTCTGCAACTGTCGCCTGAAATCGTATATTGCAGCAAGCAATAAACACAAAATTTTGTAAAGTTATTTTTCAGACTGATGTCATAAATCAACCTAATCACAAAATTAAGCAATCATGATTCATTCATTCCATCAGCATCTTTTGCTCATATGGCTGCACCATTCCCTACTCCATGAAAGTTGGAAGTCTATGCTCTCAGATGTCCTTGCCACGACCGGAAAGAAAACTGAGAATTTGGGGCATGAAACTTTACTGCTACAACTACTGCTACTACTAGTAGATGACATTGAATGTTTTCAATGTACCAAACATTGTTCTAGCCAGTTTTCATGCATTATTTCATATAATCTAATAACTCTATGAGTAGGTATTATTTTCATTTACATTTTACAAACAGGAAATCTAAGGCTTGGGGAGATAAACTAATGTGTTCAATGTGATATGACTGGTAATTGGCAGAACCAGGGTTTGAATTTAGGTTCTCTAATTCTAGAATTTTATATATATATGATATACATGTATGTATGTATATAACATATACATTATATATTATGTAATAATAATGCAATATATTATATAATACTATATAATGTATTACATTACTATAATATATTATACATATCTAACATATTATATAACACATAACATAATATATAGTTCTAGAATTATATATATTATATGTTTAATAATTTCAACTTTTATTTTAGATATAGAGGGTGCATGCACATGTTTGTTACACATGTATATTGCATGATGCTGAGGTTTGGAGTATAGATCCCATCACCCAAGTAGCAAGCATAGCACTCAATAGGTAGTTTTTCAACCCATACCCCTCTCCCTCCCACCCCTCTGTAGTAGTCCCTAGTGTCTATTGTTCCTGTCTTTATGTCCCTGTGTACTCAATGTTTAGCTCCCACGGTATTTGGTTTGAAGTTGGGTAGTGTGATGCCTCCAGCTTTGTGGAACAATATTGTTAACCATTGCATACACTACCTCTTAGGTGTGGCCATGTTGCATGCCTTACAAAATCTGTTATTCAGAGAGGCGGAAGAATGTACAAGGCAACAATTACAGTGGTGGTTTTCTCCCTCCATTCCAAGCCAAAATTCTTGTTATGTTAGTGATATAAACGCTTGATATTGGTATCAAAGGAGAAGTAACTCAGGAAATGAAGACTGGTCATGAACTTATGGCCTGGCTCTCCTGATGTTTCTCTAAACTTTGAAGATTTTTGTATACCAAGGTCTAAATTTGAAGATGATGGACATTTAATACATAATACATGAGGATATTCATAGAGTTCTTTTGGTAGAGTGTTTAAAGCATAGTCTTTGGGATTCTCATTGATTTATTCAACAAATATTTATTAGAATTCTATTGTGTGTCAGACATTGTGGATACAAATATGAGCTAGATAGACTTGGCTTCTGTTTCTTGCTGAGCAAGGGACAGGGACAATAAACACTCAATCACATTTCAATGTCATACGTGCAGGGTCCAGGCACTCACTCTAAGCTGAAGGTGCAGAATGAGAAAGGGATGGGGGTGGGTGCTACATATCCCTACTGCCATTAATTTACTGTACAGTCCCAGATAAGTTCCTTATACTCTATGACATCCATTTCTTTATGTAGGATGGGCTAATATCAAGTCACAAAGGCTTTAGAGAAATGGATTAAATTACTATATAAAGTACTTAACACATTGGCCAGCAGATAACAGGTTTTTAACTCATAGAGCTATTTTGTCCTCTGACCATTTTCTCCAAGCAATCTCATTTACCAATGAGGATAACAAGGAAGTATTGCCTTACTTAAACAATAGATAGTAGATTTAGAAAACGGAAGTGAAATAAAGCATAATTAGTGAATCTAATTTTATACTGGATTCTGCTATGTATTCAATACTGTGCGAAGAGAAGCAGATACAAAATCAGGGACCCAGGCACTTGCCGCCATCATAAAGTTTCTATTATGGCAGCGGAAACTGCCATACAACTCTTTCTCTACTGACATGCCAGAAAACATATTAATCAAAGCAGGAAAGGAGGGAGAAGAATGGCTTCTGCAAAAGACACAGTTGCCTGAAGAGGAGGAGATTTGGTGTGGGTATGAAATAGTCTTACTCTGTATTACTTGGACAGAACTCATACCAATGAAGAGAACATAACTGGTTTGATGCAGAAAAAAATTTTCTAACACTAGAGATGCTTACACATGTGATAAGCCTCCTGGTGCAATACTCAATGCCAAGACTGCATGTGCCTGAGCAGCTACCACCTGGGTTTTTGGTTGGATCCAGTCATGGTCTTTCTAAGGCCTCTTTGAACTCTGTTTCTATGACCTGGACAAGAATTAAGTCTTCTATGAAAATAGTGTTTATTAAAAATCATCACTGCATCTTGTACTTGCATACCTTCAATATTTTATCTTAAAGGCCAGCCTAAAGACTTTACTTTCTTCTAGAGCCAATTCTGTGCTGGTGTCTATTGAGTGGTATCACAAAACCTATCTCACTACCTTTACTTAAATAATCCTTGCTACTTGTCTTTCCTGTGGTCTGGAATTCTACCACTAGTTACTGATAAAGGACTTAACATTTTAAATATTGTCAATAATCTCTTATTAATTGCAAATGTCTCTGAAGAAAGGTTCCCATGGAAAGTTAATTTTGGTCAGTTATTTTTTTAAGGAGGAATTAGTTTAGCACACATAACAGTTGTTAAAATATTTTTAGCATTAATTCCAATCGACTGATAGTGGCTGTCCTGCAGCATTGTGCTGTCAGTGTTTCTAAGACTGAGCCTAAGCTCAGAGAGAAAGAGTGCAGTGATCAGATAGCAGTGTCTGCAGTGGGTGGCAGTCTTGGAGTATTCATCAAAAGGATTTGATAAAAAATTGGATTTGGTTTAATAGGTGCATATCTGATAGTTCTAGGAAGTTTAGAGTAAGATTTCAAGGGAACAACTCTAAGGATACATGACAATAGAGACAGTGAATGTTAAGACTGTTTAGAGGACTTCAAAATGAATGATGGAGACCTGCCAAAGATAGTTTTCCCCTTGCTGATCTTGGTGAGCTTTCTATCACCCTGGGTCATTCATATTCTTTACAATAAGCCAAAGAGTCCCAAAACTACATAATAGCAGATGTTTTGGGGTTGTTTTTCAGTCAAATACATCTCTCTTACTTGTGATATATTTTTGCTTAGAAAACTGGTATTGAAAATATGTGAGTAGCAGAATCAAGTAATATACTGTCAGCCTTAGAGCTTATTTGATCCAAACCTTCCATTTAAAAATGAGGAAATTGAAAAGAGAATAGTGAAAGTAATAACCCATGATGTCCCATTTTCAAAATTTTAGACTTTACATGTATAGGCATCTTACAATTTTAATTTAGTAAGTAATTACCTGTTTCCTGCCTTAGACTCAAGAATTGGTTGATAGGCAAAGCAGACAATAGCTGAGGGATACTGGTATCTCAGCATTAACACTAGCTCTTGGGTGTGTGGGCTGTAAAATCAGACAGATATGAATTTTTACCTGTGAGTCTATGAACAAATTATGTGACTCTCAGTCTTAATTTCTCATTCAAGAAATACTAATATTGCCAACTATCTGAGAGTCATATAAAGTGACCATAGTAAGTGTTCAATAAATTAGGTCCCATTCTTTTAGGTTCACTCCCAATGCTTGTACGGCTCTTAACTCCCCTTCTCCCCAGGGACTTGAAAGTGTACCCAGCATTAGAACCTGAGCCCTGACCAGTTAGTCAATCTGTGGTAGTATATGTTTATCTTCTTCCCTTCCACTTTAGAACTTTGGACATGTCAACAATCATTTCTAAGAAATGAGGTATTGCAGACCAACATTTGCCAAGAGTGTTTATGGATTACTTAATTACAAAGTCTACATGTTGAAATCTTAAAGAAACAAGCAGACTGACGTGACTTGTTTAAAAATGCAGTATTCATTAATGAATTCAGTCCATCAACAATATTTCTTCAGTGTCATAGATTTCCTCGATTTTACCGAGGTCATAGATGCTTGGAAAAAATATTCAGCAGAAAAAGGTTTCTTTTTAATAGTAATTACTTGAAAAGAATATAAAGTTCTTCATTTCTCTCAAATGATAGAACACTTTTCATAAAGGTTCTCCGGAAATAATGAAGACTGCTAAATCCACATCTTTTCTGGTTTTCTTCAGCTACATTAAATGTCAATCTCTTTAGAGAAGTTTACTAGATGCAGGTGGAAAATCCTATTTACAATTTACATATTCCAGGTATAAGGATAAGATAAGAAAGGCACAATAACTTCTAAAGTGTACATGGGAAGGCTTATCTTTTTCAGAGGTCGTTACTGTAAATAGAACCATTGAAAATTGCAAGACATTAATTTGTGGAGTGAATATACAGAGAGAGCTGATATATTGAAGCAATACACACAGGAATATTCCACTTTAGTCTCACTTCACCTCTAGGTAAGAGAATGTTCTATTTGAAACTTATATTTAGAATTGAATAAGCAGTTTTAGACAAAGCAGTGCTTTGAATAATAGCAGAAGTAATATTATGAGCTACATTATTCAGTACCTGTTATGTGCCAGGCCCTGTGCTCAGTACTTCATACATATGCTTTCTTGTTTTATTTTCTTATTTTTAAATTTTATTTTTAGAAACAGGGTCCTGCTCTATTATCCAGGCTAGAATGCAGTGGTATGATCATTCATACCACTTTGACCTCCTGGGCTCAAGTGATCCTCCTGCATTAACCTTCTGAGTCAGTAGGACTACAGGGGCCTAACCCTGTACCTGAGGAGTTTTTCATTTTTTGTAGAGAGAAGTCTAATTATATTGCCTAGGCTGGTCTGAAACTCCTGGCCTCAAGTCTTGGCATCCTGGCCTCCTGCACTGGCACCCTAAAGTGCCAGGATTACAGGCATGAGCCATCATGCCCAGCCCATATATGCTTTCATGTAATCTTAACCACCACCCAATATACTAGAACTTATTTAAATTTTATAGCCAGAGAAACAGAAACTCAGAAAGCTTAAATTATTTTCCCAAGACCGTAGTAAGTACCAGAGCTAGAAGTTGAACTCAGAATAGCTGTCTCTGAAGCCTTTTCTTATTTCAATATAGTAAATGATAATGGTTTATTTATTTAACAGCTGCTAAGCTCTTTGGAAGCTATTAGTATAGGAAAAAAGACAATGTTATCAATAGAGAACATATGTATGTGATTTTGGTGAGTGGAGATGATGAAGACGACGGAGGTGATGAGTGCACGCAAGATGCGTGAAACACCGTCTTTGCTGAATTAAGCCTGGCAAGGTGTTGATGTTTACACTTTTATACCCAATGCTAAATCTTAATTTTTGGTGTGCTAGTAACTTCTAATATAAAGAGTTAAATAACTAAACTATTAAGTTTAATTCAGAAGTGTTAACACAAGTACATGCAGCTTATTTGTAGAACAATGATGGATTTCACCTACACAACATATTTGAATATAAGTCATTCACAGAATACAGTTTAAATACAAGTGAAGATATATTCTGAGAATTTTTTTAACTTATAGTAAATAAAAATACATCTAAAAATTTATGAGAGAACAAATATAGGTTGTAGAATTGTAAAGAGGGATTTCAATTTGGAAAATTTTCTTTTATGCAAATATCTCACTCCATCTGGGCTTCTATAAAAAAATGCCATAAACTGGATAGCTTTTAAACAACAGAAATTTATTTTCCACAGTTCTGATGCTGGGACCTCCAAGATTAAGGCACTGGCAGATTTGGTATCTGGTAAGCATCCTTATATTCCGAATCTGGGATGGCTGTACATTCTGGTCCATAGAAGGTGACCACTGTGTTGTCCTAAAATTGGGAAAAAGGTAAACCAGCTCCCTTGGGCTTCTTTTATAAGGGCACTAGTTGCAGGCATGAAGACTCCAACCTCATCACTTAATCACCTTGCCAAAGGCACCACCTACTAACACTATCACCTTGGGGTTAGATTTTCAATGTATGAATTTTAGGGGACACAAGCATTCAGATAGCACAACAGCAAATAAAATATCATTTATAAGCCCAGGTGCAGTGGCTCATGCCTGTAATCCCAGCACTTTGGGAGGCCGAGGCGTGTGGATCACGAGGTCAGGAGATCCAGACCATCCTGGCTAACACGGTGAAACCCTATCTCTACTTTAAAAAATACAAAAAATTAGCCGGGCGTGATGGCAGACGCCTGTAGTCCCAGCTACTCGGGAGACTGAGGCAGGAGAATGGCGTGAACTCGGGAGGCGGAGCTTGCAGTGAGCTGAGATCCGGCCACTGCCCTCCAGCCTGGGCGACAGAGCGAGACTCCGTCTCAAAATAAATAAATAAATAAATAAATAAATAAATAAATAAATAATTTATTCAGCCATACAGTATATTAATAGCCAGAATTACCCAGAGAGAATGTAAGAGACATGTGAGTTTTATCACATATTGTTTTGTCTGAAATTTGAAGTAACATTAATTGTTTTTGGAGGAAACGGAGCAATGATATAACAAAAAACAACGGAGGGAAAGGGTTTGAGTCTATCTTTAACACAAATAATACGTTTCAACCCCAACATTATGGTTGCTCAACTTCTTCAGAAAGTCACTCATGGAGAAGTACAAACCATAGTTAGAAAGTTGAGAGATTTCAATGAGAAGCACAGGACCTTTAAGTCACATGGTTACCTTCAGAATGCACTCACCAATTGGTGGGCGAATTATGTCCTCCCGTTTTCTCTTTTTAAAATATATTGCAACCAAAAGATGTTTTTATGAAGGGGCTGGTTGAATAATTAGGCAAGAGGTTATAAGACAAAGATATGTAGATGAGTCACATCCTAGATGTATTTGTTGTAGATTTACAAACTTTTTTGGTATATGGTATTGCTAGTGATGCAATCATGGCTCACGATAGCCTCCAATTCCTGGGCTCGAGCAATCCTCCTGCCTCAGCCTCCCAAGTAGCTAGGACTACAGGTTTCCACTGCCACACCCTACTAAGTTTTATTTCATTTTTTTAATAGATGGGGTCTTGCTATGTTGCCCAGGTTGGTCCTAAACTCCTGGCCTCAAGCAATCCTTCTGCCTCAGCATCCTGAGTTGCTAGAATTACAGGTATGAACCAGCACACCTGAATCTAAACCTACATTTTATCAGTTCATTCCTAGGTCATCAGGATCTGAGAATCAAACACTCAAGAAAATGAATTATAAAGTAGAATACTAATTGTTTAATTTACATTGGTTACATTTGGTTACACAGAATTTACATTTTGTGGCTCTGTCACAGAATGCTGTTGTCTGACATTCTCACATAATGAATCCTAGGAAATTGAAGTATTAATTTTAAAAATTTTCTGACAAAATATGAAAAAGAAAAAAACAGTAAATATATGATGGGATCCTTTTCCCAGTAAGTAGAAAATCTTTGTAGTTATTATTGCCTCATAAAATGTATCTATTTTGTGATTAGTAAACCCCATGAAAATAGTGATTCTCCTTGAAAATTCTTGATTCTCCTTGAAAAGTCTATTCTTATAATCCACATTTTTTGGATCCATTATCCTCATACTAAATAATTTAAAATATAAATGAGCGATTTTATTCTTTGTTTATAGATTTTTAGACTTTATCTTCTTGGGGCTAAGTCCTACCCATCTTTTATTAGACTCTGAGTAGACATAGAAAAATCATGTCTCACGCCTGTAATCCCAGCACTTTGGGAGGCCGAGGTGGGCGGATACCTGAGGTCGGGAGTTTGAGACCAGCCTGACCAACATGGAGAAACCCGGTCTCTACTTAAAAAAAAAAAAAAAAAATTAGCCAGGCGTGGTGTCGTGTGGCTATAATCCCAGCTATTCAGAAGGCTGAGGCAGAAGAATCACTTAAACCCGGGAGGTGGAGGTTGCGGTGAGCGGAGATTGTGCCGTTGTATTCCAGACTGGGCAATAAGAGAGAAATTCCATCTCAAAAAAAAAAAGAAAAACCACGTCTCGTTAGAAACACATTTTAAATGAAGTACTTCTGCCTATGAGTACTCCCACTTATTTTATAGTAATTCTGACTTGCTTCTGCTTCAAAAGATGACGATTGTTTGCCCTTACACTCTAAATCTGAAAACATGTCATCTGAGGTTTACAGCATCTCATATATTTACTGCTACTGAAAGGTATTTGAAAACCAACTGAATTATTACATTTTCATTTGGATATTTGACACCGAATACACATTGTCTCAGAGTTCAATTCTTAAGATAAGTTCTCATAGAAACCAAACAAAAAATAATTAGGAAACAAGGAAAGCAAACTATGGCATATTTCTTTTAAAATTCTTTAAATTCTTATGGGTACATAGTAGGTGCATATGTTTATGAGTTACATGATATATTTTGATACAGGCATGCAATGCACAATAATCGCATCAGGACAAATGGGGTATCCATAACCTCAAGCATTTATCCTTTGAATTTCAAACAATGAGATTATAAATTTTTAGCCAGTTTAAATGTATAATTTTTTAAAAAATCAGTCACCCAGTAGTGCTAGCAAATACTGGGTCTTATTCTTTCCAACTATTTCTTGGTATCTGTTAATCATCTCCACTTCCTCCCCCCTCCCACCCTCACTATTCCTCCCAGCCTCTGGCATGGCAGCCGTCCCTCTACTCTCTATCTCCATGAATTCAATTGTTTTAATTTTTAGCTCCCAAAGATAAACGAGAACATGCAATGTTTGTCTTTTTGTGCTTGGCTTATTTCGCTTAACATACTGATCTCCAGTTCCATCTGTGTTGTTGCAAATGACTGGATCTCATTCTTTTCTTATGGCTAACTAGTACTCTATTGTGTGTATGTACCACATTTTCTTTATCCATTCATATGTTGATGGACACTTAGGTTTCTTCCAAATCTTGGCTATTAATATCGCTGCACTAAACATGAGAGTGCAAATACCTCTTCAATATTATGATTTCCTTTCTTTTGGGTATGTAGTTAGGAATGGGATAGCTGGATCCTATAGTAGCTCTATTTTTCCTTTTCTGAGGAAGCTCCAAACTGTTCTCCACAGTGGTTATACTAATTTAAATTCTCACCAAAAGTGTACAAGGATTCCCCTTTCTCCATTTCATCACCAGCATTTGTTATTGCCTGTCTCTTGGATAAGAGTCATTTAAAATGAGGTGAGATTATATCTCATTGCAATTTTGATTTTCATTTCTCTGATGATCAGTGACATTGAGCATCTTTTCCTATACCTGTTTGTCATTTGTATGTCTTCTTTTGAGAAATGTCTATTCAGATGTTTTGCCAATTTTAAATCAGATTATTAGATAGTTCCCAATAGAGTTGTTTGAGTTTATAACATATTCTGGTTAGTAATCCCTTGTCAAATGGATAGTTTGCAAATATTTTCTACCACTCTGTGGGTAGTCTCTTCACTTTGTTGATTGTTTCTTTGCTGGGAGGAAGCTTTTTAATTTGAAGTTATCCCATTTGTCCATTTTTGCTTTGATTGCCTGTGCTTGTGGGGTATTACTCAAGAAATCTTTACCCACTCCGATGTTCTGAAGAGATTACTCCCTTTTTTCTTGTAGTAGTTTCATAGTTCGTAGTCTTAGGTTTAAGTATTTAATCCATTTTAATTTGATTTTTGTATTTTGCGATAGCTAGGAGGTCTAGTGTCATTCTTCTGCATATGGATGTTTAATTTTCCCATTTATTGAAGAGACTGTCCTTTCCCCTGTGTATGTCCTTGGCACTTTTGTCAAAAATGAGTTCAGTGTAAATGCATGGATTTATTTCTGGATTCTCTATTCTGTTTCACTGGTCTATATATCATAGACCATCGACCAGTTATGCAGGTATCATGCCATTTTTGTCACTGTATCTCTGTAGTATAATTTGAAGACAGGTAATGTGATTCCTCCAGCTTTGTTCTTTTTGGTCAGGATAACTTTGGCTATTATGGGTCTTTTGTGGTCCCATGTACATTTTAAGATTGTTATTTCTGTTTCATTGTAAAGATCTCTCACTTTTTCAGTTAATTCCTAGGTATTTTATTTTATGTATAAAATATTTATTGCCATATAGTTCTTTCCTATCATCCTTCTAGTGAAGGTGATTTTCTCTGGTGGCATGATTTAATTTCTTGCTTTTAATTTTTTGTGTATCTGCTAAATGTTTTTTGATTTGAGGTTACCATGAGGCTTACAAATACTATCTTATAATCCGTTATTTTAAGATGATGATAACACTGATTCAATAAACAAATGAACAAACAAGCAAAAAGAAACCTAATAAAAACTACACCTTAACTTGTCTCTCCACTTCTTAACTTTTCGTGAAGAATGATGGTGGTATTTTGATGGGAATTGCATTGAATTTGTGGATCGCTCTGGACAGTATGGTCATTTTCACAATATTGATTCTACCCATCCATGAGCATGAAATGTGTTTTCATTTATTGGTATCATCTATGATTTCTTTCAGCAGTGTTTTGTAGTTTTCCTTGTAGAAGTCTTTCATGTCCTTGGTTAGGTGTATTCCTAAGTATTTTATTTTTATTTTGCAGCTATTGTGAAAGGGGTTGAATTCTTGATTTGATTCTTAGCTTGGCTGCTGTTGTTGTATAGCAGAGCTTACTGATTTGTGCACATTAATTTTGTACCCTAAAACTTTGCTGAGTTCATTTACCAGTTCTAGGAAGTTTTTGAATGAGTCTTTAGGGTTTTAGGGTTTTCTAAGTATGTGATCATATCTTCAGCAAACAGTGACAGTTTGACGTCTTCTTTACCAAGCTGGATGCCCTTTATCTCTTTATCTCGTCCAGCTAGGACTTCCAGTATTATGTTGAATAGAAGAGATGAAAGTGGGCATCCGTGCCTCGTTCTAGTTCTCAAGGGGAATGCTTTAAACTTTTCCCAATTCAGTAGAATGTTGGCGGGGGGTTTGTCATAAATGTCTTTTATTACCTTAACTGTGTCCCTTCAATTAACCCTAACAATGCTAATTGTTCTGATGGTTTTAATCATAAAGCGATGCTGAATTTTGTCAAATGCTTTTTCTGCATCTATTAAGATGATCATGTGATTTTTTGATTTTAATTCTGTTCATGTGGTGTAACACATTTATTGACTTATGTATATTAAACCACCCCTGCATCCCTGGTATTAAACCCACTTGATCACGGTGGATTATTTTTTGATATGCTGTTGGATTCGGTTTGCTAGTATTTTGTTGAGGATTTTTGCATCTGTATTCATCAGGGATATTGGTCTTCAGTTTTCTTTTTTTGTCATGTCTTTTCCTGGTTTTGGTATCTGGGGGATACTGGCTTCATAGAAAGGTTTAGGGAGGATTCCCTCTTTCTTTATCTTTTGGAATGGTGTCAATAAAATTGGTACCAACTCTTCTTTGAGTGTCTGATAAAACTCAGTTGTGAATCTATCTAGTCCTGGACTTTTTTTGTTGTTGTTGTTGGCAATTTTTAAAATTACCATTTAAGTCTCACTGCTTGTTATCAGTCTGTTTGGAGATTCTATATCTTCCTGGTTTAATCTAGGAGGGTTGCATATTACCAGAAATTTATCCATCTCATCTAGGTTTTCTAGTTTATGTATATACAGGTGTTCATAGTAGCCTTAAATAATTTAAATCTTTTGTATTTCTGTGGTATCAGTTGTAATATCTCCCATTTCATTTCTAATTGAGTTTATTTGGATCTTCTCTCTTCTTTTCTTGGTTAATCTCGCTAATGGTCTACAAATTTTATTTACCTTTTCAAAGAATCATTTTTAAAATTTACCTTTTGTATTTTTTTGTTTCAATTTTAATTAGTTCTGTTCTGATCTTTGTTATTTCTTTTCTTCTGCTGGGTTTGGGTTTGGATTGTTCCTGTTTCTCCAGTTTTGTGATGTGTGACCTTAGATTGTCTATTTGTGCTCTTTCAGACTTTTTGATACAGGCATTTAATGCTATAGCTTTCCTCTTAGCACCACTTTTGCTATATTCCAGAGATTTTGATAGATTATGTCACTATTAATGTTCAGTTCAAAGAATTTTTAAATTTTTGTCTTTATCTTATTGCTTACCCAATGATTATTCAGGAGCAGGTTATTTAATTTCCATGTATTTGCATGGTTTTGAGGGTTCTTTTTGGAGTTGATTTCCAGTTTTATTTCACTGTTGTTTGTACTTGATTTAATTTTGATTTTCTTAAATTTACTGAGACTTGCTTTGTGGCCTATGATATGGTCTATTTTGGTAAATGATCCAGGTGCTGATGAATAGAATGTATATTCTACAGCTGTTGTGTGGAATGTTCTGTAAATATCTGTTAAGTTCATTTGTTGTAAGGTATAGTTTAAGTCCATTGTTTCTTTGTTGACCGTCTGTCTTGATGACTTCTTTAGTATTGTCAGTGGAGTATTGAAATCCCCCACTATTATTGTGTTATCTCATTTCTTTTTTTAAAATTGTTTATTTAATTTTTTTTTTTCTTACTATACTTTAAGTTCTAGGATACATGTGCACAACTTGCAGGTTTGTTACATAGGTATACGTGTGCCATGTTGGTTGGCTGCACCCATCAACTCATCATTTACATTAGATATTTCTCCTAACACTATCCTTCCCCTAGTCCCCCACCCCTCGACAAGCCCTGGTGTGCAATGCTCCCCACCCTGTGTCCAAGTGTTCTCATTGTTCAATTTCTACCTATGAGAGAGAACATGTGGTGTTTGGTTTTCTGTCCTTCTGATAGTTTGCTCAGAATGATGGTTTCCAGCTTTATCCATGTTCCTGCAAAGGACATGAATCATCCTTTTTTATGGCTGCATAGTATTTCATGGTGTGTATGTGCCACATGTTCTTAATCCAGTCTATCATTGATGGATGTTAGGATTGGTTCCAAGTCTTTGTTGCTGTGAATAGTGTCGCAATAAACATACATGTGCATGTGTCTTTATAGTAGCATGATTTATAATCCATTGGGTGTATACCCAGTAATGGGATGGCTGGATCAAATGGTAATTCTAGTTCTAGATCCTTGAGGAATCGCCACACCAACTTCCACAATGGTTGAACTAGTTTACAGCCCCACTAACAGTGTAAAAGTGCTCCTATTTCTCCACATCCTCTCCAGCATCTGTTGTTTCCTGGCATTTTAATGATGATCATTCTAACTGGCATAAGTTGGTATCTCATTGTGGTTTTGATTTTCATTTCTCTGATGACCAGCAATGATGAGCAATTTTTCATGTGTCTGTTGGCTGCATAAATGTCTTCTATTGAGAAGTGTCTGTTCATACTCTTTGCTCAATTTTTGATGGGTTTTTTTTTTTTCTTGTAAATTTAAGTTCTTTGTAGATTCTGGATATTAGCCTTTTGCCAGGTGGGTAGATTGCAAAAATTTTCTCCTATTCTGTAGGTTTCCTGTTCACTCTGATGGTAGTTTCTTTTGCTGTACAGAAGCTCTTTAGTTTAATTAGATCCCATTTGTCTATTTTGGCTTTTGTTGCCATTGCTTTTG
>NW_012109452.1:745348-745804 GCF_000951045.1 Mandrillus leucophaeus | reverse complement strand
AGTTTGTTGTGATTTCTGTTCTGTTACATTTGCTGAGGAGTGCTTTACTTCCAATTATATGGTCAATTTTAGAATAAGTGCGATGTGGTGCTAAGAAGAATGTATATTCTGTTGATGGGGTGGAGAGTTCTGTAGATGTCTATTAGGTCTGCTTGGTGCAGAGGTGAGTTCAAGTTCTGGATATCCTTATAAACCTTCTGTCTCATTGATCTGTCTACTATTGACAGTTGGGTATTAAAGTCTCCCATTATTATTGTGGGGGAGTTTAAGTCTCTTTGTAGGTCTCCAAAGACTTGCTTTATGAATCTGGGTGCTCCTGTATTGGGTGCATATATATTTAGGATAGTTAGCTCTTCTTGTTCGATTGATTCCTTTACCATTATGTAAGGCCCTTCTTTGTCTCTTTTGATCTCTTTTGGTTTAAAATCTGTTTTATCAGAGACTAGGATTGCAACT
>NW_012109452.1:743652-745298 GCF_000951045.1 Mandrillus leucophaeus | reverse complement strand
CATGCTGTTTTGGTTACTGTAGCCTTGTAGTATAGTTTGAAGTCAGGTAGCGTGATGCCTCCAGCTTTGTTCTTTTTGCTTAGAATTGTCTTGGCAATGTGGGCTCTTTTTTGGTTCCATGTGGATTTTAAAGTAGTTTTTTTTTTTTTTTTTTCCAATTCTGCCAAGAAAGTCATTGGTAGCTTGATGGGGATGACATTGAATCTTGGGCAGCATGGCCATTTTCATGATATTGATTCTTCTTATTCATGAGCATGGAAAGTTCTTCCATTTGTTTGTGTCCTCTTTTATTTCACTGAGCAGTGGTTTATAGTTCTCCTTGAAAACGTCCTTCAAATCCTTTGCAAGTTGCATTCCTAGGTATTTTATTCTCTTTGTAGCAGTTGTGAACGGGAATTCACTCATGATTGGCTACCTGTTTGTCTGTTATTGGTGTATAGGAATGCTTGTGATTTTTGCACATTGATTTTGTATCCTGAGACTTTGCTGAAGTTGCTTATCAGCTTAAGGGGATTTTGGGCTGAGACAATGGGGTTTTCTAAATTTGAAAACAGGGACAATTTGACTTCCTCTTTTCCTAATTGAATACCCTTTATTTCTTTCTCTTGCCTGATTGCCCTGACGAGAACTTCCAACACTGTGAATAGCAGTGGTGAGAGAGGGCATCCTTATCTTGTGCCAGTTTTCAAAACGAACACTTCCTTTTTTTTGTCCATTCAGTATGATATTGGCTGTGGGTTTGTCATAAATAGTTCTTATTATTTTGAGATATGTTCCATCAATACCTAGTTAATTGAGAGTTTTTAGCATGAAGGGCTGTTGAATTTTGTCAAAGGCCTTTTCTGCATCTATTGAGAGAATCATGTGGTTTTTGTCATTGGTTCTGTTTATGTGATGGATCACGTTTATTGATTTGTGTATGTTGAACCAGTCTTGCATCCCAGGAATGAAGCCAACTTGATTGTGGTGGATAAACTTTTTGATGTGCTGCTGGATTTGGTTTGCCAGTATTTTATTGAGGATTTTTGCATCAATGTTCATCAGGGATATTGGTCTAAAATTATCTTTTTTTGTTGTGCCTCTGCCAGGCTTTGGTATCAGGATGATGCTGGCCTCATAAAATGAGTTAGGGAGAATTCCCTCTTTTTCTGGTACCATTTCAGAAGGTATGGTACCAGCTCCTCTTTGTATCTCTGGTAGAATTTCGCTGTGAACCCATTTGGTCCTGGACTTTTTTTGATTGGTAGGCTATTAACTATTGCCTCAATTTCAGAGCCTGTTATTGGTTTATTCAGAGATTCAACTTCTTCCTGGTTTAGTCTTGGGAGGGTGCATGTGTCCAGGAATGTATCCATTACTTCCAGATTTTCTAGTTTATTTGTGTAGAGGTGTTTATAGCATTCTCTGATGGTGGTTTATATTTCTGTGGGATTGGTGGTGATATCCCTTTTATCATTTTTTATTGCATCTATTTGATTCTTCTCTCTTTTCTTCTTTATTAGTCTTGCTAGTGGTCTATCAGTTTTATTGATCTTTTAAAAAAACCAGCTCCCGGATTCATTGATTTTTTTGAAGGGTTTTTTGTGTCTCTATCTCCTTCAGTTCTGCTCTGATCTTAGTTATTTCTTGCCTTCTGCTAGCTTTTG
>NW_012109452.1:704176-742954 GCF_000951045.1 Mandrillus leucophaeus | reverse complement strand
TTGCTTGGTAGATCTTCCTTCATCCTTTTATTTTGAGCATATTTGTGTCTCTGCACATGAGATGGGTCTCCTGAATACAGCACATTGATGGGCTTTGACTCTTTATCCAATTTTCCAGTCTGTGTCCTTTAATTGGGGCACTTAGCCCATTTACATTTAAGGTTAACATTCTTTCATGTGACTTTGATCCTGTCATTATGATGTTAACTGGTTATTTTGCCAATTAATTGGTGCAGTTTCTTCATAGTATTATTGGTCTTTACAATTTGGCATGTTTTTGCGGTGGCTGCTACCTGTTGTTCCTTTCCATGTTTAGTGCTTTCTTCAGGAGCTCTTTTAAGTCAGGCCTGGTGGTGACAGAATCTCTCAGGGTTTGCTTGTTTATAAAGGATTTTATTTCTCCTTCACTTATGAAATCTAGTTTGGCTGGATCTGAAATTCTGGGTTGAAAATTCTTTTCTTTAAGAATGTTGAATATTGGCCCCCACTCTCTTCTGGCTTGTAGAGTTTCTGCTGAGATATCCACTGTTAGTCTGATGGGCTTTCCTTTGTGGGTAACCTGACTTTTATCTCTGGCTGCCCTTAACATTTTTTCCTTCATTTCAACCTTGGTGAATCTGACAATTACATGTCTTGGGATTGCTCTTCTCGAGGAGTATCTTTGTAGTGTTCTCTGTATTTCCTGAATTTGAATGTTGGCTTGCCTTGCTAGATTGGGGAAGTTCTCCTGGATAACATCCTGAAAAATGTTTTCCAACTTGGTCCCATTCTCCTCATCACTTTCAGGTACACCAGTCAAATGCACGTTTGGTCTTTTCACGTAGTCCCACATTTCTTGGAGGCTTTGTTCATTTCTTCTTACTTTTTTTACTCTAAACTTGTCTTCTTGCTTTATTTCATTAATTTGATCTTCAATGACCGATATCCTTTCTTCCACTTGATCAAATTGGCTATTGAAGCTCGTACATGCGTCACAAAGTTCTTGTCCCCTGGTTTTCAGCTCCATCAGGTCATTTAAGGTCTTCTCTACACTGTTTATTCTACTTAGCCATTTGTCTAACCTTTTTTCAAGGTTTTTAGCTTCCTTGCAATGGGTTAGAACATGTTCCTTTAGCTCGGAGAAGTTTGTTATTACCGACCTTCTGAAGCCTACTTCTGTGAACTCATCAAAGTCATTCTCCTTCCACCTTTGTTCTGTTGCTGGCGAGGAGCTGTGACCCTTTGGAGGAGAAGACATGCTCTGGTTTTTAGAATTTTCAGCTTTTCTGCTCTGCTTTCTCCCCATCATTGTGGCTTTATCTATCTTTGTTCTTTGATGTTGGTGACCTACAGATGGAGTTTTGGTGTGGATGTCCTTTTTGTTGATGTTGATGCTATTCCTTTCTGTTTGTCAGTTTTCCTTCTAACAGTCAGGTCCCTCAACTGCAGGTCTGTTGGAGTTTGCTGGAGGTCCACTCCAGACCCTGTTTGCCTGGCTACCAGCAATAGAGGCTGCAGAACAGCAAATATTGCAGAACAGCAAATATTGCCTCCTGATCCTTCCTCTGGAAACTTTGTCCTAGAGGGGCACCCACCTGTATGAGGTGTCTATTGGCCCCTACTGGTAAATGTCTCCCAGTTAGGCTACTTGGGGGTCAGGGACCCACTTGAGGAGGCAGTCTGTCCATTCTCAGAGCTCAAACACCATGCTGGGAGAACCACTGCTCTCTTCAGAGCTGTCAGACAGGTACGTTTAAGTCTGCACAAGTTTCTGCTGGCTTTTGTTAAGCTATGCCCTACCCACAGTGATGGAGTCTATAGAGGCATTAGACCTTGATGAGCTGCAGTGGGGTCCACCCAGTTTGAATTTCCTGGCTGCTTTGTTCACCTACTCAAACCTCAGCAATGGCGGATGCCTCTCCCACTGCCAGGCTGCAACCTTGCAGGTTGATCTCAGACTGCTGCGTTAGCAGTGAGCAAGGCTCCATGGGCATGGGACCCACTGAGCCAGGCACAGAAGAGAATCTCCTTGTCTCTCAGTTGCTAAGACCATGGGAAAAGCACAGTATTTGGGCAGCACTGTCCCATTTTTCCAGGTACAGTCTGTCACAGCTTCCCTTGGCTAGGAAAGAGAAATCCCTTGACCCCTTGCACTTCCCGGGTGAGGTGACGCCCTACCCTGCTTTGGCTCACCCTCTGTGGGCTGCACCCACTGTCCAACTGGTCCCAATGAGATGAACCAGGTACGTCAGTTGAAAATGCAGAAATCACCCATCTTCTGTGTCAGTCATACTGGGAGCTTCTGACTGGAGCTGTTCCTATTTGACCATCTTGAAACGGAATCTGCTATCTCATTTCTTATGTCAAGAAGTAACTGTTTTACATTGAAAGCTCCAAAGTTAGCTGCATATGTATTTAGAATTGTGATATTTTTCTGTTGGACTAGTCCTTTTTTCATTATATAACATCCCTCTTTGTCTTTCTCAACAGCTGTTGCTTTAAAGTTTGTCTGATATAAGAAAGCTACTCCTGCTCACTTTTGGTGTCCATTTGCCTGGAATATATTTTTCTACCCATTTACTTTAAGTTTTTGTGAGTACTTATGTGTTAGATGAGTTTCCTGAAGACAGCAAACACTTGGTTTGTGAATTCTTATCCATTCTGCCATTCTGCATCTTTTAGGTGGAGCATTTAGGACATTTACCTTCAATGTTAGTATTGAAATATGAGGTATTATTCTATTCATTGTACTATTTGTTGTGTGAATACCTTGTTTTCTTTTCATTATGTTATTGTTATAAAGATCCTGTGAGACTTATGCTTTAAGGATGTTCTATTTTGGTGTATTTCGAGGATTTATATCAAGATTTAGATCTCCTTTTAGCAGTTCTTGTAGGGCTGGCTTGGTAGTGGTGAATTCTCTCAGCATTTATTTGTTTGGGAAAGACTGTATTTTTCCTTCATTTATGAAGCCTAGTTTGGTTGGATACAAAATTCTTGGCTGATAATTATTTTGTTTAAGGAGGCTAAAAATAGGACCTCAGTCCCTTTTCTGCTGAGAAATCTGCTGTCAATCTGATAGATTTTCCTTTATAGGTTACCTGATGCTTTTGCCTCACAACTCTTAAGATTCTTTACTTTGCCTTGACTTTAGATGACCTGTTGATCATGTGCCTAGGCAATGATCCTTTTGTGATGACTTTAGGTGTTTTTTGATCTTCTTGTATTTGGGTGTCTAGATCTCTAGCGAGGCTGGGGCAGTTTTCCTCAATTATTCCATCAAATATGTTTTCCAAAGTTTTAGATTTCTCTTCTTCCTCAAGAACAACAATTATTCTTAGATTTGGATGTTTAAAATGGTCACAAACTTCTTGTAGGCTTTATTAATTTTTTAAAAATTCTTTTTTCTTTGTCTTTGATGGATTGGGTTAATTCCAAAGCCTTGTCTTCACTCTCTGAAGTTCTTTCTTCTGCTTGTTCAATTCTGTTGCTGAGACTTTCTAGTGAATTTTGCATTGCTATGTCTCCTCAATTTCCAGAAGTTGTGATTGTTTTTTATTTATGCTATGTATTTTACTGAAGAATTTTCCTTTCATATCCTGTATTATATTTTTGATTTCTTTAAATTGGACTTCACCTTTCTCTGGTGTTTCTTTGATTAGCTTAATTATCAACCTTCTGAATTCTTTTTATGGCAGTTCAGATATTTTGCCTTGGTTTGGATCCATTGCTGGTGAGCTGGTGTGATCTTTTGGTGGTGTTGAAGAACCTTGTTTTCTCAAATTACCAGAATTATTTTTCTGGTTTCTTCTCATTTGGGTAGACTATGTCAGAGGGAAGATCTGGGATTCAAGAGCTGCTGTTCGGATTCTTTTGTACCACAGGGAGCTCCCTTGATGTGGTGTTCTCTTCCTTCCTGTAGCAATGGAGCTTTTTCAGAGCTAAACAGTAGCGATTATTTTTGCTTTTCTCAGTCTAGTCACACAGCAGAGCTACCAGGCTCTGGGCTGGTGGTACTAGGGAGTGTCTGCAAAGAGTCCTGCAATGTGATCTGTCTTCAGGTCTTGCAGCCATGGATACCAGCACCTGCTCTGGCAAAGATAGCAGGAGAGTGAAATGGGCTCTGTGAGGGTCCTTGGTTGTATTTGTGTTTACTGTGCTGGTTTTGTATTGGTTGGCCTTCAGCCAGGAGGTGGTGCTTTCAAGAGTGCATCAACTGCAGTCCCACAGGGAGGATGCAAATTTGTCCGAAGGACACCTGGTTAAGTATTCAGGTTTCCCAGGTAGTGGGCAGGGCCATAGAGCTCCCAAGGTATTATGACATTTGTTTTGGATACCAGGGAGGGCAGAGAAAGACCATCAAGTGGGGACAGGGATAGGTATGTCTGAGTTCAGCCTGTCATTGGGCTGGGCTTGCTTAGGCTGCCATGGGGGATGGGGGTATGGTTTCCAGTCCAATGGAGTTATATTCTCAGGGGCATTATGGTTGCCTCTGCTGAGTCATACAGGTCCCCAGGGAAGTGAGGGAAAGCCAGCAACCACAGGCCCCATCTCACTCTCATGCAGCCTGCAATACTAAAAGTTGGTCTCCCTCCCACCATGCTTCCCCAATAGCACCAAGTTTATTTCCAGGCAGCCAGTGACAAGGGCTGAAAACTTGCCCAAGAATATGAACCTCTCTGTTGAGAAAGCAAGCAGACTTACAGTTTTTCAGTGTCTCAGGGAGCCTGCAGGGGTGATCCAGTTCCTTTAAAGGGTTTGTGGATTCTCTCAGCTTTCCTGGTATGTCTCTGCAATAGTTCTCGGCACAAAAATTTACAGTGTGAGTCTCCACATGATACTCTGTCCTAGTGGGAGCTGCAAGCTAGTTCTTACTCCTTTCTACCATCTTAATCTGTTATAGTTATTTTTGATTGGTTCATCATTCAATCTTTCTACTTAAGAATAATTTACGCATCACAGTGTTATAACATTCTGTGTTTTTTCCTGCATACTTACTATTACCAGTGAGGTTTGCAGCTTCAGATGATTCATTATTCCTCATTAATGTCCTTTTTTTTTTTTTTTCTGATTGAAATATTCCCTTTAGCATTTTATGTAAGACAGGTCTGGTGTTAAGTTTTTCAGCTTTTGCTTGTATGGAAAAGTCTTCATTTCTCCTTTATGTTTGAAGGATATTTTTACAGCATATACTATTCTAAGGTAATAGGCTTTTTTGATTGTTTTGTTTTCCTTCAGCATTTTAAATATGTGGTACCACTCTCTCCTGGCCTATAAGGTTTCCACTGAAAAGTCTGCTGCTAGATATATTAGAGCTCCATTGTATGGCATTTTTTTTTTTTTCTTATGTTGCTTTAAGGATTCTTTCCTTATCCTTGGCCTTTGGGGGTTTGATTATTAAATGCCTTGACATAGTCTTCTTTGGGTTAAATCTGCTAGGTGTTCTGTAACCTTCTTGTGCATGGATATTGATGTCTTTCTCTAGGTTTGGCAAGTTCTCTGTTATAAACCCATTGAATAAATGTTCTACCTTTATCTCTTTCTTTACCTTCTCTTTAAGGCCAATAATTCTTAAATTTGCCCTTTTGAGGCTATTTTTTAAGAGCTTGTAGACATGTTTCTTTCCTCCTAATTCTTTTTTTCTTTTGTCTCCTCTGACTGTATTTTCAAATAGCCTCCCTTCAAGCCCACTAAGTCTTTCTTCTGCTTGATCAATTCTGCTATTAAAAGACTCTGATGCATTCTTCAATATGTCATTTGCATTTTCCAATTCCAGAATTTCTGCTTGATTCTATTTTTTTTTTTTTTTTTTTGACAGGACCTGCCTCTGTCACCCAGACTGGAGTGCAGTGGTGTGATCTCAGCTCATCGCAACCTCCACCTGCCAAGCTCAAGCCACCTTCCCACTTCAACCTCCTGAGTAGCTGGGACTATAGGTGCATACCACCATGCTTAGCTGATTTTTCTTTTTTTTTTTTTTTGGTAGAGGTGGGGTTTTGCTATGTTGCCATGGCTGGTCTTGAACTCCTGGACTCAAGTGATCTGCCCGTCTCAGCCTCCCAAAGTGCTGGGACTACAGGTGTGAGCCACTGTGCTGAGCCTTGGTTGATTGTTTTTAATCTTTTATTTTTATCTTTTGAGACAGGGTCTCATTCTGTTGCCCAGGCTGGAGTGTAGTGGCATGATCTTGGCTCACTGCAACCTCTGCTCCATGGGTTCAAGCAATTCTCCCACCTCAACCTCCTGAATAGCTGAATAGCTACAGCTGTCCACCACCATGCCTCGCTAATTTTTGTGTTTTTTGGTAGAGATGTGTTTCACCATGTTGGCCAGGCTGGTCTTGAACTCTTGACATCAAGTGATCTGCCTGCCTTGACCTCCCAAAGTCCTACCACTGTAACTACCACCTTGCTACCACTTTTGTTCGCAAAAGGCCCTGGGGCTGTACAATCCACAGGTGATAAAGCCAGACAACCTTGTCTCTTTCCCTTTACAGTGGTGAGCTCCCCAGGCTTCAGGTGGGTCCAGAAATGCCATCTAGAAGCCAAAGAGTAGAGTAAAAAAACCCTTTAAAATCTATTTAGTGTTCTGTGGTACTACTGCTGAGCTGGCTTTCAAACCATGTAACAAGTCCTTCTCACTATTCCCTTCCCTTTTCCTAGGCAAGGGAGCCTCACCCTATGGCCACCACCACCACCGGCTCATGGAGAGTACTGTCAGGCTTCCACCAATGTTCACTTAAAGTCCAAGGGTTCTTCAGTCAGCTTGTGGTGAATGTTGTCAAGCCTGGGATTCACTCTTCCAGGCTCCCCCCTGGCCCAGGGCAGGTCCAGAAATGCTGTCTAAGTGCGAAGGCTTATAATCAGGAACCTCAAGAGCTTGCCTGGTTTTCTACCCTATTGTGGCCAACCTGATACCTAAGGTACAAGATGAAGTCCTCTTTACTTTTCCCTCTGTTTTTCTCAAGCAGACGGGGCAACTCTCCACAGCCACCACAGCTGGGAGTGTGCTGTGCCTCACCTGAAACCAGCAAGTTTCCGTCTCACCCAAGGCTAATGGCATACTACCTGGGTACTATTGCTGATGATTCAAGGTCCAAGGGCTCTTTAGTCAGCAGGTGATGAGTCCTGCCATGACTGGGTTCTCCTCTTCAAGGCAGCATGTTAACTTCTGTCCCAGGGTATGTCTAGAAATGTTGTCCAGGAGCCAAGGCAAGGAATGGGGCTTCATGACTCTGACCAGTGCCCTATTTTATTGTAACTGAACTGGTATCCAAGATGTAAGTTAAAGTTCACTTTACCTTTCCTTTTTCTCAAGTGGAAGGAAGGGGTCTCTTTTGGAGCTGTGAGCTGTGCAGCCTGGGGTTGGGGGAGGGCAAACACTCTAAACACCCTCTTAGCTGCCCTGGCTGGTGTCTCAGTGGTTCTTGGGCCTCCCAGTACAATGACTTTGAGCCCAGCTCAGTACTAGGACTCACCTAGGAATTGTAGTCTTCGCGGCCTAGACTGCCTTTCAAGTTTATGTGGGGCCCCAGAGCACTTCAGTCCCAAGTGGCAAGGCTTGCTGAAACTCAAGTTCCAACTGCTAAGATGGGCAATTTCCCTGTATCTAGCTGGTCCAAATGTTCCCTCCATGGGCAAGCATTAGCTAAGTACAGCAAGGTTCTGCTTTCCACTGTGATAGAGCAGCATCAAGTTCAATGCAAAGTCTCACAATCATTACACTCTCCCTTCCCAGCATACAGATTCTGCGTGTTATGCAGCCACTGCTGGGAGGTAGGAAAGGAGCGGCAACGGCAATTCAAAACTGTTCTTATCTGCCCTTTTCAGTACCTATTTCAGTAAAATGAAGTTAACTAGAGGTACTGTGATTGCTCACCTGATTTTTGGTTCTTATAAAGTATACATATTTTTGTGTAGATGGTTGTTAAATTTGGTGTTCCTGTAAGGTGTAGGGGTAACTGGTCGTCTGCCTCCACCCGGAGAATAACCTACCTTATCTTTCTTGGTGGATAGTTCTCATTAAAAATACCTTGTCCTGAACATTTTCTGTTTATTTTAGTAACTGTCAACTATATGACAATGAACAAATGTATAGAAAAGTGAACAATAGAGAATGACAAATCTATTTGGTCATTGTATAGTGTGTGGGAATTTAGATTTACTAAAAGGCTTTCTGCTCAAAAGAGCTATACCCAGGGTTATTGGATCCAAAGTTTAACATTATGCACTCTATTGATACAAACATTTTGACTGAACTTTCAGAGGCAAAATTTGGGGTGCCTTAGTGAGAGTGAAGAGGAGGTTTCATGCAAAGCATATGCCTACTTTTCTAAGTGTTGCCCAGCTGCTAATGAATAAGGTTCAGTCCTAGTGTCTGACCCATTTTCTCCTTCCATTACTTGCAGATGATTTTTTCCCTTTATGGGCTAGTTAAAAGCAAAAATAATAATCCCAGAATAGACAAAGTTATAGCATGGTAGCAAATTATCTCTAATTTGCTTAGCCTAGCAAAAGGTTTTTTTTCACTCATGCCATCTGTCTAATGTGGATTGGTAAGAGGTCTGCTGTCATAGTCACTAAGGGACTCAGGCCGATGAAGACCTCATCTCAACACCTGCCCTATGCTCGCTGTGTCAGAAGGAGAGGATGATAGTAAATCATGCATTGTCTCTTAAGCTTCTATTCAGCAGTAAACCTATTATTTCTACTCATATACCACTAACGACAGCAAGTCATATTGTCATACTTTACTTCAGAGGAGATGTGAACACGCAGCCCTACCATTTGCCTTGATAAAGAGGAGCTGGAAATATTTGGTAAACAACTATAATGACCACTACCTCAATCATCCACCAAGAAGAAAAGATGTCTTATTTTCAAACAAAAAGAAATGTTACCACAAGATTTCTGTACACATTAGTTGTTAGATAATGTCTCTACTGATTTTTTTTGTTAGTGTTTCAGGTTTCTTACAAAATCTGTCATCTTTCGTGACAGCACCATTATTCTATATGTGGCTCTAGTCTCCAGAGAGCAGCAGGAAATACTATTTTTGATAAGGTTACATATACAGATATAGTCCCTGACTCGAGAAATTCTAGTTACAATCTTTTTTTTTTTTTTGAGACGGAGTCTCGCTCTGTCGCCCAGGCTGGAGTGCAGTGGTCCGATCTCAACTCACTGCAAGCTCCGCCTCCCAGGTTCACGCTATTCTCCTGCCTCAGCCTCCCGAGTAGCTGGGACTACAGGCGCCCGCCACCTCGCCCGGCTAGTTTTTTGTATTTTTTAGTAGAGACAGGGTTTCACCGTGTTAGCCAGGATGGTCTCGATCTCCTGACCTCGTGATCCGCCCGTCTCGGCCTCCCAAAGTGCTGGGATTACAGGCTTGAGCCACCGCGCCCGGCCTCAAGTTACATTCTTTAGCGTAATTTAGTTTTCCAGCTTCTGTGTAACTGGGGGACACCTATTCAAATATTTTAAGCATATGCTAGGCCTTTTGTCATGAGATATAATTTGTTTTTCAATTGTTATGGTAGCAAATTTGTCATTTGGCTGGACCTCAATGGCTGCTGCAGTTTTATCCTTATTGGCATCCCAAGAGGAGTGGAAGATAGATAAGCTGCAGGAATCAAGATTTATGTATTATCTAAGAAACTGGAGTGGGAGGAAGATAAAAAACATGAACTATTTCTCTGTTTTTTATCTATCACTTCCCCATTATCTCTTTCACGTTGAGAACTAGGGTCATTTTTCTAGTGACAGGCCTACTTTGTAGACATTACATCCTAAACTTTCATTAAGGACAATATTATAATAGTCAGGATAAACTGGGCTATGCTGTGCTAACAAGTAAACTCCAAAATTCTAGTGATTTAATTCAGTAAAGATTTATTTCTTTCTCATATCACAGTTTAATTCAAATGGTTCCTTTTGGCCACTCTTAAGGAGTCTGGCTAAAACTCCTACCTAAAAATCTACATGTGATTTTTTTTTTTTCATGCCAAACAGTAGGCAGTCACAAAAGCTGCCCTCCCCACGCCAGTCTTGATGTGGCAAATACAATCTTTGAAGGAGGTTTCAGTCGAGGACTCAGGCTCTCCAGCTGACTTTGCTCCTATGCATATCATCATTTCTAGATCAGATGCCTCCATTTGGAAGCTTCTTTATAGGAGGCTTTCAGCTGAGGCCTTCCTCAGGTGCCTCTGCTGAGACCTCCTTATTAAAGAGCTGAAGAATCAAACTTGAAGAAACATTGCTCCACCGTAACTCAATATTCAGGACTTTTGCACTCCCAGCCCTTTCCCCTTTCCTTTCCCCTTGCTCCAGGGTCCATAAAATCCCAAGAGCGTTTTTTGGAATCCCCTTCAGGATTGAGCTGAATACCATATCTATGCTACTCCTGCTAATTCTTGACTGGTGCTGGTCCATGAAAAAAGATTGATCAGGAGGAGTCAGCATTTTCTTCAGGTTAGCCTCTTGCTTATGCTATCCCTGTAAGTGATTAAAGGCTTCACTGTTATTTTCATTGTTGCTTCTTGCCTAATTGGCTACTCTGATACCTGGCAGCTTAGCTCTGTCTAGGTCAGCTCACCTCCTTATAATTCTACAAGGAATAACTCAGGAATCCAAGATGTTTCCATCTTAAAGTTACACTATCTGGAGCATGTGTGTCCAGCATCACTGTGAAACAGAAAAAGAGAGAGTAGGGAACTGTGCAAATAAATTAATGGCCAAGCCTAGATGTGGTGTGTAGCACATTCATTCATATTTCACTGCTCAGAACTCAGTTACATGTTTCCAACCCAATGGCAAGGCAGGTTGGAAAAGTAGTCTTCTTGTTTATATAGGAAGAGAAAAGAGATTTTTTGTGAACATTGAGCCAATTTCTGTCTGTAACGCCAACTTTTGTTGGGTAAATATGTGTGTTGTGGGAGGTAAGTTTTGCACAAGTTTTTCAGACTAGTGGGAGATATAATTACAGATGAAAGGCTGGTCTGATGTCCGGGCATTGTACTAAGCATGAGGAATGATTTAGAGAGGTGAAATAAAGACTGAAGATTTAGTGAAATTGAATGATACATCTTAGGTGACAATGGTATTACCTTTCCTAGTCTAGAAAAAACTTTTGGATGTTCTTGAGAACTCTTCTCCACCCACCACTACTTCTAAATTTAATTCCTCTGCACCAGCTGCACAATCCTGCATTTACAATTCAGTTTAGACTACTGAACTTTCTACCTACCATCCCCTCTATAAAATGAAAGGCTTAAATTTGTGATTTTCTTTCCCTACCAGCCTGCAAGGTGCAGTTGGTCATTTCATGGGCACTCAAGGAATGTCTGACCTACCTCACAGTGATCTGTCCATAGTGAGCATTTAATGCATGTAAGTATAGTCCTAACTCATCTTCATCATCATGAAATTCTAGAAGTTTCAGGTCAACAAAACAATGACTCACAGGTTTCTAAGAAACAGTGTCAGCATATGTTCTTGAATTCCAAATTATACAACTTTGTGCTTGTCAAATTACAGGTACAGTTATGAAACATCTAGAAGTCATCCATTCTTTTATAGACTTCCTCTCCTGACATGTCTACTTGCTATGCAACAGCTGTTTAGTCATGTTGCCAAGAAGAAAAAAGACAGAGTGCTTCTAGATAAAGAAATAGTATTCCTATGTCAACTTTCTATGCAAAGTGTGGACTGTGGACCAGCAGCATGTGCATTGCCTGGCAGCTTGTTGGAAATGCAGAATCTGAAGCTCTTCCCTAGACCTACTAAACAGACTTCGCTTTAACAATATATCTGGGCAAGTCATATAGTCATTAAAATTTGAGAAGTATGATCTAGCATAGATATTACTTCATAATAAATGTTTAATGTTTGAGTTACTATTGCTGCATAGCTTGAAGGAGACAGTATATACACCTTACCTCTTCATGGGAGGATTGTCAAAGTCTCACTATAAGAAGAACATGGTACCGGAGATATTGTTGTAGCCACCTTTGGAAAATACAATTGACACACTTAATATTTAAAACTATTGCCTTTACTCCTTTATTGTGCAGACGTAAACCAGTGATTGGTTCCAGGTTAAAGGTACTTTTTGGCATGCTCAATAACCGTCTTTTCTTTACAGGAGGAGGTAGAGTACCAGGTAGGTTTTTCAAAAGGCATGCTGAAAATTATTAGTAGTTTGATAAAGATTCTGATGAATTCTTAAGGCTAAATGCAGTGCTAAATTTTTCCTTGTCATCTTCTTTGATCTCAGTGAGAAATTATCTCATCTTCCTCCAAAGCCCATTAGAATGTTGCCTATTTTAAAAATTGAGTTCTTCATAAAATAAATTAAATATTGTGTCTAAAGAGTTTCTGGCATATGCTACATACTCGATGATTGCAGGTATTTTCATTAAAGCTATTTGTATATATTTCTTACCTCCTTCTTCTTTCTTTTCCTGGTGAACTGCAATTCTTTTAGAAGCCAATTCTGAATTCCTAGGCAGAGCCGTCATATTTTTCTTTCAGTTTCATACTAATTTAAACCCCAAAACCAGTGTTTATGCACAGACTTATATTCCATTACCTAGCATTTCTAAAGAATGACTTTTTTAATCTTAATTTTTTTCAGTGGAAACTTTTTCTAAATGTGTGATATGCACCTATAATGCTAAGCATAAGCAGATGCTCATAAACTAGGGATTCTTTTTTCTTGCACATTTTGTGATGTTTATAGCCTTGCTGCCGCCATGGGGTCTGTACCTAGTGGCGTTTGCTCCTTTCTCAGAGAAAATTACATAATAGATTTCATAAAAATTCTATCTATCATCAGAGAATATGATCTATGAGGGAAAGCCTCAGAGAATCTCTTATGAAGAAGTGAATATACTTGCTTATTTTTGATTTTGAATGAGTAACAAAATAATAATAAATTATAAAATACAATTAAATTGCATTTAATAATATTTATTAAATAAAACTATTATTATCATGCCAGTTTTATGGTTTAAATATCACCTTTGCATGCATTTTCTAACTTGTTTTTGAAAACTTCCCTGTAAGGTATAGTTACTCATAGTAAAAATAATATGTGATCAATATAATGTTTTTAATAAAATAAGGAGTTGTTCTAAAATTTTGTTCATTTATTTATTTATTTTTGAGACAGAGTCTGGCTCTGTCATCCAGGCTGGAGTGCAGTGACATGATCCTGGCTCACTGCAACCTCTGCCTCTCGGGTTCCAGTGATTCTCCTGCGTCAGCCTCCTGAGTAATTGGGATTACAGGCATGCACCACAATGCCCGTCAATTTTTTTTTTTTTTAAATTTTTAGCAGAGACAGGGTTTCACCATGCTTGCCAGGCTGCTCTCGAACTCCTGACCTCAAGTGATCCAGCTGCCTCAACCTCCCAAAGTGCTGGGATTACAGGCTTGAGCCACTGTATCCGGTCCTGAAATTTTAAAATATGACTTATATCCCTACCACACAGAGATACCAATTTTGGTATATTTTCTTGCATTAATTTTTTTCTAGTCACAGATTTTATTTTATACATGATATGATCACACTGAATATATAATTTTGATTAGAGATTTAAACATATCTATTTTGTATTAGAAGCATACATCTTCTCAAGAATAATGTACCATTATTTATTTTACTATTACCCTTCTGTTGAACCATTTTATTTGTTTCCAAAATTTTGCGACCCTAACAAAACATGCCTGTACTTCTTTTTCCATAATTATGTTTTTTATTTATTTAGAAACATTTCTTGGTAATAGAGTTGGTAGTAATCCTAGGTTAAAGATATGAATATTTGAGGGGATGAGGGAGTTCACTAATATATATTGCAAAACTGGAACATATATTTAAGATTAGGAGTATGAGATACGTTCCAAATAACAGGGTTAGTAACTTGGGTAAAAGCAAACTACAACTCAAAGACATTAAAATTTGTCCTGGTAGCTCTCTGAACTTTTGATTGCTTACTTTCTTGTGCTCATTTATGTTCTAAATGTTTGAGATTCTGGAACAAGTGATTTCTGGGAAAGAAAGATGCTGTTTTATAAAACACACCATCCTATACTTTTGCATTCTGGTGTCTTTTAAGCAACTCAATAGAAGACTTTTTAATTTCGAGGAGAAACACAATTTTTATCTTTGTTTCCTTTATTAATGAGATTAACTTTTTCTGTTACTGCAAGACTTCTTTAATAAACTGTTTTTTTCTAATCACAGCTAGAATGCAACAAAAATACATTAGAGAATTACCTTTGAGATATCATAATTTATGTGAAATTATTTTGAAAAGTGTTTGTTCATGTCTTTTGCCCACTTTTTGATGGTTTTTTTTCTTATATATTTGTTTAAGTTTCTTATAGATGCTGTAATTAAATTTAATTATGACGTAGAAAAAGCAGTGTAAGTTATATCTAGATTTTTAGACTTTGTTGCTGTTGTGTCACCCCTTTTGATTAAACCTGTTTGAAAAATTGTTTATCTCTCATTTTACAATGTTTGTTAATAGAAACCTGGCTCCTTTCTCTCCACTTACGTTACTTGCCTGTTCTAACAGGGCACATAGTGCTGTAGATGTAGATGAAACGGCATAATCCTCAACTGCCCTTGTCATCTCCTACTTCAACTTCTTCCATCCATTCAAACCCTTTAGTCGGTTTCTCAGAGCACAAAAGATTTTGGATGTTCAGATTCAGGCACTTACTGAATTTTTCTGCATTGTAAAGGCTGGAGGAGAAAAGGCATTTTTTTCTCTTGGAAGCTAGGAACAATTTTTGCTCCAACATCACGTGAAACTGAAAAAGTGGAGGTGGGGGTGGAAGAGATTGTTATCCAGTGTGCTTCTTCCCTGGCCCAGACTGTGTTTCTATACAAGTGGACCTCTGAGGACGTACATTTGCCTAACATCACTTTCTCCAACTTAGGACAACACTGGGCTTCCTGGAAGCTCAGTTCTCCTTACAGGGCAGGCCCAAACTCCCTATTTCCAGAGAAATTTCAGGGATATTGCTCAATTGTCAACAGAAGCAAGGGAAACCCAAGCATCTTATAATTTTTGTCTTTATGGTAATAGATTTAGTTAGGAAAGTCAGGTTGGATAAATTTTGAAGGCTGCTCAGCCTTTTATTTCATTGCTTATCTAAGCAACTTAACTTCTTTTGTTTTTAAATTTAACTTTTATTTTAAGTTCAGGGATACATGTGCATCTAGTTACTCAACTAATGCACACAGTCTGCCTTATCAGCCCTAACCTGATGTCATAATGTAGCTTCAACGTATTACTCTCAGATTTAGATCTTCATCCCATTCTTCTTTCCTGAGCCCTTAGTTTTTACCCACGACTGCTTAGAGGTGTGTAGATGCCACATAGAGGTATTAAATATCCTTGAACTCTATGTTCCAACAGCAAACACTTTGGATTTGCTTTTTAGCCACAATCCTCAAACCTGTTCTTTTCTTTTGAATATCAATTTCAATAAATTGTGCTAACATCAACCCAGTCTCCTATATTATTCTAGACTCTTTTTCTTCACTCCTATTTGTTTCTAAACTAATTGTCGTTTATTAAAATTATCAGTTCTACCTTTCAGCAGTGCCTAAGTCTATCCAGACGTTGATTTGGTTCAAACCTCACCATTTTAAAGGTAATTTTTCTCAATAGCCTTTAAATACCTTGTATGCCATTTCCCAAATGTCATGTTTTATACCTCTAAGACTCTTTGTGTATAAAGATGAATAATTCTAAATGCTCTTCTTCTTCTTTAGCTGTTTCACTCTGGATTGCCAATCCTTCTTTTTTCTAAACCATTATATGTATACTTTTCTTACAACTTCTATTTATAATGTATTATAATTGGTATTATTTAACTGTTTCACTCTTGGTATTGTTTAACTGTTTAACTCTCCAAGTGTGAGTTACTAAATGTAGAGACTAGCTTATTCACACACATACACAATTATTTGTGTGTATGTGTGTATAAGTAAATATGGAAGTGTAGCAGTAATATACAATGTATATATTAAATTAACAAATAGTGATGTGGTTCAGAGATGAAATACCTCCCAAACTGTGATCTTAAAACAAGAGCAACAAGAGAAAAACAGCAAACTCTTCATTTGTATTTTGTTGGGCTAAACGTGGGAACAATAATACCGTCTGTCTCCTCTTATGTTCTTTAAGAGATGTTTGAAAAACTTGTGACACTTGAGTAAGGTCAAATAGACAAGTTTTTTTGTTAGAGTGAGTCACTATAAATGATTTCTTTGGTCTGTCAGTTGCCAGGGATAAAGCAATATAAGGTACCAACTTTTTCTCTGTTTTTCTATAAAGAACAATAAAATATAAGCTCAGAATGAAGTCTTCAAAAATAACTTCTCTTTTTTATGTTTTATAGAGCCAGCTTATGAACTACCCCTGCTCTAAACAGGCTATCCTATCCAGCAAGATCACTCAATCCTGTGAACAGCCAATGCCATTCCAAGGAGAAGGCATATTAACTCAGAAAATGCTGACACACCTGACCTTTCATCCCTGCCACTAGTAGTTCTACAGAAGACCAGTGTGCATGCAAACAATTCACTTACAAGCAAGAATTCCTACAAGTGTAATATAGTTTTGTGTAAAGTATTAGTGATAGAATATGTATTTACAAATTCCTTGGGAGGGGTTGCAAACTGGAATGACCACAAGGTCCAACCAGTGATGGAGTGGGAACTGTGGGCAAGAGGAGATGCCTTGTGGAGTCCAAAGTTGGCAGTGACTGTTCAGCACCAGACACATTGCCATATGGGAACTTGGGATTCAGGTGGTTGGGTCTGCTGCATTTTGAGAGAAGCTAGAAATGTTTTGGTATTTAAATGTGACAACTAACATAGGAATTTTTTTTAAAAAAACATGATGAAGTCAAGTGTATACAGGTTTTGTTTTAAGGGACTTAGAAATAAGCAAGAGCTTCAGAATGGTATCCTGGGTCAGCTCTTCTATTTTAATTAACTTAATATCTACTACCAAACCCATGTGAAACATTTAAAGATTAGAGAGTTGGGGTATTAACATCTCTGGTGTGCATTCAGAAGTGTATATTAGCTAGGCAGACTGATCTCAATATACATTAAGACACTATTGCTGTGGAAATTGTCTGGAAATTGAAATATTTCCAAAGTCACTTCGTGGAGCATTATTTAGAGCTAAACAGAACATGAGAATCTCAGTTTTCCTCAAAGTTCTTTGTAGAATAATCTTAGTTATATTTCCAAAATTATATTTGATACTGGTTAATAAAGGTAAATGCTGCTATCTGAACTCACTTATAAATATCTAAACTTGCATTTGGTACTAAAATGTTGACAGGCACAACTTTCTAGTGGAAAGCACATCGGACTATGAGTTAGGAGATGTGAGTTCCAGTCCTAGTTTTGAGTGCATAGCTGTGGAATGAAGATCAAGTCATTTGATTTCCCCAGACTTTTGTTACAACTGTAAATTAAGGTGGTTGGAAGGTAACTTCAAAGATCCCTTCTGTAATTCTATTCCTTTGAAAGTATTCTAGAGTCTAAATTTGTGTTTCTTGTGACATAGAAGAATGTTTAGATTATGCACAGATGGTTCACTTAGAAGTTTATTTGGGACAAGCAGCCAGCACTTTTCTGGAAAAAATTGTCATATTTATTAATATAAAATTTAGTTTTAAAGATTATTGGGAAAAATGTATTCTCACCAAACAATTGAAATTATTTTTAGTAAAAGTAAATAGAGTCTCCAAGTCAGAAACTACCTGTTGTTAATCAGGGTGTTTAGGGCTCAAGTTCTGAATCTGCCACTCATTACTGTGTGACTTTAGAAAATCATGTAATTGGCCGGGCACAGTGGCTTATGCCTGTAACTCCAGCACTTTGGGAGGTTGAGGCAGGAGGACTATTTGAGGCCAGGAGTTCAAGACCAACCTGAGCAACATAGTGACACCCTGTCTCTACAAGAAATTTAAAAACTAACTGGGTGTGGTGACCCATGCCTGTAGTCCCAGCTACTTGGGAGGCTGAGACAGAAGAACCTCTTAAGCCCAGGAGGTAGGGGTTGCATTGAGGGGTGATCGCGCCACTGCATTCCAGCCTGGGCAACATTGTGAGACCATGTCTCAAAGATAAACAAAAACAAAACAAAACAAATCATGTATTGATTTCACTTTCTTATCTTAAAATGTAGGCAATAAAACCTCTCTTCCAGCTTTCCAGGTTTCCGAATGCTTTAAGGTCAGTTAAAATTTAATAGTCATAATTGGCTTTTGTGGAAAACCTCGTGACATCTGACTTTTATTGTTTACCTTTTAATGTGTTTCAGATGAAACAGGTTTCCTTATGAATATTCAAAAAGATATCCAAAGTTGGCAGTTCCAGTGATTTTAAGAGTGGATATAGTATATAAAAATGGATTGACAAAGTGCTACAAGTTAGAAAACCCTTTGGAATGCTATAGCTGTGGGGCAATTTTCTTTAAAACAAACAAACAAACAAAAGCAGAAATCCCCTTTCTCACAAATGATTATAAACATAGGCAATATTCTAGTGCTGTTAGTAGTGCCATACTTTCGTCAATGATTGTGCATGTTTTTGCTGACTGCAAACACTAGACAAGAAATACAATTTCCATCTAAACCAAAGGCCACATCACCATACTGTAGTAACTCTCCGGGTGAGTCACTGACTTATAGATTCTGTGTTTCATGAAGCCTCTGCAATCTCTTCTTTACAGTGAATGTAAATGTTTGCTTAGCATAGTAGCAGGTAGCATGACAGCACAGTCTATTAGAGTGGAGAGGAGAAATGGAAGAATGAAGGGCAAAGACATCTCTTGTCCTGAGTGGGCTCAAGCAGGTATGCCTAGCATCTTTCTTTCCCAGAAAGAAGGATAAGTGAGAGTGATTTAGTCTCCTGTAGGTAAGCACTGTCTCATGGCATCACTGTTGGGCCTCCACAAGAGTCATTATGATAATAAAACCTTACAGGAGAATGGAGATACATACATATATATATATATATATATATATATATATTTTTTTTTTTTTGACGGAGTTCTCGCTCTGTCGCCCAGGCTGGAGTGGTGCAGTGGCGCGATCTCAGCTCCGCCTCCTGGGTTCACGCCATTTCCCTGCCTCGGGATCCCGAGTAGCTGGGACTACAGGCGCTGGCCACCACGCCCGGCTAATTTTTTTGTATTTTTAGTAAAGACGGGATTTCGCCGCGTTAGCCATAATGGTCTAGATTTCTTGACCTCGTGATCCGCCCGCCTCGGCCTCCCAAAGTGCTGAGATTGAGAATGGACATTTAGAGTTTACAAAGAAGCTTTACAACCAGTGTCCTATTTGGTTACAACAGCCCTGAGTCACTAAGGACATGTTATAGATGGTAGAGTATTGAGTTTCAGGAGGTTCAAGCGACTTGCCTGATGTCACACAGGCAGTAAGGACAGGGCTAAGTGTGAAATTCAGGCCCACTGTTTGCAAAAACAGTAACAATTTTCCCTATAACAGGCACCACTTATTAGGATAAGGTGGACTAGGTCTGATTAATTAAGCTGATAACCAGTGCTCTTGCTAAAGAGCTAAGCCTACAAAGTCATTGGTACCTTCCCACTGGAATCTTATATTCATGGTTCAAGAACTCTTTAAATTTGTCTTTCTCAGAATCCATTTGATTCACTTCAATGTATATTCATAGAGTATTTTACTAAGTTCACAGTTGGTATATGCTTTTATTAAATCGTGACTTCTTAATATGTATCTATATTTCTATACCTACATCTATATCTCTATATCTGTGACATTTATGTAAAAAGCCCATTTTATTGAAATAACCAATACATACACATGCACACTGACCAATCAAACTTACCTTGATAAAATAGCTCCAAGTTTCTCTTTCTGGCTTGATAAATAATTTGCCTTGTGTTTGTAAAGTATTTCATTTAAGGTCACAGATGAGTTTATAACACAGAAAATTGAATGCCAATCTTTTTCTCCACAAAATACATGGCAGTTTCCCTTTTAGCCAAACTTGACTTCCAATATTTGCAAACTCAGTAACTAAATAAAGCCTTGGGTTTAGGAAAACAGTTACGTTATGCTATAAGAGAATATATTTTTGCAATCTTACCTTAAGATAAATTATTGCAATGGTAGTTTAACACTGATTATCTCTATTTTTCAGAAGGAGATTTTGCGAAGAGTGGTATGTAAAAAGCAAGTATCGTGTAAAATAATCATTACGATTTACGTGAGAAGTTAGGAGATAGTAACTTCCATGACAGGGATGCCTGTAAGATAGTGTTCACATTTGTGCTTGATGGTTTTAGTTCATTCCTGATGCTGAGAGTTGCTAAGAGTTTACATCCAAACTTAAAAATATCAGAGGCCAAGGAAAAAAGTCAGCTGAGAATTAACCTAGCTCTCTCTTGTAAGATAGATACCAACCTAACTTTGAGTGCTTTCACACTACTTTCCATGCCAGTTCCTCCGACACCAGACAATGCCCAGAGGTCAAAGTGCAAAGCAGGCTCTGACTGCCCTCCTGCAATCCCACAGGGACTTCTCCCTCACACCTGAACATTTAGTTTGGGGCTTTGCCTATGATTTTGAGTCAAGACTGACAGAGATCTAATCCAGGGTTCCTTTTCCAGTTTCAAGTCATATCCATAGTGCAAATTTTGCATTTTCATCACCAAGAAGAGAGCTAAATAGATATATTAGTTATTTGCCTGTGGGAACATACACCCTTCCTTGTGGGCAGGGAGCCTGGGAAATCCCCTCGTATTTCAAAAATTCAATTGTCAAAAAACAAAAGCCAATTTTGAGTAATCTTTGAGATTTTACTATAATTCTGTGTCAAAGCAGAGTGTTAAGGAAAAGTTTAGTTTATTATATCAGCCTAAGATATTGAACTTAAATTAAACATCCAGAATAATGGATCCTGAAAAGTTATTCTTATTTTAGAGAGTTTTTGGTATATAACTATTTTTTTTTAAAGAAATGTTGTATTCAGTTACTAATGCCCAGTATAAAGATTAATTTCATGGTTCTCAAACTTTAGGGTGCTTCAAAATTTCCTGGAAAACTTATTAAAACGCACAGACTCCCCCCTCCCCAAGTTTCGGATTCAGTAAGTCTGAGATGAGACCTGAGAATCTGCACTTCTAACAAATTACCAGTGATGCTGATACTGCTGGTTCAGGGTTCACACTTGGAGAACCACCTGATTAGGTTGACTGTTTCATTGATTGTTATAGAAACTAAACTCTTCCCCCAACTCCATTTCTATTATAAATGTAGTAATTGATTCTAATACTTTGTTGTCCTCAAAATATGGTTGTGTAGAGTCTTTTTTATTAAAATCTCTCTCCATATTTTCTGACTTCCACCACTACTCTCTTAGTTTAGACCATCATCATCTTTCACCTGAATGGTGGAAACAGCTTTTGAACTGCTTCTTCCCTCACTTTGCTTCTTGCCCATCTCCAGTCCATTAATTATAAAGAAATCATAGCTATTTTAAAGACAATGTAAATTTGATTTTGTAGCTAGGCTTTCTTTCATCTCCTTGCCCCCTTCTCTCTTTTCAAACCATCTCCACTCAAGAAAATAAAACGACATTCAATGACTTTCTAAAGACTCCCCTCTCACCCTCACCCCACTTCACCTGGCTCATTCAGAGTTATTGTCAGATCTTAGCTTAGATATCATTTCCTTTGGGCAACCTGCTTGACCTCCATGGGATGGGATTAGATGCCGTTCTTTGTGCACTGTTGGGGAAATGTAAGTAAACAAAAGCTTCTCCCATCTCAGAAAACCTCCCACAAAGGTAGTAGAGAAATAAACTAGCTTTTTAGAAAATTGAATAAGCATTAAACCAGAATGTGATGTGCATCATAGGCCATCCACTAAGAGATTCCAAAGACAAAAGGAAATCTTACCCTGTTATGCAGCCAAACAGACATAACCTATTACACACATGTTTTTAATATAAACAATAACTCATCATCAAGTGAGAGAACTTGACAGTACCATTTGTCACACATAATTAATCTTAACTTTATTCAGTGATTAGGGTGACTAACTGTGTTAGCTAAGTGGCTTTATCGGGGAGTGTCGGCGGAAACTAACCCCAAACAAAAACCAAACAAAAACGTCTTATATTTTTATGGGAGAAGGTAGTCTTGCAACTTGAAGCAAACCTTCCTACAGAAACTTGAGGATAGGGGTGCTATTTTTCTTGTTTGTATTTCAAAAAGCTGTCTCTCAGGTCCTTGAGAAAGACATTTCTGGTGCATAAAGCCGACAAAAGTTATATCTGGTTTTCAATAGGATTTGTGTACATTTCAAAGAGAGGAGACAGTACTGACAATTTTAAGTTTTCTAAAGTAAATACACTAAGAAAAAAGGAGGGAATGGTAAGGCCTTTTTAAATTTTTAATAGAGAGAATTAAGCTTATTTTTAATTTCTTATGTGTCCTTGCAGCACCCGCAGCACTTGGCACTCTTTGTAATATATCCAGTGTACTGTCTATCTCCCCCACTAGGGTATGAGCCCTCTGAGAATAAGGACTGTTTCCTAATGGTTGCTGTAGCCCTGTTCCTACACATGCTAGAGAGTCAATAAACTCATATATTTATTTTAGAAGCTGTTTACTACAAGTTTGATTTTGCAGCTATTCAAATAAGCTTTCATAGTACTTTAATAAGTAGAAAAAAGATGGGTCAGGATAGAGCAATGACTGAGGTGAAAAGACATTTCCAGGTGTACTGAATGAGCCATTGAGCCATTTGAACAAGGGCTGAAAGGATATAATTAAACTCAGTTTAAAGCTGTGTTCATCCTAAATCAGAGATCATGTCAGGTATTGAGGAAAGCTTGGTAGAATTCATGTTTGGTCAAACAGTCATTGCCAGGAGTAAGAGGAAATATTCTTTTAGTTTCATAGTCTTTTACAATAAGAAAGCCTCACAACCATCTGCTCAAGAGTTGGTTGTAAAATTAGCCAGGCATGGTGGTGCATGTCTGTAATCCCAGCTACTTGGGAGGCTGAGGCAGGGGAATTACTTGAACCCGGGAGGTGGAGGTTGCACTGAGCCAAGATCATGCCACTGCACTCCAGCCTAGGCAACAGAGTGAGACTCCCTTCTCAAACAAAGAAACAAAGAAACAAAGAAACAAACAGAGTAGATTGTGTTCACAAAGATGATGGTAGCTGCTGCCACCAAATGTTGCCCACTGAGACATGAGCAACAGTTTGTCTGCACTGAGAACTTGGTAAGCACATCTGTGACTTTGCCTGTTCTGAATGTTCTAATCTCCAATACACATGTGGATTATTAATGTAGTTGTTGAAATTACAGAGAATAATGAATGACATGATAATCATGGAAAGTGAGGCAATTAACTGGGTCTGAAGTCATCAAAAAATGAGGAGAATGACAAGTTTTCTCTGTGTGGAATAAAATAAACAGAGATATGGAATTTGTCGGATTTAATGGCATGTACTTCAAAAAAGCTATGGCTTTTACAAGAGAATGGAGAGATATGTTGGAAGCAGTAAAAAGGAACCAGATGCGAAAGTAAGTGGTTTTCAAGCAAAAATAGCCTCCTCCTGACAGGTCATGGGGGAAGGTTTGTTCTCAGGAGAGCCTCTCATGTTTTGTATAGAGCCAAAAAGAGAAGTTCAGAGAAGAGGCTGTGGATATAGGGAAGCTTTCTAAAAGCCACAGATTATGAAGGAGTCAGAGGAAGAGTTAAATAGGGCAGGGAGAGCAGTCGATGGTCAGGTTAGGGATGTGGAAAGCATCAGTGTGATGGCGCATGATTTGGGAACCTTCAATTTCTGACTGGGACTGAGGTGAATGGGGCATGAAGGGCTTGACCTTGGCAGTTGCACACCTGGCATGCACCTCAGGGTAGCTGGTCTTGCCTTGGCTACTGATAGCATACAAATGATGGGCAGTTCCTTTGATTCTGTCTATCCTACCCATGCAGATGAACTCAGTCACCTATTAGGGTCTTGAAAAGGAGGCAGGCAGGTGTTTTTGTTTTTCCATAGACATAGAAATATCTTTCTCAGTGGCATCAATCATCCATCTCTCCACTCCCCCGTCTCCCACAGCGGAGCCAAGACCCCAGACAGTCCCATGGCCATGCATTCTCCCTTGGAATGATTTCCGTTGGTGATGAAAGTGATGCTAGGGGCCTTTGTTGGAATCTACCAAAAATGACTATTCTAGGAAAAGCCAGATAGTGAAATTCTAGTTTCCCAGGACTAGCAGAATGTGCCCCCCTGACAGTGGAGCAGTTCCCTTACAGTGCCTAGCCACCCTTCCTGGCCTCCTTGGACACCTCTGCTCCCGTTTTCAGGAGAACACAGGCCCTAGTTCACATTATTTCTCCTCCTCCAAGATTATAAGAAGTGACAGCTTATTTCTGCAAATTTATTTACTCTAAGTTTCACTCTGTCAAAGTAGGGTCTAAATATTATTAGTCCGATAATATCATCTTGTTGAGTGAGACAAAGTTTCTGTTGCTCGGGGAATCAACACATTCTCATGTGTTGAGTGTCTTCAGTTGCTGGACACTGTACTTAGCCTTTTAATGTGTTATTTATGGTCCTCAGAAAAACCTTGCATGATATGTGCTCAAGTTTTCTTCTTATAGATGAAAATAAGCGAGGTTAAGTATCTCACCTACCATCACAGATGAGTGAGTGGAGGACCTAACTAAAACCAAAGTCCATTTGACTTCAAAGTTTGTGCCCTTTTTGTGATATTAGAAGAAAAGAGAAGTCCAGATTTTGCATGAACTAGCAGAAAACTTTGCCCCCTTCCTTGCGGGGCTGAATCCCCTATGCCAGGCCATGGAAGCCCCAAGTAGGCTGGGTAAATGGAGCAGTCTGATTGCATAGGCCTGAAGGGTCTGTGATTTTATCTTCTCCAGGCTACCTGTGGAGTGGTTGGTTTCTGTAATGTGGTACTTAAGCTTTTATGGGTTTGCTAGTGAATTTCAGTCTCATGAGCAATATTGTTTCTGTAGAAAAATATATTTTGAGGCAAAATCCACCAAATTCCAATGGGAAGTTGTCTATATTTATCATTTTAAAGAATTAAGTTGTTAAAAATGATTATTATTCAAAAGTAATATAATGATTTGACTGTATGTCTTAGTTATACAGACTTGAATAATATAGAGACACAAACATGGTTTTTTTTTTTTTTCAAGTTAGGCCTAATTTAGAATGAAGATTGAATATGTATAGAATAGTTGTATAGAAAAATAATACTTATTCTATTTTTTCTTAAAATATTAATTTATTTTACTATTAAGTAATGCATAATTATTATAGGAAATCTAGAAAATACAGAAGAGTAGAAAGAAAAAAATCATAATCATTTAATTGCAACATGAAGGAAATCCATTATAAACATATATATACTATAGAAATATATGTGTCATATATATGATATACATCACATATTTATATAAAAAATGCTGGGAGCGCCTGGCTCACGAGGTTGGCTGGAAGTACCAGGCAATGACAGATACCCTGGAGGAGAAGAGAAAGGAGAAGACCAAGTTCCACTACCATAAGAAACAGCTCATGGGGCTATGGAAATAGGCCGAAAAGAATGTGGAGAAGAAAACCGACAAATACACAGAGGCCCTCAAGACCCATGGACTTCTGGTCTGAGCCCACTGAAGACTGTTTATTCCTCATGCTTGGCCTGGCCTCCCCTTCTTCCGTCATTGCCCTGGAATGCGGTGGACCCAGGGGCAGCAGTCCCAGTGCCATAGGCAGCCTGAGACTTAGGCAGTTGGGAGCAAGGAGGGGAGGCTGGCAAGATGGCCAAATAGGAACAGCTGTGGTCTGCAGTTCCCAGTGAGATCCATGCAGAAGGCGGGTGATTTCTGCATTCCAACTGAGGTACCCGGTTCATCTCACTGGGTCTGGTTGAACAGCCGCTGCACCCCACAAAGGGCAAGCCGAAGCAGGGTGGGGTGTCATCTCACCCAGGAAGCACAGGGGTTGGGGAATTCTCTCCCCTAGCCAAGGGAAACTGTGAGAGACTGTATCTGGAGGAATGGTGCATGCTGGCCCAGATACTGCACTTTTCCCACGGTCCTCACAACCTGCAGACCAGGAGATTCCCTCCTGTGCCTACTCCACCAGGGCCCTGGGTTTCAAACACAAAACTGGGTGGCATTTGGGCAGGCACTGAACTAGCTGCAGGAATTTTTTTTTTTTTTTCATACCCCAGTGGCACCTGGAGTGCCAGTGAGACAGAACTATTCACTCCCCTGGAAAGGGCCTGAAGCCAGGAAGCCAAGTGGTCTGACTTAGTGATTCCCACCCCCAAGGAGCCCAGCAAGCTAAGATCCACTGGCTTGAAATTCTTGCTGCCAGCACAGCAGTCTGAGCTCGACCTGGGATGCTGGAACTTAGTGCGTGGAGGGGCACCTGCCATTGCTGAGGCTTGCCTAGGCAGTTTTCCCCTCACAGTGTAAACAAAGACACTGGGAAGTTGGAACTGGGTGGAGCCTGCCACAGCTCAGCAAGGCCTCTGTGCCTCCTCTCTGGGCAGGGCATCTCTGAAAAAAAGGCAGAAGCCCCAGTCAGGGACTTATAGATAAAACCCCCATCTGCCTCGGACAGAGCACCTGGGAGAAGGGGGTGGCTGTGGGCGCAGCTTCAGCAGACTCAAACGTCCCTGCCTGACAGCTCTGAAGACAGCAGTGGTTCTCCTAGCACAGCCTTCCAGCTCTGATAAGGGACAGACTGCTTCCTCAAGTGGGTCCCTGACCCCCGCGTATCCTGACTGGGAGACACCTCCCAGCAGGGGCCCACAGATACCTCATACGGGAGAGCTCCGGCTGGCATCTGGTGGGTGCCCCTCTGGGACGAAGCTTCCAAAGGAAAGATCGGGCAGCAATCTTTGCTCTTCCGCAGCCTCCACTGGTGATACCCAGGCAAACAGGGTCTGGAGTGGACCTCCAGCAAACTCCAGCAGATCTGCAGAAGAGAGGCCCGACTCTTATAAAGAAAACTAACTAACAGAAAGGAATAGTATCAGCATCAAAAAAAGGACATTCACTCAGAGACTTCATCTGAACGTCACCAACATCAAAGACCAAAGGTAGATAAATCCATCACGATGGGGAGAAACCAGCTCAAAAAGGCAGAAAATTTCAAGAACGAGAACACCTCCTCTCCTCCAAAGGATCACAACTCCTCACCAGCAAGGGAATCAAACTGGATGGAGAATGAGTTTGACGAACTCACCACAGTAGGCTTCAGAAGGTGGGTAATAACAAACTCCTCCGAGCTAAGGGAGCATGTTCTAATGCAATGCAAGGAAGCTAAGAACCTTGAAAAAAGATAAGACGAATTCAAACGGCTAACTAAGAATAACCACTTTAGAGGAGAAGATAAATAACCTGAAGGAGCTGAAAAACACAGCATGAGAACTTCGTGAAGCATACACAAGTATCAATAGCCAAATTGATCAAGTGGAAGAAAGGATATCCGAGACTGAAGATCAACTCAATGGAATAAAGCAAGAAGACAAGATTAGAGATAAAAGAGTGAAAAGAAACAAACAAAGCCTCCAAGAAACATGGGGCTATGTGAAAAGACCAAATCAACGTCTGATTGGTGTACCTGAAAATGACGGGAAGATTGGAACCAAGCTGGAAAACACTCTTTAGGATATTAGCCACGAGAACTTCCCCAACATAGCAAGGCAGGCCAACATTCAAATTCAGGAAATACAGAAACACCACAAAGATACTCCTCTAGAAGATCAACCCCAAGACACATAATCATCAGATTCACCAAGGCTGAAATGAAGGAAAAAATGTTAAGGGCAGCCAGAGAGAAAGGTTGGATTACCCACTAAGGGAAGCCCATCAGACTAACAGTGGTTCTCTCGGCAGAAACCCTACAAGCCAGAAGAGAGTGGGGGCCAATATTCAACATTCTTAAAGAAAAGAATTTTCAACCCAGAATTTCAGATCCAGCCAAACTAAGCTTCATAAGTGAAGGAGAAATAAAATCCTTTACACACAAGCAAATGCTGAGAGATTTTGTCACCACCAGGCCTGCCTTACAAGAGCTCCTGAAGGAAGCACTAAACAGGGAAAGGAATAACTGGTATCAGCCACTGCAAAAACATACCAAATTGTAAAGACCATCAACACTATGAAGAAACTGCATCAAATAACAGCAAAATAACCAGCTAGCATCATAATGACAGGATGGAATTCACATATAACAATATTAACCTTAAATGTAAAGAGGCTAAATGACCCAATTAAAAGACACAGACTGGCAAATTGGATTGTCAAGACCCATCAGTGTGCTGTATTCAGGAGACCCATCAGTGTGCTGTATTCAGGAGACCCATCTCACATGCAGAGACACACATAGGCTCAAAATAAAGGGATGGAGAAATATTTACCAAGCAAATGTAAAGCAAAAAAAGGCAGAGGTTGCAATCCTAGTCTCTAATAAAATAGACTTTAAACCAAAAAAGATCAAAAGAGACAAAGAAGGGCATTACATAAGGGTAAAGGGATCAATGCAACAAGAAGAGCTAACTATTCTAAATATACATGCACCCAATACAGGAGCACCCAGATTCATGAAGCAAGTCCTTGGAGACCTACAAAGAGACTTAAACTCCCCCACAATAATAGTGGGAGACTTTAATACTCTACTGTCAATATTAGACAGATCAACGAGACAGAAAATTAACAAAGATATCCAGGACTTGAACTCAGCTGTGCACCAAGCTGACCTTATAGACATCTACAGCACTCTCCACCTCAAATCAACAGAATATACATTCTTCTCTGCACCACGTCACACTTATTCTAAAATTGACCACATAGTTGGAAGTAAAACACTCCTCTGCAAATGCAAAAGAACAGAAATCATAACAGTCTCTCAGACCACAGTGCAGTCAAATTAGAACTCAGGATTAAGAAACTCACTTGAAACTGCACAACTACACAGAAACTGAACAACCTGTTCCTGAATGACTACTGGGTAAATAACGAAATTAAGGCAGAAATAAAGATGTTCTTTGAAACCAATGAGAACAAAGACACAATGTACCAGAATCTCCGGGACCCATTTAAAGCAGTGTGTAGAAGGAAATTTATAGCACTACATGCCCGCAAGAGAAAGCAGGAAAGATTTAAAATTGACACCCTAACAGTAAGTTGGGAACAAGGAAAGGGTCTTAGTCACTGCCCTTCTATAAGGTTAATTTAAAGCGTGCGCGCACATACACACACACACAGGCACACATGTACATATGTGTGCACACTTTCACAATTGCCTTCTGACCATCAACCTTTGGATCTAAATGGTGAGTAATTCAGGTGTTGCAGGCTGTTGCTATTCACTGCTTATACAGAATTTCAGTTCCACTGATTATCCCTAGAATCCTCTGAGAGGAGCTTATGAAACTCCCTTCCCCTTTCCACCCCTCAGGAATTCTCCGTGGTAGCTCTCCCGGGCACTACTCCTGTCCCATGGGGAATAGTTATGCCCTCCAGCCACAGTTTTCTCTTGCTCAGCTGCAAACTGGATTCCTTGAAATGGCAGAGCTGCTTTATGTTTTATTCTGAAAGGAAGATAATACCTCTCCCTTACTCCGAGGATTATACACGTTTAGTGGGTGCCATAGCAAGGCTATTTGTGTCTTAACAGTTTGCAAGATTCTAGTGAAAGTACTTTTTTGGTAGTTTTCATACCCTGATCCTTGTATGACTTAGAAGTAAGTCTAGTGGAGGCCCAGCTGTGAACCACAGGATTACTCCTGTCTTCCCCTAACCAAGAAAGCCTTTCCTGCTGATAGAAGTCTTTGAGCCTGGACTCTTATCTCAGGATGAATTCTCACCAGTAGTTCCCAATCCTCATGCATTCTGGAAAGAAAGGGCACCCCACCTGTTTGTTATATATGCCCAAATTAAATTATTCCCAAGGAGTCTGAAACCACTGTTACAAATGCAAGCTGGAGATAATATGGAGCTTTTAAAAGAAGGCAATAGAGAGCATAACATATACAATTATTAGCACATTGCATGAATTATAGTAAATGTTAATATACTCAAAGGATATTGACTATTGCCATTATTTTAAATATAGCTTTTTAAACATATAATGTATACATTTTTGTCATTATTCTTCAAAATAGCATTTTTGGGGGGTCATTATTCTTCAAAATAATCTAGTGGGGTGACCTTCCTTCCCAAAATGTCTCTGTAATACTCCACTACATATGCAGTGGGTACATTTACAATGAAAATAGTAGAAAACAAAAATGTTTATCCTAGTAAAAAGCACATAAGGAGAATTTAATGTAATAATTATGTTTAGGAGGTGTGCTTGCAAAAAAAATATGTTTAATAAACTTGAAAACGGATATTATGAAGTCTGAGGACATCAGGGCCTTTTAGGGGGTCTTTACCCATAAAAATGAGAACAATGAAGAGGCCTGGATGGTGTATGTCTCTAAACAAGGCAGGCAGTCTTGTAGGTTGGCTTTCCAGAACTTAGGGAGTGCTTGTGTTTTTGCTCCTCGTTTCTGACGTAGGCTTCTCAGCAACCTTGCGAAGCAGGAACCATGTGCAACAGGGATGCAGTTCCCATCAATTTTTGTGGATTTGATTCACCTGTTGGAGATGTGCTGCCAAGGAAAGAAAAGTGGAAGTGTGTTTTCAAGACACACCCTTGTTTCTATGTTTATTCTCTTGGCACTCTTATGGTTTATTAACGTAAAAAATTTTTAAAAAGTTACCACAAAAAAACACCAAGACCGTTTCCCATTCCAGTCATGAGTGGATTAGGAGAAAATCACCGTCTAGGTGGATTGGAGTAATTGACTATATTTGGGTTTAGAATATGTTAATATTTATCAACATTTGAGGAAACCAGGAGAACTAGACATGAATAGAGATTAATACAGCAGTCAAGATCCCAGCTGGATGGGGGATGCTTAGAATTGGGAGTTGATGGAAAAAGGATGACTTGAAAAACATTAGTAATTGTACAGAAATGGTGTCCTTGGAAAATGTAGATAAATGTTAAAGAAATAACAGTTTAAAAGCCTATCTTTTAAATGGGAGTTTTGTTCTAGAAGTTTCTGGAGCACAATCAGAAAGAGTCACCAAATGTGGTTTGAGGTTCAACTAGGGAACAAGGTAAAAAAATATTTTATTTTCTCTGTCTGAAGTTCATGAGAATAGAGGTTGAGGAATAGAGAGAGGAAAGATGAAGGACAGAAGAAAAAAGTACTCTATTCTATGCATACACACCAAACAACTGCCAGGAGACTACTTTCCTAATTAATCTAATTGTGTATAGTTAACCAGTAAATTATTTTTCTTAAGATAGTTGTCTGACTTAAATTGCTGAGAATATCATGGTAGCATGTAGCACAGTAAATTCATGCAAACTCCCTGAGGCAGGGAGATCTGACACAGACTGCTCTACCAGTGATGTGACTTTAGGAGCAGAAACTCAGATACAGCAGGTGATAGTGTCTGTAGAGAAACGCAAGTGTATAGTTAACAAAACAAAACAAAGGCAAAGTAGCTTCGTGCTTTGGTAAAACAGACTGGGGCTGGTGAAGACTTGGGTTAAGTTTAATAATGGCCTTGGGAAATGTTTTCAAAGGTAATAATTTTCACGAATGTCTTTACCTGCAGTGGCTCCTTTTTACCTGTTGAGCTAAACTGCACATGTGCTTATGTTAAGTCATATGTCTACAGTTTAGTAAAGATTAAGCAAACTACATAGCCCTTGAGCTAAACCAGCTCCACTTCCTGTTTATATAAATAAAGTTTTATTGGTAAATAGTCACATCCATTTATTTAAAAATTGTCTATCACTGCTGCATTCAGGCTACAGCAGCAGAATGAGTAGTGGGGACAGAGACTTTATGAATTGTAAAGCCCCAAATATTTCTCTTCACAGAAGATGTTTGCTGACTCTTGAACTACTACAAAACAAATATAATCGCCTACATCAAAATCTATTTATTAATTTTAAAGTCTTATTACTTTTTATAAAACATTTGGAAAGCATCTCTCTGAGTTACAACTTTATATCTACTCAATAAATACTTCTGCTGAAGTGAAGTGTCTGTGTAATTTCCAAGGAAATTTTCTTGAAATGTTTTTACTCTTGAGCCTGAATACTACTTGCTTGAACTACTTCATCAATAACATAATAGAAAGATTTTTGTGTGCTTTTTCTTACGCTTTTTGCACAATAACAATCTTCAACTTAACGGTTAAAAAACTCAAAATTGTTCCCTTCTTTATCCTTTCTTTTATTTTAGGACTTTCCCCCAAATTAAAGGAGAAAATAGAAGTTATCTGAAGATTATATCATGCTAATTATAATTTTCTATAATTACATCTTCAGATAAAATGCTTATTATGTATAATTATGCATAATCTCTAAAGTTTGGTTGGGTTTACCTTGTGTGATTATTCTAAGGCAATAATTCTCCAATTTTAGTGTGCATCAGAATCACCTATAAGGTTTGTTAAACCACATGAATGTGCTCCATTCACACAATTTCTGATTCATCTGATTTCATCTGGGCTGGGGCCTGATAATTTACATTTCTAACATGTTCCCTGGTGATACCGATGCTGCTGATTTGGGAACCACACTTTAGGAACCACTTTTCTAAGGTGGAGATAGACAATCACAAATTATTCCCCATTCCCCTCCCAATGGTTGAGGAGTTGGAACCATATATGGTAAAATAAATAATATAATACATAAAATAATAATAAATAACAGCTGGAAAAGTAACATTTATAAAAGAAAATGAAAGAATTTGAGGATATTAAATAGGATAAGAAGACTGGAATATTAAAAAAAATAACCTTATAGTATATGAAAAGGCTTACATCATTCTCAGCAAACTATCACAAGATCAGAAAACCAAACACCACATTTTCTCACTCATAAGTGGGAGTTAACAATGAGAACACATGGACACAGGGAGGGGAACATCACACACTGGGGCCTGTCAGGAGGTGAGGGGCTGGGGGAGGGATAGCATTAGGAGAAATACCTAACGTAGGTGACGAGTTGACGGGTGCAGCAAACCTCCGTGGCACGTGTATACCTATAAAACAAAACTGCACATTCTGCACATGTAATCCAGAGCTTAAAATATAATAAAAAAAAGGAAAAAGTTTAGCAAAAACGATGGGAATAGATATCAAAATATTTCAGAATCTTATGAAAATCTGTGTAAGTCTCTGGCTTTTATGTTTGTGGAAGACGTCTAGGTTGGACGATGGTATACAGGAAAAATACCTAGTAGCTTCCCAGGAGTCTCCATGGAGCCAAGATCCCCCAAGTGAGAAGGTTCAGCTTCTGGCAGTCTGTAGATGTTCCAAGGCCTCTAAAAGACTAACTGCTCCAGAGGCCTACAAAGCATTTCCTTTGTTTTCTTTTCTGAGACACTAACAGTCAATTATGCAAACCTGTTTTTTCTGTTAAAAGAGAAAGTGGGCAGGCTTAAATATTGCCTTTCTACTATGGATTTGGGGAGGAGAAAGCGTTTTTAGACAAGAGAGAAGATATATTTTAAGAAGTGAGCTAAAAATGAAGGAGAATTTCAAGGAGGAAAAAAAGAACCAATGTCAATATTGGCATGTTTACAAGAGTAAGAAGAAAATGTAAAGAATGAGAAAAATGAGAAGCTCAGTCTATTTCACCTACACAGGATATAATAAGCCTCATGTGTATAGCTTATTCACTTTATATACCAATACGCTAGGGTGAATTTGAACCACTCAAAGAAGAGGCAAACATCTCACATTTCATGAAATAATGAGAACCGTAGCCATCAGCTGGATCAAGGAGAAAATTCTACTCCCAGAAATTCTTTTAGGTCAAGGATAACTATCATTCCTTGTTTATTAGATATTTATTAGCCAACAGAATGTGAGTATAAGACAAAGTTATTATGATTTAGCAGAAATTTGGACAGATTGAAATGATGATTTGAAAATAACATGAAATATAGTAAGAATAAACAGTTTTGCTTTTAGATGTGGCTTAACAAGAGCACATGTGAGAAGACCTGTTGGTTTAAGTTAAGTCCATACTTAACAATGAATTCTCACATTTGATGGGTCTACTATCAAAGCTACTGCAATCTTGGGACTCAGTTCTGAAGGGAAAAATTAAAGAATCAGATTAAGCAAAGTGATAATCCCGACCTATACCAGCCAGATCATTCTGGGATACTATGCTCGGTTTCTGTTGATACATTATGCAACTTTTGAAAATTATGCGAGTAACACATGAACGTGGCAAAAGTTCAAAGACGAGTAGAACACATCCCCCATTTCCCAGAGACAACCAATTTCAGGTTTTCCCTGTTAGTTCTTTTGTGATTACCATCATCACTTTATAGTTTCTTAAAATACAACCATCACATAAGAAACACAATGAACTTATGCTAAGTTCAGCCACACTATTCACAGACTCTCTGTCAGTATTTTTTAGTTAAAATATTGTTAATTGTTTTATTGGTTGTATTCTATTTCTCGGTCTTTCAACTGTAGTCAGCATCTAATTTATTGTCCAAAACATAATTAACATGTCAAAACTTCCTTTGGTTTATTTGCAATATTTTCTATCTTTTCTTTTTCTAGCTATACCATTACTTTCACATTACTTAAATTTACACATCTTGCTTTGTAAATATAATATCTATGTGCTTTATTAATAGGTGGCTCCTAAGACTATACTTTCAGGGATCATTTCTATAGTTTGTTATTAATGGCTGGCTGCTAAAAAGTAGACACCATTTGATAGTAGACTCAAGAGGGTGTTTACTTGGAATATTATTTACAGAGATTCTATAAATGGATTAACCTATGGGTCAATGACTGGTCCTGCATCTCTCATAAGACAACATCACAGATGTCAAGTTTAAATAAAGTCTCTACCTGCTACTGACTGGGGAAACCATGCCATATGCATTTACTTTTGCAATTTGAACATGATTTTCTAGTATATCCTTCTTTTTTTTTTTTTGAGTTTTTACTTGCCTTTCTTTTTCCATGTTGACAAATAAAGCACATAGCACTTATTTTCATTATACCACTAACATAGTTCAAGTTCTTAATTATGTAATTTCTGTAATAGAATATTCTGTCTTCTTAAGTCTGTATTTCAAAATGTTTTCTGATTTATCTTTCAGTTTGGATCCTGTTATTTTTAGGTCAGATTAGTGACCATTTACATAGTGTTTATTTTCAGTGTAATCCTTAGTAAATTTGACTATTTCTATTATCCTGTGTTGTATTCTTGGATTCTTTTAAGTTTTGCTAGGCTACATTCTTAAGTTATGTATGTACACATGTGTTTTTTTCAAAATAGGCAACTGGGAGATAAACTTTTTGGTTCCTTGCATTTTAAAATATTATTTTGTCCATATAATTGGACCACTATACTGATTATTTTGTTCATCTATTTGCACGGTATTTTTTGCTGGTATGTCAGTTGGGGTTCTTTAATTATAAATAATAGAATTAAATTCTGGCTAACCTAAGTAAATATGAATATATTGAAAGGATATTGGAGGCTTCAGGAATCTATGGGAAGTTTGAAAAGTGCTAGGCACTAGACAAGACTCAAAGCAGCTCAGAAATCAATGCCTTTCTGGTCTTTTACTGCTGATATATCTTTTTATGTTACTATTCTGAGCTCCTATTTCTTCACTTTGATATATTGGTCAATATCATCTCAAATTGCTTTCTCCATTTTTCCCCCCAGAAGTCCATCAACATCTCTTACACTGATGGTATTGTTTTAAAAGCACTGTCCAGGCTTTATTCTCTTTTTGTATCTTTTTGCCATTATTGCCTTGAGATTTCAGAAGAGATGAGAGACTACATATTTTAAGAGTATGTTGGAAAATTGTTATGTCCAGAGAGCATTCAGAATGGAAAAGGGACTGCAAATTATGTTACCAGGGACACGAAGGGCTAGACTGCTAATGTTTATTACAAAGTCTTAGGATGGGTGACATGTTAGCAGTCTCCCAAATGGCCCAGAATTCTAGGAAATTGAATAGTGGAAAATTTGGACTCAGCATAAGGAAGATCTGTCCTTTCTTTTCTCTGTTCTCTACATTCCATCATATGAGTCAATGTTTTACATAACAAAATCTGGCAAGGGCCTTATTTCTGAATGGCAAGTGATTATTCCTGTTTATATTTAATGCAGGGAATTCCTCATTTATTAATGTACTCTTCTAAGAGGCCTTCCTCCTACCTTACCTTAGCCACAAGTATTTTTTTCTACAGCATTTGTTATAACAATTAGAGACTTATCAAGGAACTGTGGAATAAATGAAGTCAGGAAGGACAAATATAGAGAAAGACGACTTTCATTGCTATTGTTAGGTTCAGATAAAACAGGCAAGATTAAATATAAATATCGTGGGTTAAGCTTATGGGGAAATTTCCCAAGATGATTGATTTTAAAAGTCATGCATTTCCAAAGAAGCAAGGATACCTTAAACTCCAGAGGTATTTAAAAAAATCAAGCTTAAATAGGTTATAATCTGTCTGAATAATTTAGTGCGGTACTGTTTGAAAGTGGGACGAAGGATTAAAATAACAGATTTCTAGAAATTTTTCACAGGATCCTAGGGGCTCATAGGAGTGCAAGTCAGCTACTCTCCATGATGGATGTGTGTGTGTGTGTGTGTGTGTGTGTGTGTGTGTGTATACACATACCTTTACAGTGGCATTCTATGAGTCTCATCCAAACTTTAGCTAATGAAAATCTTACTTTTGTCTGTCTGTCTAGGCTTTCACAAATGATTTTTATTTGAACAAATACAAGTAAAAACTGGAGAAAACTTCTGAGCTTAATATAGAAGACTATATCAGTATATACATAGAGGCTTAGAGATGCTTTGATTCATGCTAGCAGTTTTGTTCCTCTTGAGTTCTTATATCTAACTGTGTAGTGATACGTGGGAATAGCCTAGAATAGTTTAAAATTCAGTGAGATGCTGATGTTGATGGTCTTTTTTACCCTTTAGCAAAACAGTCTTACCTTTTTTTTTTTTTTTTTTTTTTTGAGACGGAGTCTTGCTCTGTCGTCCAGGCTGGAGTGCAGTGGCACGATCTCGGCTTATTGTGACCCATACCTCCCAGGTTCAAACAATTCTCGTGCCTCAGCCTCCTGAGTAGCTGGGACTACAGACCGTGCCACCACACCCAGCTAATTTTTTGTATTTTTAGCAGAGACGGGGTTTCACCAACTTGGCCAGGCTGGTCTTGAACTCCTGACCTCAGGTGATCTGCTGGCCGCGGCCTCCCAAAGTGCTGCAATTACAGGTGCAAGTCACTGTGCCTGGCCCAATCTCACATTTTTGGGAGGAGGAAAGCAAATTTATATTTTTTATAATTGAAGTCCTGAAAGTAGAAGAGGAATTCCAGTTCATTAAGCCTTTAAGCTAAAGGACTAGCACTATGGGAACGCCTAAGACCTTGATCAAAGAGTACATTAGAACCCATCTCAGGCTGTGATAGTAAGTCTTTTTGCCAAGGGTTGGGGAGTATCCATTACCTCAAGTATTATCTTTTGTGTTTCAAACAATCAAATTATATTTATTTCATTATTTTTAAATATATAATTAAATCATTTTTTACTATAGTCACGCTGTTGTGCTAGCAAAACAAGGTCTTCTTCATTCTTTCTAACTCAATTTTTGTATCCATTAACCATCACAACTTGTCCCCCATTTCTTCCACTACCCTTCCTAGTCTTTGGTAACAGCTTTATAATCTCTGTTTCCATGAGGTCAATTGTTTTAATTTTAGCTCCCACAAATAACTGAGAACATGCGATGTTTGTCTTTCTACGCTTGTCTTACTTCACTTAACAAAATAATCTTCAGTTCCATCCATGTTGTTGCAAATGACTGGATCTCATTCTTTTTTTTAATCACTGACTAGAACTCCATACCACATTTTCTTTATCCATTCATCTGGTTTTGGCCTTTTAGGTTAATTCCAAATCTTGGCTATTGCGAAAAGTGCTGCAATAAACATAAGAGTGCAGATATCTCTTCAATATAATGATTTCCTTTCTTTTTTCTTTTTATTATACTTTAAGTTCTAGGGCACATGTGCACAACGTGCAGATTTGTTACATATGTATACATGTGCCATGTTGGTGTGCTGCACCCATTAACTCAGGTATATCTCCTAATGCTATCCCTTCCCGCTACCCCCTCCCCACAATAGGACCCGGTGTGTGATGTTCCCCTTCCTGTGTCCAAGTGATCTCGTTGTTCAGTTCCCACCTGTGAGTGAGAACATGTGGTATTTGGTTTTCTGCTCTTGCAATAGTTTGCTGAGAATGATGGTTTCCAGCTGCATGCATCATGTCCAAAAAAGGAAACGAACTCATCCTTTTTTATGGCTGCATAGTATTCCATGGTGTATATGTGCCACATTTTCTTCATCCAGTGTGTCACTGATGGACATTTGGGTTAATTCCAAGTCTTTGCTATTGTGAATAGTGCCACAATAAACATATGTGTGTATGTGTCTTTATAGCAGCATGATTTATAATCCTTTGGGTATATGCCCAGTAATGGGATGGCTGGGTCATATGGTACATCTAGTTCTAGATCCTTGAGGAATCGCCATACTGTTTTCCATAATGGTTGAACT
>NW_012109452.1:662537-703881 GCF_000951045.1 Mandrillus leucophaeus | reverse complement strand
TGTAGGTTCTGGATATTAGCCCTTTGTCAGATGAGTAGATTGCAAAAATTTTCTCCCATTCTGTAGGTTGCCTGTTCACTCTGATGGTAGATTTCCTTTCTTTTAGGAGTGGGATTGGTGGATTGGATGGTAGCTCTGTGTTTAGTTTTTTGAAGAACTTCCAAATGTTCTCTATAGTGGCTGTACTAATGTACATTCCCATCAACTGTGTACAAAGTTTCCCTTTTCTCCACATCCTCCACCAGCATTTGTTACTGCCTGTCTTTTGGATAAAAGCCATGTTATATGGATGAGATGGTATTTCATTATAGCTTTGATTTGCATTTCTCTGATGATCAGTGATGTTGAGTACTTTGTCACATACCTGTTTGCCATTTGTAGGTTTTCTTTTGAGAAATACGTATTCAGATCCTTTGACCATTTTGAATCGGATTATGATAGTTGTTTGAGCTCCTTATATATTCTTGTTGTTAATCTCTTGTCAGATAGGTAGTTTTCAAATATTTTCTTCCATTCTGTGGTTTGTCTCTTCACTTTGTTGATTGTTTCCTTTGCTGTGCAGAAGTAACTTGATGTCATTCCATTTATCCACTTTTGCTCTCATCACCTATGCTTATGGGGTGTTACTCAAAAAATCTTTATCTAGTTCAATGTCCTAGAGAGCTTCCTCAGTTTCTTTGTAGTAGTTTCATAGTTTGAGGTCTTAGATTTATGTCTTAATCCATTTTGATTTGATGTTTGTATATGGTGAGAGTTAGGGATCTAGTTTCATTTTTTGCATATGAATGTCTAGTTTTCCCAGCATCATTTATTAAAGAGACTGCCCTGTCCCCAGTTGATGTTCTTGGCACCTTTTCCAAACATGAGATCACTGTAGATGTGTGGATTTCTTTCTGCATTCTCTATTCTGTTCCACTGATTTATATGTCTGTTTTTATGCCAGTACTATGCCATTCTGGTTACTATACCTCTGTAGAATAATTTGAAGTCAGGTAATTGTGATTCCTGCAGTTTTCTTCTTTTTGGTTATGATAGTTTTGGCTATTCTGGGTCTTTTATGGTTCCATATACATTTTAGATTTTTTTTTCTATTTTTGTGAAAAATGTTTTTTGTATTTTGATAAGGATTGTATTGAATCTGTAGATTGCTTTGGGTAGTATGGACATTTTAACAATACTGATTCTTCCAATTTATGAACATGGAATACTGTTCCATTTTTTGGTGTGCTTTTCAATTTATTGCATCAGTATATTAGGGATTTCATTGCAGAGAACTTTCACTTATTTTGTTAATACCTAGGTATTTTATTTTATTTGTAGTTATTATAAATGAAATCATTTTCTTGATTTATTTTTCAAATTGTTCACCATCAACATATAGAAATGTTACTGACTTTTGTATGTTGATTTGTAGTTTGCAACTTTACTGAATTTGTTTATCAGTTCTGATAGTTTTTTGGTGGAATCTTTAGGTTTTTCCAAATATAAGATCATATCATCTGAAAGATGGATAATTTGACTTCTTCCTTTCCAAATTGGATGTCCTTTATTTCTTTCTCTTGTCTGATTGCTCTAGCTAGGACTTCCAGTACTATGTTGAATAACAGTGGTAAAATGAGCATCCTTGTTTTGTTCCACATTTTAGTGGAAAGGCTTTAAGTTTTTCTCCATTCAGTATGATCCTAGCTGTGGATCTGTCATACATGGCCTTTATTATGTTGAGGTAAGTTCCTTCTACATTCAGTTTTTGGAGAGTTTTTATCATGAAGGGATGTTGAATTTTATCAAATACTCTTTCAATATCAATTGAAAAGATCTTTGGTTTTCGTTCTTCATTCTGTTGATATGAAGTATCACATTGATTGATTTGCATATGTTGAATCATCATTGCATCTCTGTAATAAATCCTGCTTGGTCATGATAAGTGATCTCTTTAATGTGTTGATGAATTTCATTTGCTAGTACTTTGTAGAGGATTTTTACATCAATATTCATCAGGGATATTGGCCTGTAGTGTTGTGGTTTTTTTTTTTTTTTTTTTTTTTTTTTTTTTTTTTTTTTTTTTTGATATGTCTTGTCTGGTTTTGGTATCAGAGTAATAATGGCCCTATAGAATGAGTTTCAAAGTATCCTCTCCTTTATTTTTCAGAATAGTTTGAGTAGGATTGGTATTAGTTCTTTAAACGTTTGGGAGATATGGCAGCGAAATCATTGGGTCCCATGCTTTTCTTTGCTGCAAGACTTTTATTACAGCTTCGGTCTTATTACTTGCTATTGTTTTGCTCAGGTTTTGTATTTCTTCATGGTTCAACCTTGGTAGGTTGTATATGTCTGGGAACTTATCCATTCCTTCTAGATTTTCCAATTTACTAGCATATAGTTGCTCAGAGTAGCCATCTATGACCCTTTGAATTTCTGTGGTATTGGTTTTAATGTCTCCTTTTTCATCTCTGATTTTATTTATTTTGGTCATCTCTCTTTTTTTATTAGTTAGTCTGGGTAAAGGTTTGTCAATTTTATCTATCTTTCAAAAACACAAACTTTTTAAAATTTGTCTTTTGTTTTGTTTTCTTAGTTTTAATTTTATTTATTTCTCCTCTAATTTTTATTATTTCTTTTCTTTCCTAATTTTGGGATTGGTTGCTCCTGTTTTTTAGTTCTTAAAGATGCATTGTTAGGTTATTTTTTGGAAGTTTCTTTTTCTTTTTTTGATGTAGGTGCTTATATCTATAATTATCACTCTTAGTCCTGCTTTCACTGTATCCCATAGGTTTTGGTGTGTTGTGTTTCCATTATCATTCGTTTCAAGAAAATTTTCAGCTTCCTTCTTAATTTCTTCATTGACCCACTGGTCATTCAGGAATATGTTGTTTAATTTCCATGTGCTTGTACAGTTTTCAAAATTACTCTTGTTATTGATTTCTAGTTTTATTCTATTATTAGAGAAGTTGCTTGATATTATTTCTTCCTTTTTTTTTTTTTTTTTTGCATATTTTCCTACTTGTTTTGTGACCTAACACATGGTCTGTCTTGAGAATGATTTATGTGCTGAGCAGAATGTGTATTCTGTAGCTGTTGGATGAATTTTTTTGTAAATCTCTTTTAGGTACATTTGGTCTGTATTGCACATTAAGTCTGATGTTTCTTTGTTGATTTTGTCGGGGTAATCCATCTAATGCTGAAAGTGGGGTGTTGAAATTTCCAGCTGTTATTGTATTGTGGTCTATCTCTCTCTTTAGATCTGATAATATTTGCTTTATATGTCTGGGTGCTCCAGTGTTGGTTGCATATCTGTTTACAATCATTATATTCTCTTATATTCTCTTGCAGAATTAACCCCTTTATTATACATAGTGAACTTCTTTTTCTCTTCTTATAGTTTTTTTCTCAAAATAAGTATTTTTCTGCTGTAAGTATAGCTATGTCAGCTCTTTTATGCTTTTCATTGGCATGGAACATATTTCCATCCCTTTATTTTGAATGTAAATGTGCCTTTATAGGTGAAATGTGTTTTTTTGTAGGGAACAGATCACTGCATCTTGTTTTTCTTTTTCTTTTTTTTTCTCATTCAGCCACACTATGTCTTTTGATTGGAGAGTTCAGTCCATCTGTATTCAATGTTTTTTTTTTTTTTTTTTTGATAAGTATTTTTTTTTTTTTTTTATGGGGGTAAGCCATTGCGCCCGGCTGACACACCATATGCTTTTTTTTTTTTTTTTTGATAAGTAAGGACTTACTCTTGTCATTTTGTTGTTTGTTTTCCGGTCCTTTTGTGGTGTTCTCTTCCTCCTTTCCTTCCATCCTGCATCCTATCTTTCTTTAGTGAAGATGATTTTCTCTGGTAGTATGATTAAATTTCTTGCTTTTTGTTTCTTCATGTATCCATTGTTTGTTTTTTGATTTGAGATTCTATGTTGCTTGCAAACATTATCTTTTAACCTATTATTTTAAACTTATGACAACTTAATACTGATTGCATAAACAAAAAGAAAACTAATAAAATCCCTATATTTTAAATGTATTCCCTCGCTTTTAAACCTTTTGTTGTTTTTCTTTATGTCTCATTGCACTATGTCTTGAGAATTTATTGTAGTTGTTATTTTTGATTGGTTCATCTTTTAATCTCTTTACTTAAGAGTTTACATAACACAATTATAGTGTTATAATATTCTATCTTTTTCTGTGTACTTACTATCACCAGTGAGTTTTGTACCTTCAGAAGATTTTTAATGTTGATTAGAATTCTTTATTTTCTGGTTGAAGAACTCCCTTTAGCATTTCTTGTAGGAGAGATGTGACACTAATAAAATCCCTCAGCTTTTGTCTGTCTGGGAAAGTGTTTATTTTTTCTTCATGTTTGAAGGATATTATTACTAGATATACTATTCTAAGGTAACAGTATTTTCCTTCAGCACTTTAAATATGTAATGCCACTTACTCCTGGCCTGTAGGGTTTCCACTGAAAAATCTGCTGCTGGATAGAGCTTCATTGTATGTTATTTGTTTCTTTTATCTTGCTGCTTTTAGAATCCTTTCTTTATCCTTGACCTTTGGGAGTTTGATTATTAAATCTTTTGAGGTAGTCTTCTTTGGGTTAAATCTGCCTGGTGTTCTATAACCTTATTGTACATGGATATTGATATCTTTCTCTAGGTTTGGGAATTTCTCTGTTATTACCCTGTTGAATAAACTTTCGATCCCATCTCGTTCTCTTCATCCTCTTTAAGGACAGCAACTCTTAGATTTTCCCTTTTGTGCTTATTTTTCTAGATCTTGTAGCTGTGTTTCATTTTTTTCTTCTGCTTTATCAATTCTGCTATTAAGACACTCTAATGCATTCTGCAGTATGTCAGTTGCATTTTTTATCTCCAGAATTTCTGTTGGATTGTTTTTAATTATTTCAATCTCTTTGTTAGATTTATCTGATAAAATTCTGAATTGCTTCTCTGTGTTATCTTGAATTTCTTTGAGTTTCTTCAAAACAACTATTTTGCATTTTCTCTCTGAAAGGTCACATATCTCTGTTTCTCCACAATTTGTCCCTGGTCCCTTATTTAGCTCATTTGAGGAGGTCATGTTTTCCCTATGTTTTCCTGACTAAGCTTGATGTTTGTGTGTGTTTGTCAGTGTCTGGACATTGAAGAGTTGGATATTTATTGTAGTCTTTAAAGTCTGGGCTTATTTGTACCTATCCTTCTTGAGAAGGCTTGCCAGATATTCCAAGGGACTTGAGTGTTGTGATTTAAGCCAATCTGCATTAGAGGATACCCTAACTCTGGCAATATTGTGGTTCTTGCTGACCTATAGAAGTATTGCTTTGGTGGTCTTGGAATAAATCCAGAATTCTTTGGATTACCCAGCATAGGCTCTTGTTCTCTTCCCTTACTTTTCCCTAAATAAACATAGTCTCTCTCTCTTTGTGCTGAGCCGCCTGGTGCTTGGGACAGAATGACCCAAGCACCCCTGTGGCCACCACTACTTGATTGCACTACATCAGACCTGAAGGCGGCAGAGCACTGGGTCTCATCCAAAGCCCATGGTAGTTACCACCTGGCTGCTGCTTATGTTCACTCAATGCCCTAGGGCTGTATAATCAGCAGATGGTGAAGCCAGCCAGGCTTGTGTCCTTCCCTTCATGGTGACGTGCTGCCCCAGTCCCCGGGTGAGTCCAGAGATGCTGTCTAGGAGCCAATGCCTGGGGTCAAAAACCTTAGAAATCTACCTGATGCTTTTCATTCCATAGCTAGCTAAGCTGGCATTCAAATAATGAGACAGTGTCCATGCCTCTCCTTCTTCCCCTTTCCACAGGCAAAGGAGTATCTCTCTGTGGTCACCATCACCACAGGCCTACAGGGACTAATGCCAGCCTGCCACTGATGTTCATTGAAGGCTCAAGGCCTCTTATGTCAGGTTGTGGTAGCCATTCAGGGCAGTGGGCTCCCATCTGGCCCAGGACCAGTCCAGAAATGCTGCCAAGTGTTGAGGCCTAAAACTGGGAACCCCATGAGCCTGCTTGATGTTCTACTCCAGTGGCCAAACTAGTACAAAACAGAGTCCACTTTACTATTCCCTCTGCTTTTCTCATGCAGAAGGAGTCTCTCACCATAGTCACCATAGCTAGGAACGTGCTGAGTCTCACCTGAAGCCAGCACATTTCAGAGTCTCAACCAAACCCATGGCATACTACTTGAGTATCATTGCTGGTTATTCAGGGCCCAGGGACCCTTTAGTTAGCAGGTGATGAATCCTGCCATGACTGGGTCCTTCCCTTCTAGGCAGTGGATTCACTTGTGGCCCAGGGTGTGTCTAGAAATGTCATCAGGCTTTAGGGCCTGGAATGGGGGTCTCACGACCCTGCCTGGTGCTCTATACTACTGTGGGTGAGCTAGTATCCAAGATGCAAGTCAAAATTCTCTTGATTCTTCCCTCTCCCCTCCTCAAGCACAAGGAAGGAGTCACTTTAGTTGTTGCAAGCTGTGCTGCCTATGGTTGAGAGAAGAGTGTCCAAGCACTCCTTTAGCAACCCTGGCTGGTGTCTCACAAGGTTGTGTGCTGCTTAAATCCACTGCTTCTGACCCCAGCACAGCACTAAGGCTTGCCTAGAAGTTGCAATCCTTGTGGTCTAGACTGCATTTCATGTTCATTTAGCGTCCCAGAAAACTTTAGCCCACAGTTATGAGGCTTGCTGCAACTCAAATTCCAATGACTGAGACAGGCAATTTCCCTGTGGCTAGGGCTTGTCTAAATGCTCCCGCCATGGATGGAAATTGGATGAATTCAGTCTGGTTCTGCTTTCTACTGTGACAAGGCAGCACTGAGTTAAATGTAAAATCTCATAATGCTTGTGCTCTCCTTCCCCTAAGTGCACAGATTCTCCACACCATGCGGCTGCTGGGGGATGGAGGATGGGTGGTTTCTGCAATTCAAGACTGTCTTTCCTACCCTCTTAATGCCTCTTTCAGTGATATGAAATTAAAACCAGGCATTTGATTGCTCGTCTGATTTTTGGTTGTTATGAAGGTTTTTTCTTTTTTTGTTTTTCTTTTCTTTCTCTCTCTCTCTCTCTGTGTGTGTGTGTGTGTGTGTGTGTGTGTGTAAATCACTGTTAAATTTGGTGTTCCTGTTTGATTGGTGGAGAAGAATCATTGGTGGAGCCTTCTATTTGGACTTCCTGCTCTGCCCTTCCCAGCTAAGTCTTAGAGATTTTTCTATTTTGCGGTCATATCTATTTAGGTTTTTACTTTCTTTCTCTCTCTCTCTCTCTCTTTTTTTTTTCTCACAAATGTACTTATTTGTTTGTTTGCTTTTCCTAAGGGTCAAAACAGACCAAAAAGTACTAGGGTCTATGGGGAGGTTAAATGATCCCAGAAAATGTCAGTGTAGGATCTTTGATGAGATCTACATTTATTTTTATAAATCATGAAACATATCTAATATTCAAAATAAGAATCAACAAAATAAATTTTCAGGTGCTCACAAAGTTGCTCAAGAGCACTGGCCAGTCTACACTGAAATTGTCCTTTCTTACCCAGCAGAGAAATCTAGTTATTGTAAGCCTCAGAAAACACACCATAATTACCCGTCTCTCTCCACAACAAGCTTTCTGCTTCTCAAGAGCAGAAACAGAAACATGAAACCAAACCACTTTCAAAGGGCTCAGGTGGATGTGATGGGCTGCCACACCAAGCTGGGAATTGTCTGTCAAGTTTCCACAGTGAACAAAACCCTAAAAGCAAGTTGGAGTTTTTGTCTGTGCCAATACTGAAAATGTTTATTGGCAAACTGAACGAAATAAACTTCACAATAACGTTACCTTCGTAACAGTTTAACCTTTAATCTTTACCCTAAATATGTGAGGCTATATTGGCACCAATACAATATAATGCACTTAAATTAATTTGAGCTTGAAGCAATGGTTTGTAACAGCACTTTTTTTTTCCTTGGAAATCTTTCTGCAAATGACATAAGGAACTGATGTGTATCATTTGGACTTGTTTTTATTTTTCCAGATATTTTTGTATAAGAGATAAAAATAAGTGCTTAAATAAATGAATTACTTTGATTAGAGAAATACAGAAAAAATTAATTATCATTATAATACCCTTTCCTTGAGTTTAAGTAATTATTTTTCCCCACTTCAGTGACTTCAACATGTTCATAGGCATTAGTGAATTAAATCCAATAAACATTTGCTGAGTACCTAATGCATTCAATACACTGTGCTAGATACTACAGGGAATAATACAAACATGAATATGATTACACCAGATCACTAATGCATTTATACAAGATGTGAGCACATAAAGAATTATAATAAAAGGCAAATTTCAAAATTCTGGTGTCACAAGAGCAGAGCTAACCGAAACTGTGGTACACAGGAGCTTGAGATGACACATTGTTACAGAGACCCGGAAAGGTCTTGGAAGAAGTGACCCTAACCAGGGACTAGAAAATGGGAATGTCTCAACAGGAAGAGAGGTGCTAAAGTGTGCAGTGTTTCAGGGAAGGTTGAGTGATTTAGTTTGGCTGGCTTTAAGACAAAAATGAGGTAGCTGTGGGCAGTAAGACTTAATAGAAGATAAGTCTACAATGGTGGTTGGGGGATATACTGAAATTTAATTATAACATAGCTAATATTTATCACATTCTTATGTACAAAGTGCCAGGATTTACATGTGCTGTTCTTATAACTCCCGCAATTGTCCAATAAAGTAGGTACTATTATTCCACTTAAAAACGAGGACACATTTTAGAAAGGCAGATTCAGGAAGCATAGTTTAGGAGGAAGCCACAGATTATGGTGGTTAACTGTATGACTTTTGGAGCCATAGGTTTAAATCCTACCTATTTCTTCTACTAAAAACCTTGGCAAATCTCCTAATTGCTCCATGGCTTACTTTCTTTATCTGTAACATGAGGTTGAAAGAGTAATTTCCTTTTGGAAATGTAATGAGTATTAAACATAGTGCCCAGCAAATAAGTTGTTATTAGTTTGAACCATACGAAATCATTGCCTTTGTAGTCAAATATTGGCAATTTCAAATGGCTCAATTTAATAGGTATTAGATGTTTTTAATTTAGAAGACAAATGAATGTCATTGAAAGGTTTTGCCCTCTGTATCTACATCTTATTTCTCGTTCTTTCCCATATATATACCTCCACCCAATAGTTATACCTGCTATCTTTATCACTTCATCAATTGCATTGCAAGGGGCTTCTTTCCCCTTCAGTTTCAAAAACCAATCTAAATAGCCCTAAACCAAATTAAATAGTAATGACACCTAACTGAATGTTTCATAGTAGAGCCAAGGGATAATAAAATACACCACTATATCAGGGAAAACCATATATATAAAATGTTTAATATTTCAGCTATGGAACCAGACTTGTAATAAGTAATACATATATATGGGAAATTTTATAAAAATATTTCAGATAATTCCTTCACTCATTCATTTATTCTTTCATTCACTTATATATTCAATCAATTTTTATTGAGCACATCCTATGCACAAGACACAGTATTAGGTACAGAAAAGCATATAAAGATAAATGTGACACATTCTTTACCATTAATAATAATATATATTATCTAAAATTTAATTTGAGCTAATATGTAACTGACAATGAAATATCTGGACCACCTGAAACAAGAATAAATGATTCTGTGACAAGTTTATATTCTTGCATTATGCAAAAATGATTCTAAAATAAACTATTTTTTCCCAGAAATTGTATGAGTTATATATTGCTATGTAACAAATTACCCCAAATTTAGCAGCATAATACAACAAACACTTCTTATCTCATACAGTTTCTGAGGATGAGAAATCCAGAATGGTTTCCTTGGGTTTTCTGACTGAAGGTCTCTCATGAAGTTACGGTCAAGCTATTAGACAGGGCTGCAGTTGTCTGAAGGCTTGACTGAAGCTGGAAGATCCACTTCTAAAATGGCTGTTGACAGGAGGCCTCAATTCCCTGCTGGGGTTTGACAGAAGGTCTCCGTTCTTCATCATGTAGGTCTTTCCAGGGCTGTTCAGGACATGGCAGTTGACTTCTCCCAGAGCAAGTGATCCAAGACAGAGCAAGGAGGAAGCCATAGTGACTTTTATGACCTACTTCAAAGTCTCACAGCCTCTTCCATTTTCCTGTATTTGTTAGAAGTTCCTAATTGCTAAAAGAGTACATTTTTAAATGTTCTCACCACAAAGAAATGTAAGTATATGATGTTATGGATATGTTAATTCACTTGATTTAATAATTCCACAGTGTGTACATATATCATAATATAATATTGTACCCCATAAATACATACAATTATTATTTGTCAATTAAAAATAAAATAAAAAGAAGTAAGTCACTAAGTCCAGCCCATTTGCAAGGTGAGGAGAATTAGGCTCCATCTCTTCAAAGGAGGAGAATCAGACTTTATGGATATAAAACTACCACAGAAGTGATGTTAATGTCTCATTTGAATAATTGATTTGAATTGTTTTGCATTTGGTAGAACTTTGTGCTTGCATGTGCTTGTTACTTTTTTGTTCATAAGTTTTAAATAATAACTTTTCTATTTCCTGATTTAAAAAGTAACAAATATTAAGTATAGAACACTTAATACATATAGGGAAATTAGAAAAACATGAATCACTCATAATTCTACAATGCAGATATAGCCACTTTTAACATGTTTTTGTTTCTCGTGTGTATATATGCAAATATTAGTGTTCACACACACAAATATATATATACACATACATATATATAGGCCTTAAGTATATAATAAATATTATGGAATATGTGTATGTGTCTATTCTTATTTAGATATATAAGAATTTACCCCTGTAATTAAAGTTATTTGGAAACATAATTTTAATGGCTACATAACATTATACAAATAAATGTTTATTTCTCTCTTTTTTTGAGACGGAGTCTTGCTCTGTTGCCCAGGCTGGAGAGCAGTGGTGCCATCTCGGCTCACTGCAACCTCTGCCTCCCGGGTTGAAGTGATTCTCTTGCCTCAGCCTCCCAAGTAGCTGGGGTTATAGGCGCCTGCCATCGCACCCGGCTAATTTTTTGTATTTTTAGTAGAGGCAGGGTTTCACCATGTTGGCCAGGCTGGTCTCAAAATCCCGACCTCAAGTGATCCTCCTGCCTTGGCCTCCCAAAGTGCTGGGATTACAGGCGTGAGCCACCGTCCATGGCCTATGTCCCTCTTTCATCTTTTAAAATAATTTTCTGAACATTTAGGCTTATTTCCTTTTGTCACAATACATAACAATAGAAAACATATTTTTGCAGAATGTCTTTGTATCTCTGGTTATTTTCATATGATAGGATCTTACAAGTAGATTGTAGGATAAACGGACTACTAAATTGCCTTCAGGAAAAATTATATCCATTTGTATTTTTACCAGAAGTTTGGGTCCCCATCTCATGGTGATTTATTGAGTATTTAATGTTATCATTTCTTTATCTTTGCTAATAGGCCAAAATGTGTATTTATTTATTTATTTTACCTTGTACTTCGGTGGCATGTCAGTTATTATTTTACTATCTCTCAGCTCCACATTCACTGTTGGTTGTCTGCTCCGTGAAAATAGATACAGGCCCTTTAAATGTTTCCTTAGCAGTTTGAATGATGGCATGCTTTGTCAGTAGAGGGCGCTGGAGACACACTGCAAGAGGAAGGGGTCTTTCCTGATGGCTCCGGGCTGGCAGGCCAGACTCCTGGAGAGCAGGCTTTTTTCCTTCACTACTTTGACTGGAGTGGTTTCTCCAGTGCTGGTTGCCTGTAGGGTGTAGCCTTCTCCAGCATTTCTCCACTTGCTTTTCCAGCTTTTGCTTTGGGCAGTGGTGGTATAACCTGGAGCCACAGTGCAAGCCTGTACCGAAGCTCCAATTGCTGTTCTCCATATCTTTTCTTCAGCTGGGTGCACACTCATATAGAGGACCCTGATGGACTGGGCAGCTACTGAGCCACTTGCCTGAGCTTTGTCTTGTGCAGTCTCGTCACACACAAATTTATGCTAGGTTCCTGCAAAGTAGGCCCCTCCGGCTCCTAGTCCCAACAGGGCCTTGAACAGAACCCCTGACTCCTTCTTTGTGCTCACGCTTTGGCAAAGCCCCAAATCCCTCTGTGTATCTCACCACCTGCCTCAGCTGGTCTACACCCAGAGGGTTGGTTGTACCTGCTTGTCCGGGATCTGTGGTCCTGCTCTGGCCTGGGCAAGCCAGTAAACTTCTCTCCAGTGGGCTGCAACCACACCTTCTCCAGTGAATTCGGAAACCCTCATTCCTGCTTTTCCTTGTTAGGATTCTTTCGCTCAGCCTGAGGGTACATTCTCTTTTCATCTTTATTAATATTCTTCTAGCATAGCTTAATTATTCTTTATATTAAACTTTCCCCGTTTAAATTACTGCCTTGTTTCTGTATTCTGATTGATACAGACTAACATAGTTGATCACAGAAGATATGACTTTTTTCACATACTTAGTAGCCATTTGCATTTTCTCTTCTGTGATTTTCCTTTTCATATCTACCTTTTTTTTCTGTGTAAGACTAGGTTCTTCTCTTACACATTTCAGTCTATTAAAGATTAATCTTTTATCATGTTCATGGCAGGTATATGACACTACTTTATTTTTTCATAAGTATGTTGAATTTTAACTATTACATTTGCCTCATTTAAGTGAGATGAGACTATTTTCTTATTAATTGACAGGTGAAAGAATCACGATGCAAGCCTCTGGTTTATTCAGTAAGAGAGACTTCTTAGGCTTGAAAAGGTCATAGCACACTTTCACCTTCATCCAGTTTAGGTGTGGTAATACTGAGAAGGAATGCCTTTGTCTTAAACATGTTTTGTATTTTAATATTGTTAGTTAATCTTCCAGTTGGGTTTATTGCATATAATCTCATTCCTTAGAACTTGTAATATGATCAGACAATTTACTACAATGCTTATGAGGAATGCAAATATAATTAGTTTAAGAATGAATGTTGTGTATAACTCAATTTTAATATAGAATTTATAAATAAAATCATAGACTATACTTACAGCATTTCTTCATTTTTAGTGTTTTTTTTCAAGTAGGTTAAGCAGATCTGTAAGTACCCTGAGAGTTGACATGTAGAATAAGATGCTAAGAGGGCAGAGTTTGGGATTCCCTACCTAACTTCAGCTACAACAGCCTTGCTTTATCCATTGTATTCATTCAGCAACAAATGGGTATTTGTGGGCCAAGTCTTGCTTTAGCTGATATAATATGTCTATGTGACATACATATTTTTTGAAAAATAAATAAAGAAAAAGTTCAACTCACTTAAAAAAGAGCTTAAGAAAAGTCTTGAACTGATAGAACAGAGAGAGAGAAAAAGGATTAGGGGGAGGTTCAGAAAATTTAAATTAGGATTGCTTAAAATAGTCTATAATCTTTTCCTTTCTAAAGGCCAGACAGCTCTAATGTTACAGATAGGCAGAAGTCAACAGGCCATTTAAGATAGTCCTAGATTTTATGAAAATGCCAGAGTTTTCAAGAAGCTATGAAACACTGTCACTATTAAGTAGATCCTTGATGGTGTAAGACACTGTATTTCTTTTTCATTGCAAGAACTGGCAACTTCTTTTTTCTGAGTCATTTCTGAATTCATTGATTATGTTTCAGTTCTCTTGAGAGTCCAAGTTAAATGAAGTTTAAACTGGTTATCTGAAGACACCATTTAAATTTGAGTTAATTACATGTTTTACTATAAAAGCGATTTGGAATACGCAGTATTCAAGCTTATTTCAGTTACTGAAACTAAACTCAAGCTCATTTTGTCCAACTGTGAACCCTAGTTAACCTCATCACTTCAAAAAGAAATGAGCTTTTTTGACATTCAATTTTCTACAGATTCAAGTCTCATATATATTCGTATAAATGCAAGTACAGAACTTATGCATTCATCAAATAGTAATATCTCTGAGTTTTTTGAAGTGTCTTAGCAACAGCAGCCTGTACTGCTAAACTGTTGTCTCTGTTTTTATTACTAGTTTATTTTGAAGACATTTCAGTATAATAGCCTTTTCTTTATTGAATCTGAAAATGAGAAGAAGACAGACGATTAAAAATTGACATATTTTGTGCATTGGACTTATTAAAGAACCAAGTATCCAATATGCGTGTTCTTGACTTACTTTGTTACTATTCTTTGAATCTCTCTTTTCTCTTCTTCATTTAATCTTTGAAGAATGGATTCCAAGAAAGAAAAGTGAAAGTTAATGTACTCAGCCACCTAAGAAAGAAGAAGAAGAAGAAGAAAACGAAAAGCAGAACAATTATGCAAAAGGTGCTGAGTCAGGAGGGAAGCAAAAAACAGATTCAGAGTGATAGTATTCATACATCACTGCTAATTTCTTCTGCATCTTTATCCATGAGGAAAATGCGAGCATTCTTTTCAGAAGGTCCCTGCAGGAGCCTCTGCAGTAGTGGAATGTCTGTCTTCTTTAGTCGTCTCTGTTCTGCAGTGAAAACAAGAATCAACCACAATCAGAAGTTCATGCTGGAGGAAAAGAAGGAAGATAATTTTCCAATTTATTTTTTCTTATTTAACTCACTGTGAAAAAAAATAGCACCTGCAACAGGAGGCAATTATTCAAAAAAGCAAATTGAAATTAAAACTTAAATGAACTTCTTTCTCTTACTATATCTCAGGGTTTGACTTAATGTCTCAAAGAACTCAACCTTCCTTTGGTTAGAATGTTCAAACAAATCTCCAGTCTGATAGGCCTTTTCTAAAGCAACATGCCTCAATACTTATTTAGGTTTCATTCCATCATTCCTTCATCCATACAACAAATATTTATTGGTTCTTTCCAAGTTCAGTTGATGTAATTCCATCTTTCCAGTTGTTCAAGTCCGAAACCATGTAATTATTTTCAATTCTTCCTTTGTCTCACTCCACACCCAATTCTTGGCTCATCTTTAAAAAAAAATTCATGAGTTTTTTGAGATCAATAATATCCTTATTATTTATTCATCTGTGGGCTTAATCCGTTCAGCCATGAAAATAAGATAGAGAAGGAAAATACCTTCCCATCTGGCATGTTTCCAGAACTTCAAATTTCCAAAAGTTATAATATAAATACTCCCGCTACAAAAGCACTTATAGCTTTCTGGCAAAGTAGTTTCACATATGGGATTTCATTTTTATCAGAATGAAGCATGAACAAAACATAGTGTCCTTATATTCATCTTATTTCCTCAATCTCTCCCTCACCTTGCTTACTTTCTTCAGAACAGTGAGAACTGTTTTCATTCCCTGAGCTGGACTTATCCCAGGAAAAGTCAAGAGAGAGTCTAGAACTCGGAAGCTCAGCCTCCTCACAATTAAAGTGACATTACCCATTCCTGTTTACACAGTGCCAGTGTTTACTGTTCTAATTCCTCTGCCATTTCTGAAGCAGTTGGAAGCCTTGACAATTTAGCTCCTCTCACCCACCCACCAGAACCCTCTTTTGACCTTCAGGTTCAATGTTAAGTTGGTTTAGTATCCTCTTGTTTCATGATTCTGCTTTATGATCATCTGGGATGATTATTAGAAATACATATTCCTAGAGTTGTCCCCTGATCTGGAAGGGCTTGGGAATCTGTATTTTAAATGAACTTTATAGGTAATCTGAAATGAACTACAATGTGAGATACACTGTAATGGGCTTTGTAGCTATAAAGTTAAAACCCACTATCTCTGTTTTCCAGATTACTGTCCAAACAGGAGCCACATGCTCTCTTCTTTTCTCTGTTTCTGGTCCCTAAAGGGTCCTAGTTATTATTATCCTCAGTTATGGATATATACAAAATTTTGACACATAATATAAAAGAAAATGGGATTTTTATAGGTGAAATTATAAAGAACTACATTTTTTATAATGAAAATAGACTTTTTTTCCTTATAGAAGCAACACACTTGTTTGTTCATAAGTCCAGCACCTTGTGTGGAGCCCAAGAATGACTGGAAGAAAACTAAGCCATATTTCTGCTCAACCGCAGGCTAAAGTTAGAGGTGTGAGGAAAGAACGAGGTGCATGTGAATGGAATCCAAGTCTTGGAGAACATCAAAGAGGGAATTTTCAAATCTTGTACAACCTAGCTGTTCAAGTTATCACACAATCATTTAAGACTTCTTAATAAAACTGCTTTTTTTAAACCTTAAAAATAATTCCTTTCCCCATACATGCATGCTATTGTAATTGGAACAAAAGAGAAAAGTATAAAGCAGGAGGTAAAGCACAACTGGAATTTCTGAGCCCTAAGATATGCTGCATTACCCTTTGAGTGTCCCCTTCAAGCAACTCTATGCACACACACAAACGCATAATACATAAAGGTAATCATATCGTGCTTGCTATTTTTATTGTACATGCCTTTTAAAAAATCATTTTTTTTCTTTGTATTTTAGACAGAGTCTCCCTCGGTCACTCAGGCTGGAGTGCAATGGCGCAATCTCGACTCACTGCAACCTCTGCCTCCTGAGTTCAAGCGATTCTCCTGTCCCAGCCTCCTGAGTAGCTGGGATTACAGGTGTGCACCACCAGACCTGGCTAATTATTTTTGTATTTTTAGTAGAGACGGGGTTTCACCATGTTAGTCAGGCTGGTCTCAAACTCCTGACCTCAAATAATCTGCCTACCTCAAGCTGCCAAAGTGCTGGGATTAAAGGCGTGAGCCACCGTGCCCACCACTCCCCTTGTCATCCTCTCATCTGCATCTCCCCAATCCCCCACCAGGTAATCTATCTCAATGGTTTTGTATTTATCACTCCATGCCTTTCTCCCTGGTCATATGACCACATATACCACATATTTAAATGGGAGCTTGTAACTGTTTGTTAAAAAAATGGGATCTTGTATATATACTTTTAGACATCTTGCATTTTTCACTTAAAATATATTATGGAGTTCCCTCCATTCTATTGGCATAAATCTAACTCATTCCATCCAATGGCAGCATAATCATCACTTATTTAATAATTTCCCTAGTATGAGTAACTTTGTCTTTAGCTTTTTGCCCTCATAAACAGCCTTGCACATAAATCTGTAGGCACTAGGGCTTACATTTTTGTGGGATAGATTCTCACAAGCGGAATGGTCAAGTTAAAGAACATATATACTGTAAATTTTAATAACTATTGCAATAATAATTTCCAAAAAAGAGAAAGTCATATTTTCACCAGTGTTGCATAAAAATATCTTTTTACCCCGATGCATGTCAGCCACAGGTAGAATCATTTTAAAGCACTTTGCCAATCTGAGAAGAGCAAGATAATATTACAGTGTGGCTTGAGCTTGCATTTCCTTAGCTACTTGCATTTCACTGAGTTTAAGACTTTTCTGAAACTATTTAACTGGTTATTATAGCTTTTTCTTTAAATTGTATTTTCATGTTTTTTTTTCTATTTTTGTTGAATTGTTTGTCTTTTTGTTATCATTTTGTAGGAAACTATTGGTATTATAGTTATTAATCTTCGGAGTACATTGACAATGTTCTTTGTAATCTACTATTTGTATCTTTTAAATTGTTACACAGTCCAATATTGCTACCCTTTATTTTATATCTTTTGGTTTTCTTTCTTTCCTAAACAAAGAGAATATGAATATATATGTGCCCTTAGAATTTTCCAAAAAATAGATCTTATCTTTAAGCTTTCTATTTATAAGAAATTTAATTTTATATATGTTTGGAGATACAGCTTCCATTTTCTTAAGGTTGTTCTGGCATCAAAATGTATTATTTTATTCTAATAAATTTCTGGCTCAAACATTCTGACACTTAAATTATAGCACGAGTTTTTTTCTACAAATTGACATAAAATTTTTCATTTGTGAAGTTTTAAAAACTTTCATTTCAGTATCACTTTAAGTTTTCTCTAATCTCTCTAGCATGCTCCTAGCATCCCACTTATAGTGCCTTCCCAAAGTTCTGCTTCTAACCTTTTACCCCCTACCACAAAGTTCTGAATATGCATCTCTACTGAGGAAGAGATAGCACTCCCGCAATGTGTCAGACCCTGTGCTAAAAAAGAGGCAATATCAATGTCAGAGAGAACAGGTATGCAATCGTGACTCCTCTAAGAGTGACACTCAGAAAGGAAAGCCAAAAAGAAAGTTACAGAGACGAGCAAAGACAAAAGTGCATAACAATTCCCGAGGGTTCTGATCTCCATTCAGATAATTTAATGTCTGGCCAACAAGCAAACTCTTTCATATAATAAACCCTTCAGGGATACCTTATTCTTAAGTTATCTTTCTTTAAAATTGTGGACTATAGATAGTGTTCTAAAGACTACGCCTTCCTTTCCTCCTGCCCATTCCTCCCCTTTCTCCACAGAAGGAGGTAAAATACTCTTCTACCTTCCCTCTGGGCAGCAAACTGTAACACTCTAGAGTCAGGTACAAACTGTGATCAAGCTTTCTTACCTCCTGTCGCAAAAATAACGTGAAGAGCAAAATCCTGGGGACTATTTTCAATCTGTCAATGGAAAAAATGAACAAATATAAATTCTTTGTTGTTATATGATGTTTTCTAACCCAACCAGACCCAAATCATGTCTGTTTTCTCTCTTCCATTTTTCACTTTTAGACATAAAATCTTCTCTGCTCTTATGGGAATTATATAATTTTTCAAGGGATAGTTACTAAAAGGTGTTATACACAGGAAAGAATCTTTCAGTACTCAACATACAATTTAGATTTACACGTTCATAGATCTTTTTCAGAAGAATGGATTTATGTGTTTACAGTTGAATTACATATAATATGTTTATAGCTCAGTTAAGTGATAAAGGTTACCTTAAATTTTTGGAGAAGTTGCTTTATTACTTCTTCAGTTCTCATGTTACTGTTTACTCTGACCTTAGTTTCTGATCCAAATGCTGGAATGAAAATTGATGTCTAGAAAAAGAATTGTCACATAAGTCTTTAAAATTATATTATATTAAGGGTAGTCAATATCTTGAACATAGTCTTCTTATAGGGCAAAAAATAATCCAATGTTATCCATTTAAAAATTTTGTTTTGTTTTTGTTTGTTTGCTTTTCTTTGTTGTTTTTGAATATTATGTGTTCTTTTAAGCAGCCTTATATTGCTTCTAGAGTAAATTAGGTAAAACATCATTTGAGGATGCTTATAACATTTTCACTGGACAATTACACCCCTCTTTAGTACAGTTTAAGATTTCAAAATAAGTAAGAAAGAATGTCAGCAGATGTGTATTTAAAAATGGAAAGAGATATTAAGGAAGGATTTATTTCCATATATTTTATTTATATGCACAATCTCCAAGTATTCCAAGGCTCTGTAGAGGGTGGGTTCAGCAGACATGGAGATAGGTGGGTTTTCGGGTGGCTCAGTGGAATGTTAAAAAGATAAGTCTTATATTGAGAGATTTGAGAGATCAGCAAATTAGCATCAAAGTATAAAAACACACAGGTATATAACATCCACACATGTAACACACACACACGGCATTTGTGTGAGTAAAAATATGGATACGTAAATAAGTTTTCTGAGAAGATGTATAGAGAATGTCTAGGATACACTTTTATAAGTATGAGAAAATTCATTATTTGTAGACATTTTACAGCATTGATAAGTTATCCTGTGACATTTACAATTTCTATGGAGCCCTGAAAAACCACATGTTCATCCCACGCTAAGTTGAGAATATGTTGTACATATGGTTTGATGTTGTTTATGTGAAGAAGCTTCATGCAGTATGACAATAACATAGATTACCATTCAGGAGACCTAGGTTTTAGGGCCCACTAACTGCCCACGAACTCCAACTTTGTCAACTCACTTAACATCTTTATTGACTCACTTAACATATATTTGATAAATGACTTCATTTATAAAATGAGAGTAAGACTAAATAATTTCTAAGAGTCCTTCTAAAATGTCAACATACAGTGAATTTGTTTTTCAGAGCAATATTTTAAATCCACAGTCTTTATATCAGTTGTGTTGGCCAAAACATATAATGAAACCTGTTATCATTTAGTATTGCATGGATAGAAATATACTACTGGTGAAGTTATATTCACCATAACTAATCTCCAGATAAGACAATCTAAGCCTTTAATATGTGCATTATTCATAGCTTAACAATACTGGCATTAACAAGGGGCTTCATAGTGTAAAAACATATCTTACGACACACAGCAACTTAAGAAATATATCCACTACAATTCCTATATGTCCATCACCGTATAATTATTGATAGAATGCTTTGTTTTTTCTTTTTTGTTTGTATTGTTTTCCACTAGTTATTAAATTACAGTGAATGACATTTGTGTAAAATATCTATAGTCCCAGCTTGAGCTCATTCAATCAACAGCAACAACATAAGCTGATGTAAACTGAGTTCTTCTTTTGTGCTAGGTACTATTCTTATGTTTAACTTACCTCATTTCATTCCATCCAATCAACAACCTTGTATAGTAAGAAGAATGAAGGAACTAAGATCAAGAGATTGAGGAGGTTTTAAATTTGCTCAGCAAGAATGTAAAACCAGGCTGTCAAACTCCAGGGCCCAAGCATTTTACCACCATTCTGTGCTGCCAACCTAGTGTCAATTTCATTTTCAGCACAAGTGATCCAATCTGAAAGTCACTTGCTTGGAGCAATGTGGCTTTCCTCTTCAACACAAATTACCCCACAAGATAATGACATATAACACAATTTCTGAGAAGAGGGAACCAAGACAATTGGTAGCTGCCTCTCTGAGGGGGACTATCGATGCTACTTTGTAGCTATGAGGATGATTCTGGAACCCTAAAATTCTGATATGAATAAAGAATTGAGAAGAGAGGTTTCTCCCCACAAGGCTCCAAAGACACACTATTGATACCTCTGAAGAGTAGAAGAAGAAGAAATAAGGTAGAAATCCTTACAGGAAAAAGCCTACAAAGCAATGAGTTCCTATTTCTTCTTAAAGGCCTCAGAAGATACCTGGCACAGTGTGAGTGCTAAGTATTTATGAGATGGAGTGATGAATGATTGCTAAAGTACATCACATGAGAAATATTTGAGTTCTGGAAAAAAAAATGATGATATATTTCCTACCTTCAGCAGAATGTAATGTCTTACAAGCACTATGGAAAGGCACATATAAATTTAACACATATTAAATGAAAAAGCGGAATGTGAATTGTATCTAAACTACAACTACACTTACATAAAAAGGATATGTGTATAGGTAAAAGACCTGGAACATGGCAACATGAGAAGTTTGATTTATTGGAATACATTGGCCTGTGGTTTTTTGCTTTTATTGAAATGCTCATGTTCAAATGTCCTTTGATCCAACCTCTTTGTGGCACTTACATTATTCCAATATTGTTGTTGGTATGTTGGTTTCCCTGCTCAGTCCCTGAGCTTAATGCTGGCTGAGACATCAGTTGCCTCATGGGCATGTTTTTAATGCTTGGCAAAGTGTCTGCCACTTAGATAGAGTTCATCCATCATGGTGGTTAAAAACTTGTGTTCTGGAGTCAGACAAAGCTAGGTTCAGGTTGAGAGTTATTACTTAAAAGTAGCATAATCTAAGACAAATTGCTTAATCTCCATGACCCTAATTAGCTTATATGTCAAGTAGAGAAAATAATGGTACCTATTTCATAAGATTGTTTTAGTGATTAATAGGATTATTCAGTAAAAATCTATTTAAAACACATTTACTTTAATACCTAGCACATAGAGAGTGCCCCCAAAATGTTAGATATGCTACTATTATTATTATGACTTTAAATTGCATATTGAATTGAGTGGTATTGTTAGTGAAATAGGGAACCTTATTTTATATTACATTAATGGAATTGTAACCCACTTACTTCATGGTTATAGAAGTGTCCATTAATAGAGGCTCTATTTTTCTGTCTTTCTTTTCTGTCCATCATCAGAGGCTTCATCCTTTTTCTCACCAGGGCTGCTTCACTCATGGTTCTATAGAGCATTGGGGAGTCTGGTTCATCCTCTGCATGTGACTTCAGGGTGTTGCTGTGATAAGATAAATAGTCTGGGAAGAATAGATTATAAGCTCAGATCATTTAGCTGCCTGTCTCCTAGCATCCTGAGTGGATTTGTGTATGCTTTCATAATTTTAGGAATATTGCTATTTTCTGGCTGTGTAAAAGCATTATAGTCCACTGCTTAGCTGCATATTTACTTATTAAATATTGCCTGAGACTGACTCAGCAAATTCTGCCAGTATCTCATATAAAATTCTTATGTCTTATTCTTATGTTTCATAAGAAATGATCACAATGATCATGTTTGGAGTTTGGGCATTCTTTTATTCTTAGTTTATTAGGGAGTGAATTTTATGGCATTTCAGAATGTTAGAGCTGGAATAAACCCGATTCTTTATCAGGTTTGATCTCTTATAGGTAAGAAAAAGTACAGTGAGTTGAAGTGGCTTTCCTATGGACATAGTACTCATAAATGATAGAATCAGGTCTGGATCCTTATTATATGTTGGCCTGAGTTCGTTGGAGCTTTCCCTAAAAAATAAACACTGGGCCTTAGTTTTCCTATAAAACTACAGAAAGCTCTTTGAGAAGCCATTTATATGGTATGTGGAGCATTGAAAGATTTTGTTCCCATCTTTTATAAAAGCAAAAGGAATGGTATGCTTTGGACTAGTCCTACTATTTGTAATATATCACAAAGGTAATTCACATTATATTCTTTTTAGAACATTCCAAAAGTATGGTATGAATGACTTTTTCACTTAGTTGCCCACTATCCTATTATTTCTTCTCATCGAGTCATGTATATTTAACAATGATTCATGATTTATTAGTCAAAATTTGGTTATTGAATTATTATAATTTTTATAGCAGATTTTAGAGTATAAAATTATAGTGTAGTGTTGAACGGCTCTCCTATCTATTGAGTAGGCAGACTGTGTTTAAATGGAATTGAATGGAGCTACAATGTGTTACTAGCCTAAGATGCAGAAGATTCAAACCTGCCTTCTGCCCCTCTTTCTGCTTGTATCCAGTTGATAGTGCCTTTTTCAATTTCCTCTACTATGCATATTCATATGTAAGAATAAGGCCATTAGGTGGCATTTGTGTTTTATTTTACTTTAGGGTTTTAAATAATTTTCTATTGTAATTAGAACATCATCAAATAGACACGAGATATTTCTTCCTTCTCCAGCACTGCTGTTTAAAATACAAATAGATTTTTATGATGTCTTTGATGCCAAGATATTGGGATTTCCTTGGGTTTAATATATATTTTTAAAAGAATAATTGAAAGGGCCCATATTTAACAAGATGTAAAGATCTCATGGGATAAAGATAAGGGAACCCTGGAAGGAACATCATGTTTGTCATAGGATCTGGGTTCTTGTGTAGTAGCAGAGGAGGTGAAATTGAGAATGATTTGAAAAAAGAAAAAGAAAACAAACATTTCAAGTTGCTGGTAGGCTTGTGAAGTTAATGCTAGTAGGATACTCTTGTTCACACTGAGCCGACTTTGTAAATCACAGCCCCATTTCAGGCACATGAACCCTGTCCACCACCCCTCATTCTAGCTTCAGTCATCAGCATCCACTAGTCTTTGAATCTTATGTGTATATGAGAATTACGTGAAAAAATTCATATGAAATATAAAATATTATGCCTGATACTTAGCAGAGTCTCAACAGACTACAGCTTTCAATAGCTTTGTTATTACTCTTACATCATCACCATTATGATTACAACTGCTAATGTCTCACATCCCTGGAGCTGGCATTTCCCATTGGTTTGCCAAGTTCAGTATGGATCCATTTGATCCTTAAGTATATTTCTCTTTTAAAAAGATCTTTGAAATAACTCCATCAAGTATAAAATTGACTCCAGCATATCTGTGTGTTTCTGAGAAGTAATGTTATTGAAGTACCTATTAACTAACTAAAACGTTCAACTTCTAAAAAGATACAGAATTAGGTCTGATGGGCTTGGCCTAACATATAAAGCTATTGAGAATAATAAATGACTCTAATCTTTGGGGAAGATATTGAACAATTTTGTGAATACACACTTTATTAAAACTATTAGCTCTTCCTATTCTAATAAATCTGAGTGATATAATTTTTTTAAAAATTGTATTTTATATACAAAAGTAACTTTCTTTAATGTCATACAAATACTATAGTGACTTAAGTTACTATGTTCCTAAGATATTAAAAATATATATACATATAAAACAAGAGTTTATTGTGTAGTAGTACGAAAAAGGTTAGATTTCAGGGAAACATATGGGGTCGTACTTTACATTAATTAAAAATTAAGTCTCCCAATCAATAAGATTTTGATACTGACCTTGCTGGGAATTCCTTGTTTCAGACATTGGAATCTGGGTCCTGTCCAGCTCACTAATACGATAGAGATCATCAAATTCCCCCCAGCGTGTCATTCTAAAAAGTAATAAATCTTGTATGTAACATCAGTTCCATTCATATTGAAGCCTATGATGGTTTCCAGATTTACAATATTAATACAGTAATACTGTGGGCCTCTGTAGGTGGATATATCATCCAAAGTTATAACGATTTTATGATATTATTAAAATTATATTCATGTATTCATACCAAAGTGATCAACATATGTTTTAAATACTTCCTGTACTTTTACAGAGCTATCTTCTTGACATAATAATTCAGTTACATACTGAAACACAAGTTATATAGATTCTGTAAAACATATGTCCAAATTGAATTAGTAAAAATCAAGATGATCAATTGTTATAAAGATATTTCACAATACTCTTAGGAGAGTTTAGGTATAAAAGTGTTCTTTATATATCCTGTCAATATGTATTGTACCTTTTGCATTCAAAACATTGTTAGGTAGAGTGGTTCTAAAATAATAAAATGTGGTGCCTATCTTCTAAGGCATTTGACTACCATGAAGAATGTAGTTTACAAAGAAGGAAAATATATGAGTTTTCTGCCAGAAAATTATGATTTCATAAAGAAACTAACAATTTTAAGTGCATTCTAGTGCTCAGAATAAATAAAACCTGACAAATGTTTGTTTTTACAGCAGGTCAAAACTCAATTTTATTTTATTTATCTGGTCTTAAGTTTCTTATCCTCTCTGTGCCTGTGTCCTCATCAGTAAAATGAAAATGATAATAGTATGAGGTAGGATAGGGTTGTTTTGAGGATTAAAAGCGTGAATTTGTATAAAACTATTGAAACAGTGCCCTGAAAATAGTAAGCATTCAATATAGATTAGCAATAATTATAATTATCCTCATCTCCATTGCCATCATCATTATCGTCATCATCATTATCATCATCATCAGCATCTGTATCCATTTCATTCCTGATGGGCCGGGAACCATTAGAGACCCAAGGTGTTTCTGGATCTCTCTAGGCAAATGGATGCTATTACCTAAGAATCTCTTCAATAATGTCTGTTTTCCTTATGACTAAAATATATTCCACTTATAGGGAATTTGCGGCATTGACTCTACCCAAATTTCATTGGTGGCAACAAAAAATATTTATTAAAACTAATCGTAGTGAATATGAAAAAAATCACCCCTTATCCTCTTTACTTTTGGATTCTTTTGAAGCCTGTTTTATGGCTACTACATCATTTGAGTCTTACAATAGCCTTATGAGGTAGAGAAGGTAATCCTAATACATTTGTTAATTTTCCAGCAAGCTGTACTGTTCAGAATACAGCCAATCAAAACAAATGTCATAAAGCCCAACTATAGGTAGTAACTTTAACTCAAAGGAAAACTACCAGGTCCTGACTCAGAATCTAATTAGTCTTATGGCAGATAAAATAATCCATTTCCCCCAATCTATAGCAGCTGAATAATCAGAAAGTGGCTGACATAATTATCATAGAAGGAGGGTTAGGAATGGAAAAGTCAATACCAATGAAAAACAGAAACTAAAAATGCAACGTAACCTGATGCTATTTCACAGGGCTAAAGATAAGAATCCCTAGGATGTCAGTCAAATTCTTGGTGACCCTGGAAGATGTGACAGCTTAGTGTTGTCATACAAATATAGGAGGCCAAAAGTGGTCCAATATATTCCATGTTTGGCCCCTTATTTTTTCTATCATCTACAGCAGAAAACACCAGTTTTCAGCTCTGGATTGTGTAATTTGAAGCATCACCCCATCCAACTGTGCACATGACTATGCTTCAGGGCAGTTATCCAGAGTTTTCAAGAGAAAACTGGTTGGCACTTTATGTAATATCAAATAGTTTAACTTGCCCAAACATGGGACTTCTGTTGCTCTGACTAAAGTTCAGGGTGTATATCATTTGCAAATTTAAACTGTGGGGAGGTTTTCTATGAAGTTTAAAAATAAAAAGGAGGTGGAAATTTGATAGACAAATAGAATATGGTCACTACCCTACGCATATTGTAAGAAAAAAAACACCTCTGACGTTATTCAAATGTACACCTGTCCAGTTTGTGCTCTTTATGTTATTCTGTCATGACTCATCCAATATATGCAAAAGCTGAATTTGGAAAGATATTAAAAACAGAAAAATAGTGTAAGCAAATACAACCTTAACAAGGGTGTTCTTTTCTTTTGTTATGAAAGATTTCCAAAATGCTTGTGCCACATATGAGAGATCAAAGTACTGTCCATAGAATCGTTTCCATAAAGAATAACAAGTGGTCAGAGCTCAAATAAACTGATTTTTTAAAAGCTTCTTCACTCCAATTAAGCTGATGCTTCCTCTGTGTGACTCATTTTAAACATAATTAAAACAAACTAACGTGACAAGACCAATGATTCTGTCAAAGAATAAACTGAAAGACACAAGATTAGAGCCCTTCCTGCAACTGAAGTTCCATGTCATTTACTGCATGTTTACCCACTGCAGTTATAAAATCTGTCATCCTGCAAGAGCAGAGGTGTAAGTTTTGCCCAGAGATGCCCAGTATGGGAAAAAGAAAATAGGAAAAATTTAGGAGTAAGAAAATAGTCAATTTCTTTTCACAATTAGGGCTGAGCATTTAAATGGATGTTACCTTAAAAGAGACAACCAGAGGGAGGGTGTCTAGAATTGGATTGAAAAAACAAAAATGATACCTTAGGTGGCTACGCACCCCATCAATGAACCGGAAACCAGAGAAAACCCATTTCAAATTGTGCTGTGCCTTCCTGCCTGGGTGTTCAGCTGGCTCCCAGGAAGTACTCTTGGCTAATTAATGACAACCAAATCTAATCTTGCTCTTGTGTGCGTGTGGCTCTGTATGTATGTAAAAGGAAAGGGATCTTTTGCTGCCAAATGTTCTACAGTTAGTCTTGTTACTGGAAAAGGACAAGCCGGGGAAGGTTTCTCAACTTTAAACAAAAGATAATTTTTCTCAACTTTAAACAAAAGAGCCAATTCCTGTTTGCTTCACAGCAATTTACTATAATAATGCAAAATGTAAATGGATCCTATAGCAGGTGTATCATGAGGATATTATTTTAGAACCTGTGGCAGTCTATGGAGAGGCATATTACCTTATCCACCTGGGCTCTTGAAACTCATCTAAAAATTCAGAATTGCTAGGAACAAGTGTTTTAAATTTGAGAAGTTAAAGCATATCTTGGTTAATAATAATAATATATTATGTATTTCAAAAGAGTTAAAGAACAGAATTTTTTATGTTCTCTATTCTAAAAAAGATAAATATTTGAGATGATTGATATGTTAATTAGCCTGTTTTGTTCATTCCACAATGTACATACGCATAAAAACATGTTGTATCCCATAAATTTATAGAATTATTTGTTAAAAATAAAATAAAATTTAAAACATATCTTGGTAAAGCCATATAAAATAATGATGGTTTATGGTGATACTACAATTACCTTACTTCATCTCTTTGACATTTTCCTTTAATGTTTGATATTTGTTACATTTTCATAAATTAAAAAATTAAAATGCATCAAATAGATGTGACTCCTCAGAGAATTTTGCAACGAGGGCTTAGGTCATATAAAGTATGGTAGTTAATTTTGTAAATTCATATCTTGTACAGTTTTCTGAAAGCAGAACCCATGAGTAATTTTTCCTTTTAAACGATGCTCCTTGTCATTTAGAATCATCAGCCTCATCAGTCATAAGGTACCTGGAGTGAGAACTGCGGGGCTCTCTCAGGCTGCCTGAGGCTGCTGCCTCCCTTCTGTTCTTCCGTAGGCACTGAGCCCTAAGCTCATTGGCAATCCTTAGCTTGGATGGGAGACTAGAGATAGATAGACGGACCAAGTAGTCACAACAAAGCAGAGGTAATTTAACCACAGGCTTCTGGGGATTTTGCTCTATACTATGTTTTGAATCTCCTCTTTGTGTCAGGCACACAGTTGGGCACTGGGGTGAATAAAGCAAATAAAGCAAAAATGAATAAAGCACATTCCCTACCACAGAGAAGCTTGCATTATAGACAAGGAGATAAGTATACAAAAATACTATTGCCTGCATGTGTGTTAAGTGGTATAGAAAAGTTTTCAGTGAACCTAGTATAGACTGAGGGGTCAGAAATGGCTTTCTGGAGAACATGTTACCTCATCTGTGTCTTAAAGGTTTGGTGGAAGAGAGTCAGGCAAATGAATGTGGAGAAGCAGGTGAACTTCCAGGCAGAGTCAGGAAAATTAGAAATTGCATGAAATGTGTAGGGAATTACAAAACATTCAGGTGGCGGTAGCATAATTTTTGAGAAATATTGGCACGGTGAAAATCATAGTCTGTCTTAAATATTTTTTTTCCAAAGGAAAAGCAGACTTCTGTCAAGGTGATAATTAACTTTCTTTAGTTGTGGCCAAATATCACATTGGACAAATTGTCCTGGTAGCTCCTTCTACATTGCCTCCTCTGATAGAATGCCTGCTCATCTAACAATGGATGGGAGGATGAATGTTATGAAGAGAAGGCTTGGTATCTCAATGTATATACACAGTGGGTTGAGCTGGAGAGGTAAGGACTAAAAAGCAAGCAGGGATGGAATAAAAGGATGAAAGGAATCTTTATACAGGTATGTTTCTTGCTGAGAATATTTATTAATTTTTCTAAAACTCGTAAAGGGGTAAGGAAAAAATCAATTCAACCTGGATATCCAAGGGACACTTGCATAAACCCACACAGGGGACTGTTTGGTGCGTTTATTTAACTTCAAATGCATTTCAGGGTGTTCTGTTGAACAGGATTGGGACAATCAGATGGCGCATCATTAAGTTTCCCTGGTAGAAAGCACGATGAGCCCTTTGTTCCAAGGAAATAAGACATTTAGATTTTATCCTCTTATTTTGGAGACCAGGCCAGGGTAAATCAAATTCTGCCTTTACATTTTGTCTTTTCTAATGAAGGAATGCAGTCTCCAGGAAAGAAGTAACAGAGCAGAGGAATTGAGACCACAGGCTGGGGAGCACAGACAGAAGTAAGGCCCAGTTCAGTTCTGCCACATTGTAATTGGGGATCTTGCATAAATTAGCTAATCTTGAAGAGCCCTGGTGTCTGAACACCTGCCTCATTGAGTTGCTGGGAATTTTTTTTTTTGAGACAAAGTCTCGCTCTGTCACCCAGGCTGGAGTGCAATGGCGTGATCTTGGCCCACTGCAACGTCTGCCTCCCGGATTAAAGCGATTCTCCTGCCTCAGCCTCGCGAGTAGCTGGGATTACAGGCGGCTGCCACCACGCCCAGCTAATTTTTGTATTTTTAGTGGAGATTGGGTTTCACCATGTTGGCCAGGCTGGTCTCGAACTCCTGACCTCAGGTGATACACCTGCCTCGGCCTCCCAAAGTTCTGGGATTACAGGGGTGAGCCACCGTGCCCTGCCGTTGCTGGGAAATTAAATGAGATTGTGTATAATCAGTTTCACACAAGCCTAAGTTTCCCTCCTTAAGAGTGCACACAATAAAACTAGATATGACGATTATCTGAGTAATTAAAAACATGAAAGATAGCTTACCCTTTGCTGGAGAATACATCTGATGACTTCATACTAGTAAAAGAAGAGAATGGCTTCTCATCTTGTATTTTTAGCTGTATAGGCCGTTTTACTCCCCAGAAAATGTCCAGCATTCCTTCAACAATTAGTTCGCCATCTTCTGTCTAAGGAAGAAATGAATAATCCCCCAATTGTTTTTGTATTATTTATAGATGGTAAATGTTTTAACTGAAGATGTAGAAATTAAGTGTGTAAGAAACCTTAATAGGTTAAAAATAAATCCCAGAGTTAGGATTTGGCTTTCCAATTTATCTACAAAGCAATTCTATTTTTAAAACATTCTTTTATTTTTGAAAACAGCTATACCCAGCAAAGTGAGTAAATTATAATGGTAATGACATGTCCACCAGAGGGCACAGTATGTCAAAATGCTTTCTGAACTCTATGATTCTTCAATTAAGTGGAATTTTAATTCTCTAATTTTGTTTAATTTAAAATCAAAGCAGATTCCAAAATTATACTGAACTAGAAATTAGAAAAAAAAACAGCTATTTAAATATTTAGCAGCTATTTCCTCATTGCTGAACAGAAAAATATTTAACTCACAAAGTTATGCAAAACAAGTAAAATAATACGTGTGAAAATACGCTGTAAAAATTCAAAACCTTATAGATGTATTTTGTAAAACAATAGCATTTGAAGAATTTCTTTAAAATTAGGAATATGACAAAAGAAGGAGACAAGCTTAACATCATGAATTTTGTGGAAACTTTTGAATTAAAGTACAAATCATCATTATGTATATGAAAGTCCTTTTCCAATGTCAAAGTAATGTTTTCTATTATAGAAACTTTGGAAAATGTAGAAACTAGCAAAAGTCATATGCCAGCCACCCAATACCTATTTTAACATTCATTAACTATTATTGATATTATGAAGACTCAATTGTTAGACAACATTTAATAACTCAATTCTTATTTGAGAGCATGATGAAAACTCCATACTCTGGAATCAGTTGGGCCTGTGCTCAAACCCTGGCTCTGCCACTTCCTAGTTGTGGCCTTGGACAAGTTGCTGGCTACCTTTAAATCTGGACTTTCTCATGTAAAAAACAGATATTCATACCACCTGGCATTCAATAGGTGCTCTATATTACTGTTGGTTATTTCTTTGGCTGATAAACTTGATTTGGAATCACTCCTGAAACAAAGTTTTACACTTTTTCCACTTTTGACTTTACATTTCAGATTACTAAGAGGTCAGGTTACCAATCAGTTGTTTTCAACAATCAAACACAATTTATTCCTTGTAATGACTGTATATGATATAGATTATATAGTTAACGGTGGATAGCATTCTTTTTTTTTTTTTTTTTGGTTAAATCAATGAACACATGAATATTTTATTAACATGGTCTGCAAATATAAGAAAGAGAAAAAGTCCTGAGATGCTCCTTCCCTGTATATTTTCGTGCAAGCATGAATGTTTTCAAACATTTATTTATTTTTTTAATCCACGTTAATTCCATTTATTTTCTACTTTTACTTTTATTTTATTATACTTTAAGTTCTAGGGTACATGTGCACAACGTGCAGGTTTGTTACATATGTATACATGTGCAATGTTGGTATGCTGCACCCCTTAACTCGTCATTTACATTAGGTATATCTCCTAATGCTATCCCCCCCCACCCCCCTCCCCAAAATAGGCCCCTGTGTGTGATGTTCCCCTTCCTGTGTCCAAGTGATCTCATTGTTCAATTCCCACCTATTGGGAGAACATGCGGTGTTTGGTTTTCTGTTCTTGCGATAGTTTGCTGAGAATGATGGTTTCCAACTGCATCCATGTCCCTACAAAGGACACGAACTCATCCCTTTTTATGGCTGCATAGTATTCCATAGTGTATATGTGCCACATTTTCTTAATCCAGTGTATCACTGATGGACATTTGGGTTGATTCCAAGTCTTTGCTATTGTGAATAGTGCTGCAATAAACATATGTGTGCATGTGTCTTTATAGAAGCATGATTTATAATCCTTTGGGTATATGCCCAGTAATGGGATTGCTGGGTCAAATGGTATTTCTAGTTCTAGATCCTTGAGGAATTGCCACACTGTTTTCCACAATGGTTGAACTAGTTTACAGTCCCACCAACAGTGTAAAACTGCTCCTATTTCTCCACATCCTCTCCAGCACCGTTGCTTCCTGACTTTTTAATGATTGCCATTCTAATTGGTGTGAGATGGTCTTGATTAGAATTTCTCATAGCATTCTTTCTCTGCCTAACTCGAACTCAATTAAGCCTTTATATCAAAAACTCATAGAATCTCTGAAAATAAAAAAAACCCAAACACTACTCTGCTGAGGTTGTTAATTCTTCATTGCTATATCTCCAGCTTTTAAAACGGTGTCTGGTACATGCTAGACACTCAATAAATATTTCATTAATTATTAATTAATTAATTGAATAAATAAATTAATTTATTCATCAAAGATGAATAAAGCCACATATTGTCATCCAAGGACTGCCCCTTTTAAACAGTGTCAGAAGATTTGAAAAATTCTGAATTATGACTTTATTGATCAGTGTGTTAAGATTGAAAAGTCTTGTACCCTCACCATATACTTCTTTTCATACAGTTATGAAAAATTATATAAAACATGAAACTATTTTTAAAAATTCAATAACTTTTTTTTTTTTTTTTTTTGAGACAGAGTCTCACTCTGTTGCCCAGGCTGGAGTGCAGTGGTGTGATCTTGGCTTACTGCAATCCCCACGTCTTCAGTTCAGGTGATTCTCCTGTCTCAGCCTCCGGAGTAGCTGGGAGAACAGGCATGCATCACCATGCCTGGATAATTTTTGTGTGTTTTTTTAGTAGAGACAGGGTTTTGCTATGTTGGCCAGGGTGGTCTCGAACTCCTGACCTCAGGTGATCCACCTGCCTTGGCCTCCCACAGTGCTGGGATTACAGGCATGAGCCACCACGCCTGACCTAAATAACTTTTGTATTATAAATGGAGCACTGATGTACAGAATTGGAAAGAATATGCCTCAACTTAAATGTTCATAGCACCAAAACTCAAACATTTACCTAAAGGAAACAAACTTAGCATCATGAAATTTGTGGAAACTCTTGAATTAAAGTATAAATAATCATTTTCCTAGTTTTAATCTTTTCCTAAATTTTATATTTTTATAATTATGTATATGAAAGATTTAAGATATAGGACAATGTTGAAATAACTTAAAATTAGGCCCACTTCTTTATAAAGGGATTAGTTATTTCATTCAGTATATTATTGAATTTGGGAAAGTAATTGAAATACCCAATTGAACTAAATTATTCAAGCTTAATAGGAAAGGCCAGAGTGCTTTGTAAATTTCCTTCTGTCCAAACTGTAGATTTAAGCCAAATCATGGTCACCTAAAGTCCATGCTGTGCCATGAAATTAAATCAGGAGTAGAAAATTCTAATGTCCCCTTTGGCCAGGAAGATATTGTAAATATGTAAAGTGAATCCCATCAGAATACAAGGCTGAGTGAAGAGACCTATGGAGAATGAAGCACTGAAATTAAATAAAAAGAAAAAAAGTAAACATAAGGCCACTTTGTACAGTACCCTGCCAGTGGCACTCCTAAAAATGCTTTTGAAGAAATAAAGGGCATTCAAATAGCAAGAGAGGAAGTCAAACTTTCCCTGTTTGCAGATGACATGATCTTATATCGAGAAAACCCCATCGTTCCAGCCCAAAAGCTTCTTAAGCTGATAAGCAACTTCAGCAAAGTCTCAGGATACAAAATCGATGTGCAAAAATTGCTAGCATTCCTACACACCAACAACAGTCAAACAGAGAGCCAAATCCCAAACAAACTCCCACAGAAAGAATAAAATACCTAGGAATACAGCTAACAAAGGAAGTGAAAGACATTTACAAAGGTAACTGTAAGTCACTGCTCAAAGAAATCAGAGATGACACAAACAAATGGAAAATCATTCCATGCTCATGGGTAGGAAGAATCAATATTGTTAAGATGGCAATATTGCCTAAAGCAATTTACAGATTCAATGCTATTCCCATTAAACCACCATTGACATCCTTCACAGAACTAGAAGAAACTATTTTAAAATTCATATGAATCCAAAAGAGACTGAACAGCCAAGGCAATCCTAAGCAAAAGAACAAAGCTGGAGGCATCACACTACTTGACTTCAAAGTATACTACTGGGCTACAGTAACCAAAACAGCATGGTACTGGTACAAGAACAGACACACAGACTGATGGAACAGAATAGAGAACCCAGAAATGAGACTGCATATCTACAAATATCTGATCTTCAACAAATCTGACAAAAACAAGCAGAGAGGAAAGGATTCCCTAGTCAATAAATGGTGCTGGGATAACTGGCTAGCCATATATAGAAAATTGAAACTGGACCCCTTCTTTACACCATATGCAAAAATTAACTCAGGATGGACTAATGATCTAAATGTAAAACCTAAAACTATAAAAACACTGGACAATAACTAGGTGATACCATCCAGGACATAGGCATGGGCAAAGATTTCATGATGAAGATGCCAAAAGCAATTGCAATGAAACTAAAAATCAGCAAATGATATCTAATTAAACTAAAGAGCTTCTGTATAGCAAAAGAAACTATCAACAGAGTAAACAGAAAATCTACAGAATGGGAGAATATTTTTGCAAATTATGCATCTGACAAAGATCTAATACTCAGCATCTACAAGGAACTTAGACAAATTTAAAGGAAAAAAACCAAACAACCCCATTAAAATGTGGGTAAAGGGCATGAGCAAACACTTCTTAAAAGAAGACATACATGTGGCCAGCAATCATATGAAAAAGCTCTACATAACTGATCATCAGAAAAATGCAAATCAAAACCACAATGAGATACCATCTTACACCAGTCAGAAAGGCTATTATTAAAAAGTCAAAAAATAACAAATGCTGGTGAGGTTGTGGAGAAAAAGGAACCCTTATACACTGCCGGTGGGAGTGTAAGTAGTTTAATAATTGAGGAAGACAGTGTGTTGATTCCTCAAAGACCTAAAGACAGAAATACCATTTGACCCAGCAATGGAGAATAAATCATTTTATTATAAAGACATATGCACACATATGTTCATTGCAGCACTATTTATAGTAGCAAAGACGTGGAATCAACCTAAATGCCCATGAGTGATAGACTGGATAAAGAGAATGTGGTATATGTACACCATGGAATACCATGCAGCCAAAAAAAAGAATAAGATCATGTCCTTTGTAGGGATGGAGCTAGAGGCCATCATTCTTAGCAAACTGATGCAGATAGAGAAAACCTAATACTGTATGCTTTCACTTATAAGTGGGAGCTAAATGATAAGAACACATGGACACATAGAGGGGAACTACAGACACTGAGGCTTATCAGAGGGTGGAATTTGGGAGGAGGGATGGGACCAGGAAAAATAACTAATGGGTATTAGGCTCAATACCTGGGTGATGAAATAATCTGTACAGCAAACCACCATGACACATGTTTATCTATGTAGCAAACTTGCACTTGTACCCCTGAACTTAAAAGTTAGAAAAATGCTTTCTAGCTTCAGGACTTTCCTGAATTATTTCTTTAATATTTCAAATTTTTTATTATTTTGATATAGTGCACATCTATTGGAATCTAATGCATTCATTTTAAAACCCAGATCAAATTTTACATTACAGATGCATCATAATTTGTTTGAATAATCCCTAATTGATAGGGACATCTTCAAATTTTCTCCATTACAAATGACATCACAATGAATATCTTTCTATATGCATTCTGATGCATTTGTAAGAAAGTATTGTAATAGATTTTCAGTGGAAATGCTGTTAAAATATTCATATTCTATTTTTAAAATAGAAAGAAAATACGTCATTAAAATTTTTAAATGCTTTTCTATCTCAAAAATGCATAGAAAGTCACAAGTGTTCCAAGCCCAAGTCTAAAAGAATCATAATCAAGTTAAACTTTCACCTGTTTCTTCCAGAATTTTGTGTGTGTGTGTGTGTGTGTGTGTGTGTGTGTGAGTGAATAAAACTGGATTGCCTTTCTTCAGTGGGCTTACCTCTCCATATAAAATCTGCAAATTTTTCTGGTTCTCATAAAAAATGTTATAGGTCTTCAATAAAGAATTAAGTTGTTCCCTAAAAATAAAAATAAAAAAAAATTACAATCAGTCTTAGGGTTTTTAACAGTAAAAGGTAATAATGGTACTTTCATAAAGGTATGAGATAGAAAGAAATAGTTTAATGGAATCTTTACTGTTCTGTCACTTTAACTTAACATAGGTCATTGGAAGTGGAAGCATTCTTAAAATATCAGCAAATGTTGGAGGTGCTAATTCATAAGTAAATAACCAAAGGTAGGAAAATGACTGAGGACAAAAACGGTGAGAACAGTGTTCTGTAGCAGGAGGCAGCCACAAAACAGGAATTCGGTTTCATATTCCTTTGTGTATTTCAACATTTATAACCAACCTAAATTAAGCACTGGTGTGTGGCTGATACCGTCTCTCTACACACTACTCCCTCCTGTGTGCTCAGGGCATGGGATGGGACACCAGTGCCCCAACTCTCCAAATCTCTGTTACCTTCTGTAAGCCACTTAGTATCCCTGAATTTCCACAGCTGTGAAATGAAGGTGATCTGCCCTATTTGCCGGGGCTGTTTAGACCATTAAAAGCAACCACGGAAGTCAAAGATCCCAGGTGGCTGGGTGAAGTGAAAGTGAGCAAAGGCTCATTGTTGCTGTGGCATGGGCGCTCCTCTCCTGGCCTGCCCCACACAGCTGGCAATGGCAGGCTTTGGCCAGGAAAGCTTGTAGGGGAGGAGCCCTCTTCCTTCCTGCCCCTTCCAGCTGGGTATCAAGATCTGAGACCATATGTGTGGTGAATGACTCAGCACTTTCTTGCCTGGAAACTCCTCCCTGTGTCTCCCACTGGGAGCACAGCTATGGTAAGGAATGCTCTGACTTATCTCACCCTTTGTGGCAGGTGGGCCCTGGCAGTGGGAACACTGGCTCTTACCACATCTCTATTCTATCTTTCTCTCAGTGTCTCCGCGTCTTGAGATGCTCCTCTTGAGATGATCATCGTTTCTCACCTGGATTATTGCAGCAGCCTCCTAAAAGCCTCCCTGTAGCTGCTGTTTACTCTCAACAGCAGAAACTGTTTTAATGCAAACCTGACCATCTCTCGTCTTTGCTCAGAACTCTTCAATGTCTTCTTGTTTTTCAGATTAAAAGTCAACATCCTTACGATGGCTTAAAAGGCTGGATGCAACTGGTCTTCTGTTACCTCTTTCATCTCATTTCCTCCCACCCTTCCCTCACTCCATGCACCACCAACCTCACTGGTGTTCCTTGGCCACTCCAGACACACTCCCAACTTGGGGCCTCTGCACTTGCTGATCCCTCTGCCCAGAAAGATCTTCCCCCACACTTTCACCTTGCCAGCTCATTCATCTTCTTTAATTATTTAATCAAAAGTTATCTTCTCAAGAAGTCCTTCCTGATCACCCAATCTAAAAGTTCACCTTCTCCCAGCATTTCGTATCTTGATTTTCTCCTTTGCCCCTGTCCCTGAGTCACCTTCAATATAGTTTACTTATTTCCTTATGTTCTGCCTCCTCCATTGAATGTAGCTCCAACAGGTCAGGGGTATGTATACATTTTGTTCACACTGTATCCTGTGCCTGGAAGAGTACTTGGTACATAGCAGGAACCTGACAAATTCTGGTTGATTAAAATTATCGGGAAATCCTCATTTCCTAAACAACAGTAAACAAGGGAAGAAAAGCTTTCTCACATAAGCAGTTTTATATATATTAAAAAAAAGACCCAACAAACCGTGATATTAAAATTCCAAGCATTTCAAATGCTAAAATCCCTTTGATCCTCAATATCTGTCACTGTCTCATAAGAAAATGAGAGGGCAGGAGGTTTGGTCCGCTTTATTCACTCCTGTGTTCCTGGTTCTCAGGGCAGAAACTTGCTCACAGTAGGCTCTTCTTCAATAAATACTGAATATTGAATAACAGAATTTATATATACTGTTACATGTTTGAAATCACGTAAATATACATGTTACCATTGGCTTTTTCTCATTTGTAATTTTCAAGGTGTATATTTCCAAGGATCAATACACTCCACACAATTGCCATAAAAAAGATTCTCCTGAAGTCCTCCATACTGTTGGTCCATTTCCCAAGTGGATTACTTTAAATTTTTAATGTTAATGAACACGTCTCTTCTAAACATCAGTGGTCACACTGATTTTGTTCTCCTGGGATTATTGTCATAGGTTATTTCCTAAAAATCATACTACTGGCCAAGAACATGAACATGATTTATAGCACTTATTGTTTAGTGCCAGAACACTGTTAAGAAATTTCACCATAAAGAAATTTTATGGTAAAGAAATTTCAGGGACACTCGGGATGCAACTCCTGATATGCTGAGCTGTGAGAGTTGTTATGAAAGCAAATGGAGCCTTACATAATCTTATTCCCTCAACTTCTGCTTCTGATAAAAGTACATCATACAGTAGAGTATGAGCAGCCTTCAACGTGTTTACCTCAGGATCATGTGCAGTTGGAAAATGTTTCTGAACCTGAATAGAGCCTGACTAAATCCTCAACTGAAATAAGTCTCCAAATGACATAAGGAGTTGGCAAACTGTGGTCCCAGGCTGCCCATTTTTGTAAATAAAGTTGTATTGGAATATTACCACACTAATTTGTCTGCTCATTGTCTGTGGCTGTTTTTTCTGTTATAACTGCAGAGTTGAGTAATTGTAACAGAAACCATATGACCTACAAAGCCTGAAACATTTATAATCTGGCTCTTTGCAAAGAAAGTCTTTCAATCTGTAATCCACTGTGTAATACAGCGTAGCTGGATACCATAGAAGTCTTCCGTATTTTTCTCACCAGGAGCAGAATCTTTTTGATTATTAATTGGACTTTGAAAGATTTTGGAGTGTTGAAGATTAGAGCTCAGTAAACTAAAGTATTGGAATAAAATTAGGTAAATTCGTGATGCAATACAAAGCAAGAAATTAGAAAAGAAAATTTATAAGTTGCCTGAACAAACTACAGCAATGGTGAATGCTGCCCAAACATTTCTTTTAGTTGTGTGTACCTTACCAGAGACACTTTTGAAGATGATTAGTTTATGTACCTGATGAAACAATATGTCTAATATAACCTTGAAAATAAAATGTATGTCTGTAACATTCTAATTTAACTTGGCATTAAGGGAACAACACGGTGAAGAATTACTGTTAAGTTGATCATCTGTGTCTATTCACATTACACCACCCCATAGAAGGTCATTTATTCAACATGACACAGTTGCTGTGTGAGCACAGTCAAGAGGCCTCAGTCATGCTCAGAGGGTGGGTGAGAGCTTTAAGGAATAAATGTTGCCTACGGTGAACCTTGGTGGGTGAGAATTAAACAGAAAAAGAAGAGTGTAAAGAGTTTACCTGGCAAAGAAACAACATGAACAAGGACATGTAGCTATTTCTATAGTTCGCAGAAAAAACTCAAGAGTTGGGATTCCAAGAATACAACATGTAAAATGGGAAATGCTGAGCAATGAATGAGCCCCGTGAAACATTTTAAGAAACTTGAAATTCACTTCGCAGGCAATGGGCAGCTATTGAAGATTCTAGGCAGGGGAAAGACATGATGATACTAAAGATCACTAGGTAGAATGTGGAAGATAGATATCAGTACCAGACAAGATAGAGGCAGCAAGATGAGTGAGATCACTGCAACACCAGTGAGGTAGAGGTGCAGAAATGAGGCTGATGTTCCTTGGAAAGGTTAACAAATGTCCCATGTCTGTGGAAGGTTCTAAAGTCCAGAAGAGACCTGTAATAATTACAGGCATTGTATGGTTTAGAAGACCCAAAGGCAATTACTAAAGTGTTATCTGGGCAGTCCCTACTCAATAAGAAGAGCACTGATTTAATATACACTGTGGCCTCTCAGTGGCAGTTTTAAGAGATTTTCTTAGGGTACACCTAAGTGTTACATATGGACCCACTCAAAAAGAATTTGTGAACCTTTCCCCCTAAAACCCGTAAAAGTTCACCTTCCAGCATGATCAGACTGCTTAGCATAGACAGTTTGATGGTCTTTAAAATACTTTCAAATGGGTGATAAGAAATTGATTCTCTGTCCAGTTTTCCAGTTTACAAGTCTGTGATGTCCAAGGCACGCCCAAGAAACAGACACAAGTTTCTCACATTTTTATATGTGAGGTGCAAAAAATTGATTTTCTAGGAAAAGGCCTTGGTTTTTGGAACATGAAACACTGTATCACAATAGTAACAAGGGTGTTTTTAAACATCATCAAACACTATATATATTACAGATGGTGTTTTCACTAAACTGAAGAAAACCAAACTTCCATATGAAATGGACTTGTAGCTAAATGGACATGTAAATTATAAGTTTCTCCAGGATAGAAGTTGGCACCCTGCCACAAGCAGTGTGGAGAGAGAATCCTGGTATAAGCTGATGAACACCCAGGATTCTTCATCATGGCCCTGGAAGAGAGCTAGCCAGGGAAAGACTGACCTCGGTGGGAGGCAGATCAGGGGGAGCAATGCTGAGGGGATCCCAGGGTCCTGTTCCTTTAAGGCAACAGCTTGGTTTTATGAGTAATAGTGGACCCAGAGTTTACTGTAAAATGCTCTGGTGTACTTTGTACTTTGTGGCCTGTATTGCAGCTGCTCAGCAGATGGGAATTGCCCTTACTCTGACGTTTGCCATGAATAATGTACTTTGCAAGAAATGAGTTCCTCAATCTTATCAGGTATTTGGCTGGCTGGAAGAAACAATTTTTTATTTAACTTTATAAAACTGTAATATACATGAATGTGCGACAGGATAATGGGTGGAAGTGAATTATATCTCATATCCATAGATAGAGTAGATGTCAAATATTAGTTGTACTAAGAGATTTTTTTCCTCTTGTTTTAATAATGACTTACAGCATAATTAAGTGGCTATCTTAGTCCTTCCCTAAAAACCAAAGAACCCTGTCCTACTCTTTACAAAGTGATTCTTTCAGTTTGAACCCACTAAGGACAAAGCATAAATATAGTCATACGCTGTCACCCTACACAAACTTGAAAGACTTCCGTGTGATACAAATGAACCTCAGCGGAAAATACACTCAACAAAGTCGCCAAAGTCATATTTAGCCCCTGGCTGTGCTTCCTGAGTTTGTGTTACTTCTGCTTCTTGGAGACTCGCTGAAAAATGTTCATGGTTCCAATTAGGCAGCCACTGAGCTGCTTAGTGACAACAGCATTAAGAACAACATT